>NC_086325.1:112409315-112737648 GCF_036172605.1 Pelobates fuscus | reverse complement strand
GTCAGTGTCCTTCAAGCGGCTCTGTCAGTCCTTCCTTCAGCGTGTGCTCTCCAGAACTGTTCCAGTGCACATTGCCAATCATATCTGGTGTCTCTATAGCGTACTTTTAAAACCAAAATTATTTTTTCACTATTATAGATTGAATAGCAGTTACTTGTCTTCAAGCGGGTGTGTCAGGCCTACAGTGTGTGCTCTGCAGAACTGTTCAAGTGCACATTGCCAATCATATCTGGTGTCTCTATAGCGTGCTTTTACAAAGAAAAAAGGTTTCTAGTGTAAGCTAATAGCAGCCAGTCAGTGTCCTTCAAGCGTCTCTGTCAATCCTTCCTTCAGCGTGTGCTCTCCAGAACTGTTCCAGTGCACATTGCCAATCATATCTGGTGTCTCTATAGCGTGCTTTTACAAAGAAAAAAGGTTTCTAGTGTAAGCTAATAGCAGCCAGTCAGTGTCCTTCAAGCGGCTCTGTCAGGCCTTCCTTCAGCGTGTGCCCTGCACAACCCTGCCAGCGTACTTTGACAGTTGCCACTCATATCTGGTGTCTCTATAGCGTGCTTTTAAAACCAAAATTTGTTTTTCACTGTTATAGATTGAATAGCAGTTACTTGTCTTCAAGCGGGTGTGTCAGGCCTACAGTGTGTGCTCTGCAGAACTGTTACAGTTCACATTGCCAATCATATCTGGTCACACAGTAGCTTGCACGCATAGTACCACTAATCCCCCCAAAAAATGACAGGCAGAGGCAGGCCACCCCGCAGGGGCCGTCGTGGTCGTGGTGCTGTGATTCCCTTTTGCCCTAGAATAATGCCCACCATCCTCCTCCAGCTTAGCTTCAGGCACCTCTCAAGATACCACTCACCCGCCTGCCGCCACCACCAAAACTAGCACCACAGCCGCTTTACTTGGTATGTCAGAGGAGTTATTCACACACCCGTTTGAAGAAATGAGTGATGCGCAACCATTATTGCTAGAGGATGTAGATAACAGGGATATGTCTCAGGCAGGCAGCATTAAACACATGGCGGTACGGTGTGATGATGATGATGTTGTACCCGCTGCTGCTTCCTTTTCTGAGTTGTCAGATACAAGCGAAGCGGTTGATGATGACGATGCGTCCATGGATGTCACGTGGGTGCCCGCTCGGCAAGAAGAAGAACAGGGCGAAAGTTCAGATGGGGAGACAGAGAGGAGGAGGAGACGAGTTGGAAGCAGGGGGGGTCGTCGCAAGGAGCTAGTGGCACAGTCAGACAGCATGCATTGGCACCCGGGGTCAGCCCGACAGCACGCCAATCAACGCATGCTGTGTCCACCACCAGAATGCCATCATTGCAGAGCTCAGCAGTGTGGCATTTTTTTTGTGTGTCTGCCTCGGACAACAGCGATGCCATTTGCAACCTGTGCCAAAGGAAACTGAGTCGTGGGAGGTCCAACACCCACCTAGGTACAACTGCTTTGCGTAGGCACATGATCTCACATCACAAACGCCTATGGGATCAACACATGAGTACAAGCAGCACGCCTACTCTAAGTCGCCATCCTCCTCCTGGTCTAGCATCTTCAGCCACGTCAACCACTGCTGTCCTTCTTGCCCCCTCTCAACCATCCGCCACTCCGTCTCCCGCCTTGAGCAGTTCCCGCTCATCTGCCCACAGTCATGTGTCTGTCAAGGACATGTTTGAGCGTAAGAAGCCAATGTCACCAAGTCACCCCCTTGCCCAGCGTCTGACAGCTGGCTTGTCTGAACTATTAGCCCGCCAGCTTTTACCATACAATCTGGTTGAGTCTGAGGCGTTCAAAAAATTTGTAGCTATTGGGACACCACAGTGGAAGGTACCCGGCCGGAATTTCTTTTCACAAAAGGCATTCCCCAACTTGTACTCGATATATGTAGGTATATCACCTACACTGCGCATTGGGTAAACCTGCTGACGGCTGACAAGCAAGGAATGCGTGGCATTGCAGAGGAGTTGGTGACACCGCCACGAATTGCAGGCAGTCCTGCTGCCACCTCCTCTACTCCTCCTACTCCATCCTCTTCCATAACCTCCTCGGCTGAGTCCTCTTGTGCTGCTGCGTCTTGCTCCACATCAACGCCACCCCCCCAGCTCCCCAGGTACTATTCCACATCCCGGATACGGCAGTGTCACGCCGTCTTGGGTTTGACTTGCTTGAAAGCAGAGAGTCACACCGGACAAGCACTCCTGTCCACCCTGAACGCACAGGTGGAAAAGTGGCTGACTCCGCAGCAACTGGATATCGGCAAAGTGGTGTGTGACAACGGAAAAAATTTGATAGCGGCATTGAAGTTGGGCAAGTTGACACATGTGCCGTGCATGGCACATGTGTGTAATCTGATCATACAACGCTTTGTGCATAAGTACACAGGCTTACAGGACGTCCTGAAGCAGGCCAGGAAGGTGTGTGGCCATTTCAGGCGTTCCTACACGGCCATGGCTCACTTTGCCGATATCCAGCAGCGAAACAACATGCCCTTGAGGCGCTTGATTTGCGACAGCCCTACACATTGGAATTCAACACTCCTAATGTTCGACCGCCTGCTCCAACAAGAAAAAGCTGTTAATGAATATTTGTATGACCGGGGTGCTAGGACAGCCTCTGGGGAGCTGGGATTTTTTTTGCCACGTTACTGGACGCTCATGCGCAATGCCTGTAGGCTCATGCGTCCTTTTGAGGAGGTGACAAACCTAGTCAGTCGCAACGAAGGCACCATCAGCGACATCATACCATTTGTTTTCTTCCTGGAGCGTGCCCTGCGAAGAGTGCTGGATCAGGCTGTAGATGAGCGTGAAGAGGAAGAGTTGTGGTCACCATCACCACCAGAAACAGCCTTATCAGCATCGCTTGCTGGACCTGCGGCAACGCTGGAAGAGGATTGTGAGGAAGAGGAGTCAGAGGAGGATTGTAGCTTTGAGGAGGAGGAGGAGGAGCAAGACCAAACACAACAGGCATCCCAGGGTGCTCGTTGTCACCTATCTGGTACCCGTGGTGTTGTACGTGGCTGGGGGGAAGAACATACCTTCATTGACATCACTGAGGAGGAGGAACGGGAAATGAGTAGCTCGGCATCCAACCTTGTGCAAATGGGGTCTTTCATGCTGTCCTGCCTGTTGAGGGACCCTCGTATAAAAAGGCTGAAGGAGAACGACCTGTACTGGGTGTCCACGCTACTAGACCCCCGGTATAAGCAGAAAGTGGCGGAAATGTTACCGAATTACAACAAGTCGGAAAGGATGCAGCATTTGCAAAATAAATTAAAAAGTATGCTTTACACAGCGTATAAGGGTGATGTCACAGCACAACGGGAATCTAACAGGGGGAGAGGTGGAAGTCATCCTCCTCCTCCTCCTCCCACGACCACGCCGGCAAGGACAGGACGCTTTAAAGACGTGTTGTTGATGGAGGACATGCGGACCTTTTTAAGTCCTACGCATCTCCACAGCCCTTCGGGATCCACCCTCAGAGAGCGACTCGACCGACAGGTAGCAGACTACACTGCCTTAACTGCAGATATCGACACTCTGAGGAGCGATGAACCCCTTGACTACTGGGTGTGCAGGCTTGACCTGTGGCCTGAGCTATCCCAATTTGCGATAGAACTTCTGGCCTGCCCCGCTTCAAGTGTCCTGTCAGAAAGGACCTTCAGTGCAGCAGGAGGTATTGTCACTGAGAAGAGAAGTCGCCTAGGTCAAAAAAGTCTAGATTACCTCACCTTTATTAAGATGAATGAGGGATGGATCCTGAAGGGACTGACACTGGGCGATACATTCAATTAAAAAAGGCCTGATGAGATGAGCTGCCTTGGGCTAAAAATGGTCCACACGCTGCTGTATTTTAGCTCTGAATGACGTTTGACTTGCGTGACTTATCCGCCACCAACTAGGGTTCAAGCCGCCATGTTTTAGGGCACTTTCTGCCTGTGAAACAAACATCATTTTTTCTGGCCGCTGCTACAGCAGCGGCTGCAACAATACCAAATTTTTCAGGCATGTGTACATGCCTAATTTTTAGGCCCATTGGTGCAGCACTGTGGCTTCAAAAACCAAACCAAAAAAAAAAATCCTCCAAGATGGCACCAATATACCAGTGGTCTAAGCATCTTCCCACCTTGGCCTAAAAAGGGGAGGTGATTCAACAATTAAAATTACACGTCCACTGATAGGAGACGCGGAAGGTATTAAACTGATATGAACAATACTAAACTCACCACTCCTATCTGGTGGCACATTAGCTTGCCCGCGCAGTGCCCCAAATTTCAAGTAAGAGGACCGACCAAGCATCTTCTTCCATCTCCCTGTTACATAAATCAATGCCATATCCATAGAAATTGTAGAGAATATCCAGGATAGTTTTACAGGGCCAAATCATGTCGCCTGTTGAAAGAGGTGACCTTGCTCGGGTCCCAGTTGTGCGGTTCCTAAAATGGCTGCCATATACACGTCCACTGATAGGAGACGCGGAAGGTATTAAACTGATATGAACATTTACTAAACTCACCACTCCGAGTGCTGTTATTTATTTAATTTTTTTGTGGTGAGGCTTTACAGGACAGAGTGCTTCTCCACGGGACATGTTAACTCACGGGCAGCTGGCTCATCAAGGAACCAGAGCAGCTTGAACGAGGTGACCTTGCTCGGGTCCCAGGTGTGCGGTTCCTAAAATGGCTGCCATATACACGTCCACTGATAGGAGACGCGGAAGGTATTAAACTGATATGAACAATACTCCACTCCTATCAGTAGGTCCGTCCCATTGTGATTTATGCCCCCCACCCACCGCGCAGGGATGGGGGCCGGGGGGGAGGAAAGTAGGCCCCCCCATTGTGATTTATGGCCCCCACCCACCGCACAGGGGTGGGGGCCGAGGGGGGGAGGACAGTAGGTCCCCCCATTGTGATTTATGGCCCCCACCCACCGCGCAGGGGTTAGGGAGGACAGTAGCTCCCCCCAGTGTGTATCATGGGCTTTGAGGACAGGTGTCAATCCATACCTGCCAAGTGACCCTATGTAGGGGTAACAGTCCCTATTCTGCTCTGTGTCAGTGTGTATCATGGTCTCTGTGGACGGGGAACAGTCTCTATTCTGCTCTGTGTCAGTGTGTATCATGGTCTCTGTGGACGGGGAACAGTCTCTATTCTGCTCTGTGTCAGTGTGTATCATGGACTCTGTGGACAGGGAACAGTCTCTATTCTGCTCTGTGTCAGTGTGTATCATGGTCTCTGTGGACGGGGAACAGTCTCTATTCTGCTCTGTGTCAGTGTGTATCATGGTCTCTGTGGACGGGGAACAGTCTCTATTCTGCTCTGTGTCAGTGTGTATCATGGACTCTGTGGACAGGGAACAGTCTCTATTCTGCTCTGTGTCAGTGTGTATCATGGTCTCTGTGGACAGGGAACAGTCTCTATTCTGCTCTGTGTCAGTGTGTATCATGGACTCTGTGGACAGGGAACAGTCTCTATTCTGCTCTGTGTCAGTGTGTATCAGGGGCTTTGAGGACAGGTGTCAATCCATACCTGCCAAGTGACCCTATGTAGGGGGAACAGTCCCTATGCTGCTCTGTGTCAGTGTGTATCATGGTCTCTGTGGACGGGGAACAGTCTCTATTCTGCTCTGTGTCAGTGTGTATCATGGACTCTGTGGACAGGGAACAGTCTCTATTCTGCTCTGTGTCAGTGTGTATCAGGGGTTTTGAGGACAGGTGTCAATCCATATCTGCCAAGTGACCCTATGTAGGGGGAACAGTCCCTATTCTGCTCTGTGTCAGTGTGTATCAGGGGTTTTGAGGACAGGTGTCAATCCATATCTGCCAAGTGACCCTATGTAGGAGGAACAGTCCCTATTCTGCTCTGTGTCAGTGTGTATCAGGGGTTTTGAGGACAGGTGTCAATCCATATCTGCCAAGTGACCCTATGTAGGGGGAACAGTCCCTATTCTGCTCTGTGTCAGTGTGTATCAGGGATTTGACTATCTTTATTCAGATTCAAAAATTGCAATTCCAGGAAAAATTTAACAAACATTTACAAGAACATGTTATGCACATCATAGAAACAACGTAAACCTCTTTAAAGCCACAAACTTAAGACAAAAAATACGTACACACAATGTGTAAGGGTTTGAAAGAATATTCTGAATCCTTACATGTTTACTTTATCGTTTGTTTGATTTTTGTGAAACCATATATAAACTACAAGCAGCGTGAAAACTATAAAAACTCAAGTGGCCATGCTGATCAAATTAAATAGTATGCTTTACACAGCGTATAAGGGTGATGTCACAGCACAACGGGAATGTAACAGGGGAAGAGGTGAAAGTCATCCTCCCCCTCCCACGACCCCGCCATATCTGCCAAGTGACCCTATGTAGGGGTAACAGTCTCTATTCTGCTCTGAGTCAGTGTGTATCATGGTCTCTGAGGACGGGGAACAGTCTCTATTCTGCTCTGTGTCAGTGTGTATCAGGGCAGGGCTTTGAGGACAGGTGTCAATGTTAGGTGATTTCTGCCCTTTATGGATTAAAAGCAGACTCTGCATCAACTGTGCAATTTTCCATGGGAGTTTTGCCATGGATCCCCCTCCGGCATGCCACAGTCCAGGTGTTAGTCCCCTTGAAACAACATTTCCATCACTTTTGTGGCCAGAAAGAGTCCCTGTTGGTTTTAAAATTCGCCTGCCCATTGAAGTCATTTGCGGAAGTTCGCGTTCGCCATTTGCGAACCGAAAATTTCGGGTTCGCGACAACACTAATTATATTGTTAAAGGAGAGCTCCGCAGAGGAAGCCTGGGCAAAAATAGAAGCTACAAGACTGGGATCTCCAGACTTATTAGCTATATTTTGGAGTCTACAAAAGAGAAATAACATAAACATAGGCCTAATTATGGATAATTTATTATTGCAGTGGAAAAATTGTAAAAAGAGACTTAAGATACTGGATAAAATTATTACGGATATACCTTTCAACATTTTGACAGTCAATATAGAAGATTTAAATATAAAAACCTGGACGTCTAATGGTATTAATAATATTGTGGTGGAATCTCGGTAAAAATAAATTTAATAGGCCGAGATTGCCACGTGGTATGTGCACGTGCATATGCTGATGTATCGGTTGGTTGGTTGCACGTGGCAACGATACAATCAGTAGTGTAGGGAGCATGTGCAGAATACAGGATAGACGAGTATTCCCCTCCTCCATTGTGCTGGGCAAGCCAAGTGGTCAAACAGGAAAGTTAGTCTTTATTCTGTTGATTGGGTTAGAGTACATGTAGGTGGAACTGATTATAGGAGGAGCTATATGTCTATATAAGGGACCTACACTGTACGATTAGGACTCAGATTTTAGCTGTTTTTGGTGACATTAGTCCCTCTGAGTCCCGGTCGGTGAATCGAATAAAGAATCTCTTCCTTCCTGAAGAAACCTGTGTCCATCTCTCTGTGCTTGGCTTCCGTCAGTTTCTCCGATATCATTTGGTGCATTGGCCGGGAATCTCTTCGTTCAACGGTAGCTGAGAAACAGAGGCGTGAGACGGTCTCTTTGCCCACGCTCTCCACGGCTGCACCCCTGAACTTTTGCGTGGACCTCCCTTCGTCTCGGCGCCACTGGTCTGTTGTCCAGGAGATCATCAGCCTCTACGTAGTAAGTGCTGGGGTGCCCCCGTCGATGAGTGTGAACTCAGGTTCAGGAACGCGGAGGTAAGACGACTACTGTTTTAGACGGTGGACCCACTAGGGGTATTGGATACCGATTGTGCGGTAGGCCCATAAGGGGTTTGTATCTGGAATTGTGTATGGAATTGGCCCCATCAAGTTGATGGAAGGAGCGAAGGCGCACCGCTCGTAATTAAACGCCCTGTAGTCAGCTCGTTTAATCTTGGTTTGGAGTCAGGCTGGGTCCTGTGTAAATAGCCCAAGCCGGACACCGGTGTCTTGTCTAGACTAGCGTATCTAGTATGTATATTTCGTTCGCTAGGTCGGAGGGACCGGGAGACTAAGCGGAGCCTGTTGTATATTCTGTCCGCTAGATCTCAACCTATCTTGGCTTAGTGGGAAGGGGTGTAAATTTGGAACCCACTAGACTATTGATAGAGTAGATAGATCAAGAGGGTTCTGTTGAAAACTGCCAGCGTTCAGGTAATCGTTTCACGAATGGTGAATTTCAACACCATTCATGAAACGAACAAACTACCGAATGGAGACCACACACAGGAGGTCGTGTGGCCCCCATTAAGGATTGCAACAATGTTGCTATCGGTATTTAAAAGGATTCAGGGTGGCCGTCGTTCGACTACCGATCATGCGACGGTCGGCCATTTTGGATCCTTTGTTCGTCCAGCGGTATTTGGTCGTCAAGCGCCTGGAACTAAAATCGGCTACTCGATGGCACTAATACCGCTGGACTTCCAAGCCGTTCGGGAGCCCCGGTCTTTCGGTAATGTGGTCTCCTAAGCTCAATCGGTAGTTTGAAGCAAGCATAAGTATAATATGTATTTTGTGCGGCGTTCGGTTAGATGAGCTGGGATCAGAGCGGTACTTTCACGAACTGTGCGCTCAGACCCCAGCTATCTACCGAACGGCCAACCATGTTAATATACCGAATATTACCCAAGTTATGTATTTTAAATGTAAATTGTCAGTTCTGCTGCACGAGGGGATAATTCACTTAACTGTATGTTTCAGTGGGAGTATCCCTCTCGCCCAGCAGTGCCTGATGGGAGAAATGCAATGCATGATGGGAGAAATGTGGGGAATGCCCCTGCTATGTCATTATGGAAACCCCTTGCATGGGGACCTGCATAAATGCTGCAACTTGGAATAAAGCACTCAGTTGACTCCCAGCCTATGTCTCGTCTAGTTCTTGGGAGGGAAGGATTCGTATTACGCTACCTGGAATATTGTATGCTGTACCTGCCTATGCTGATTATTGCCTGTGTTCCTGTCTACCAGCGGAGACCTTGTGGATTATACTGCCTCTCCGCTACAACTACGAAAACCGGCAATCACATTTACCAGACCCTTATTTGGCATTCCCAGTATTAGTGTAAAGGACATGTATCTAAGTGTAGATACTTAGGCATAGATTATAGTGTATGCCATTTAGGAGCAGGAGAACCTAAGTGTTTAGGCCCTGAGTATCAGCCCCGTACAATTTGGTTGACTATTCGGAATGGAGACTCACAGGGGACCCTGAAAAATAAGACCATACTAGAAACCGTACATTCTCTAGGTGTTTTGCTATTTGATGCATGTAAGGCGATATCAGGTGGTAGAAAACCGTGGAATGTATGTCGCGATCTTAAATGGGAAAGAACATATGGGTCTAATGATAAGTATATTTGCCCCAGTAGTAAGTATAAATATATAGATCCAAAATGCCCAAATAAAGAATACAATTATTGTCCGTATTGGTCCTGTGTGGGGTGGGCAACCTGGGGACAGACAGTAGATAAGATATGATCGTCACTAAGTTGCCTACCAAGCCATATTGTAAGTCTAGGGAATGTAACCCAGTCCATATACTTATCAGTGACCCAGAACTATTCATAGATAGGTTTGGGAACTTATTTGGGTTCCAGATATATGGAACAGGTTTGGATCCTGGGACAATATTATTTATAGGAATAGAGACCGATACTGTGGCAACCCAGACCCATCAGGTCTTTCATTCCTTCTATGAGGAGATGAGTGTGGAAAATAAGATCCCCCATAATGCGAAAAACTTATTTATAGATTTAGCCGAAAGCATTGCTGGTAGTCTTAATGTAACCAACTGCTATGTGTGTGGAGGTACTAATATGGGAGACCAATGGCCATGGGAAGCAAAGGAGGTAATGTATTCCGGTTCTGAGACAGTTGAACAGTTAATATCTTCTCAAACTGATTATCAAGTGAGTGTTAGAGGTAAATCTGAGTGGCGATTAAAGACCTCCATTATAGGTTATGTTTGCATAGCAAGGAAAGGAATAATGTTTAATACATCTGTAGGAGAATTGACTTGTCTAGGGCAAAAAGCTTATAATGATGATACAAAAGATACAACTTGGTGGTCAGCTTCAAATGTCTCAGAACCACCTAATCCGTTTGCAATTTATACCAGTTTAAAGGATGTGTGGTTTGACCTATCTGCTACATCTAGTTGGAAAGCCCCAGCAAATTTGTACTGTATCTGTGGTAAGAAAGCCTATTCGGAGTTACCACAGGACTGGGAAGGGGCATGTGTATTAGGTATGCTCAAACCATCCTTCTTCATGTGGCCAATTGAAACAGGAGAGACTTTGGGAGTTAAAGTGTATGATGTAAATCATAGAAAGAAAAGGGGACCCCTAGAGATAGGTACCTGGGAAGATAATGAGTGGCCTCCCCAGCGTATTATAGATTATTATGGGCCAGCTACATGGGCAGAGGATGGTACTTATGGATACAGAACCCCAATATACATGCTTAACCGTGTCATAAGATTACAGACAGTGGTTGAGATAATTACCAATGAAACATCACAAGCGCTTAATCTCCTAGCAAAGCATAACACTAGGATGAGGACAGCCGTCTACCAGAATAGATTAGCCTTGGATTACCTATTGGCAGTAGAGGGAGGTGTATGTGGGAAGTTTAATCTAAGCAATTGTTGTCTTCACATAGATGATGAAGGGCAAGCAATAGCTGAGCTTACTAGCCATATGGTTAAACTAGCACATGTGCCTACTCAAGTATGGAAAGGGTATAATCCAAGTAGTTGGTTTGGTAATTGGTACGAGCAGCTTGGAGGACTCAAGGCACTGGTAGGTGGAGTCATGCTAATCTTGATGCTGTGCCTCCTCCTGCCGTGTCTGATTCCTTTGGTAGTTAGGTCTGTGCAGAGCATTATAGAGAATATAGCAGAGAGAAAGGCCGCTGCACAGATAATGGCTGTTTGCAGGTACAAGGCTTTAAATCAAGGAGAACACGTACAGGAAGAGGAATGCTGAGGGGTTCGTATCTCTAGAGAGTTGCAAAGTCTAGTCTTATTTATGGCAACTTGAGGTGTAAGCAAACCCTGATTAAGTGAGGCATCTGGTATTATGAAATATCAGAAGCATCAATGGGGGAATGTGGTGGAATCTCGGTAAAAATAAATTTAATAGGCCGAGATTGCCACGTGGTATGTGCACGTGCATATGCTGATGTATCGGTTGGTTGGTTGCACGTGGCAACGATACAATCAGTAGTGTAGGGAGCATGTGCAGAATACAGGATAGACGAGTATTCCCCTCCTCCATTGTGCTGGGCAAGCCAAGTGGTCAAACAGGAAAGTTAGTCTTTATTCTGTTGATTGGGTTAGAGTACATGTAGGTGGAACTGATTATAGGAGGAGCTATATGTCTATATAAGGGACCTACACTGTACGATTAGGACTCAGATTTTTTTTTTGTCAATCTCTTTTTTTTTTTGTCAATCTCTTTTTTATTGAGGCATAAAAATATATGGGATACAGAATGAAAGAAGGGAGACGATAATGATTCACACATAACGGGTATAGGACAATGCAATATATATCATCTTGCAGAACTTTAAGCCTCATTTTATGGTAAGAGGAGTCGGTCGAGTAAGTCTAGCGTAGTAGTAGTGAAAGTAGTGGATGGGCTCAAGTGAGAAGTCAGGTAGCGTTTTAGCAGTGACACTAAGCGGGCTAATAAGGTAGGTCAATGTTTAGCTCCGTTACCACTTAAAGTCGGGTCGTAAAAGTCTACAAGGTGCTATAGTAGGGTAAAAATAATTACTAGCTCTCGTACCTACTGTGTGAGTACTACGTTTTAAACAGTGGAGATTATTACATGAGTGCCAGGCAGTCTGGCTCAGCTCCTTTAGATTAGTACTTTGATAAACAGGCTAGTGGCGTTTGTCCAGTTGAATGTCACTAATGTTAAAATGAGAGCAGGTATAAAACAGTCAACGATAGAGACCTCGCTAGGTGCGTGTTATCAAGAAAATAAGATTAGTAAGCGAATCTTAAACGTCAGCTGGCTGACCAGGCTAACCCACGATATGCAGGCATAATTCGTGCTCCACTCGTCAGTGCCGGCCATAGAGCATGTTGGGCGCATTCGAGGCTTGGTACTGGGGTTAGAGGGGGTAGCGACAGTAAAGAACGCCTGCACCTCTTTGGGGCCTATCGGGCGACTGTGAGAACATACACAGAGTTAGACAGTAAACAATATGAGCCATATAGCAATACTACAACGGCAATACAGATGTCCAGCGTCATGGCAGGCAAGGAAAATGCACATTTTGGTATAGTATTAAAGCTTATATCATAGGTTTATATAATTCTGTAGCTGCCTGGAACATTATTAGTTAAGTGAAAGTATAGCCAGGGAAACTTTATGTAAGTAGCGAACGGGTTTTTGCGGTCTAGCGGTGAGGTATTGGGAGGGTCAAGGTGGTTCCTAAGTGTGTCAACCGTAACAAAATGCTTAGTACTTGAGGCGCCATCACCGGTATAGCCACACTGTTGTTGACTGATCAGACAGTTGCATGGTCGACCTTTTCAGTGTGATGCGCGTACTTTGCTATATACAAACGCTTTTGATAATCACAGGCATATACCTATTTAAGTGTATTCTTTCCCAGCGTAATGTTAATTTGCTAAGGGAAGATGGTGTGTCCATAGACTACGGAGATAGAGATACAGTGGGGCAGGACTTACAATGACCCCGTAAACGCAGCAGCCGCTGGCGGTATGGGAGTGTATATTAGCTAGTTCGTACCATGACAGATCATTTCTATCTTCGCAGCGCGATCCCTTATTGTGATGTAACGTTTTCTGGTTTGGCTAATACTTGACATAATATACGTAAAGTTAAGCATAAAAAAGGTGTAACGGTAACCAATAAGCAATAGGGGTTAAACATGTCATCAACGTTTGACATTAAAACAAGGCTTCAGCGTTTGGTAACGACAAACACAGTTTGGTCAGGGATTAAAAAGCTGTGTGCAACTGTCCCGACCGCTTCTCGGTGACTCTAGAGGAGAAGGGCACTGTACGTTCGGTGTAAAAGTTCTGGTCGTCTTGACAGGTGTTTCGTATGGTCGTCCGTCGCTGCTCACGTTGTAACAGTGGCGTACGGGTCTGGGGTGAGGCCTTGTGGGACGAACGGGACAGTTCTGGTTGGGTCCCATCTGTGCTGCGGGGATACCGGGCTCTTCCGGCCGTTTGGGTTGAGGGAGTCCATGGTTAGGCCTAAGGATTGTAGAAGTGGTGCCGCGTCACATAAGTCCCGTACCTGATGCGAGTCAGATCCCTGTTGGATTGTTAGTGTGTGGGATGGTCGCCACCTGTAACTAAGGCCCTGTTGGCGAAGGAGGGTGGTGAGTGGCTGGAGGGACCGTCTCCAGGCCAAGGTGCCGTTGGAGAGGTCGGCGAAAAAACTCAGTGCCCTGCCATCAAATTGTAGGGGTGTCCTGCCCCGCAGGGCGTCCTGGACCGCTTTTTTGTCAGCTCCATTCCGGAGTGCAACTATGGCGTCTCTGGTGGTCCCAGCGGGTGCCTTTGGTGATTTGGGGACCCTGAAGAGGTAGTCTGGGCGAATGCGTTCCGCCTGTGCGGGTGGCAGTATCATCGTGAGCAGGCGTTTGACGACCTCTGGTAGGCCCGCATCTGTGATTTCCTCAGGGAGCCCTCTGATTTTTAAATTGTTACGCCGCCTGGCGTCTTCGTTCTCGGCCATGCGGTATTCGTGGGAGCGTTGCTGTAGTTGTAGCTCCTGCATAGCCCGTTTGAGTTCCCCTATGTCCCTGGTGTTAGTGTCGGTTCGGGTCTCCACTGCGTTTAGGCGAGTTGTTACCCCCTTTAGGTCTCCCCTCAGCGCTGTAATGTCCTTATGGATGCCGTCGTGGTGGTCAGCTAGAATTTGTTTTAGGATCGCTACTGTCACAGGCGAGGAGTCCGGTGTGGCGTTGGTCGGAGGTGAGGGCCGTCCTGCTGTGTGGGCTGGCAGGTATTCCTCACCTGAGAGGTCGTCCGAGAAGTCCGAGCAGCCTCCGTGGAGTGCCGCCATGTTGGCTTCAGTTGCGCCTCGGGCCTGCCTCCACATGTCTCCTATGGTGAGTCCCGGGTTGGATTTCCCTGGGTTTTTTTTCCCCGTTCTGCGACCCATGTTGGCAGGGTGTGGATCGGGGGCTTCAGCCGTGGTTCAGCTGCAGGATATTTGGGCTTTTGTCCGATTTTCGGTGTTTGGGCCTAGGAGCGCCAGATTAGTGCGACCGCTTGCCTCGGGTGTCAAGCTCCGCCCAGGACTCAGATTTTAGCTGTTTTTGGTGACATTAGTCCCTCTGAGTCCCGGTCGGTGAATCGAATAAAGATCTCTTCCTTCCTGAAGAAACCTGTGTCCATCTCTCTGTGCTTGGCTTCCGTCAGTTTCTCCGGTATCAATATAGATCAAATAATGCAACAGAATCAAATTATTTATTTTGAGGACTTAGGCAGTTATTTTCTATACCCTATAGAGATAATTTTACATATTTAAGGATAAAGCATTTTTTACACAAACATAGGGTCATAGAGTCATCTGAATGATTACATCTATTCATGAATCTAATCAATTCTAAAAGTAATAAAAATTTAGTATCACATTGTGCTAAATTATATAAATTATATAAATCAAGCCCAATATTCCCAGCCCTTGTATCTTGGGAAAAAGACCTACAGGTTACTATTACAAGAAATGAGTGGCTAAATGCAAATAATGCCGTAACTAAGGCTATTCATTGTTTAAATTCAACTGAAAGTCATTATAAGATCATTAATAGATGGCATTATGTCCCCACTAAATTGGCAAAAATGTACCCATCCTCTCAATATAAGTGTTGGAGATGTGGCTCATCTAGAGCATACTATGTCCACATCTGGTGGTCTTGCCCAAACCTAAGTCAACTATGGAATAAAGTAGCAAAATGTAGCAAAATGATAAAAGTAGATCTTGACTTTACCTGTAGGTCTTTTGTACTACATCTGGGTTGGCCTAGAATTTCAAGAAGCAAAAAAGATATAGTGATTCACATCTTAACAGAGACTAAAGCAACATTAGCAAGATACTGGAAATTATCTGATTTCCCTCTTGGGATATGATAAAATATCAGGTCCTGAACCATTGCAAAATGGAGATTGGAATCCTGAGACAAGATAACTATACTAATTCTAGAATAGAACAATGGGAGGAATGGGTAAAAAAAAAAAAATAAGCCCTAGATAAGGAAAATAATAATAGTATCTATTATTCGATCTTAGCACAGTATGTATATTAGACATTATTATTTTTCACTACTTGTATTTAACAGTAAAAACATTTTTGAGAAGAATCAAAGATGATAGTATGACAAATAACTAATAAATATAGAGACAGGTTAGAAAAATGTTACAATAATTTTACATCTTAGAGAGCTAACACTTTTGATATATTCATAAGGTTGTAATGTTTCTATATTTTGCATCTCTATATAAAGCTGTCTTTTGGCTATTTATAGCATAAATTTTATTTTAAAAGAAAGGGAGAAGAAAGGAGAGAAAGTAGCATAAAAGGGAAAAGAAGAGGGGAAAATATCAAGCCCGTAAGGCACTGTCAGGATTTATAGATCTCGGCACAGTATGACTTTATGTTTGTTTGTTTTTATGTTTACATGGTTTGTCAGACAGTGAATAGCTATTTAAGGTTCTTTCAAGTCGAAGTGAAGACACTAAATTTGGTATGTCGTCTAATTTATAAATAAGGTGATAATTAAGGGTAATAAATTAAAAATTTGGTATCTTAGAGTGCTAGAACTTTTGGAATGTATTTATTGTTCCATTGTTCAAATGTAAGTCTTTTATTGTCTATTGTGATAAATTTTCGAAAAATAAAATAATGAAATGAAAAAAAAAGAAAGGATGCTCCTAGTGCTCACCAAGGACCATCAGCACCGCACCAGACACCATAAGCACTGCAGCCCCACGAACCGCCACAGCTTGGTTGGGGTCTCGCCGTCTCATACCCACCCTGGACCTACAACAAGGCTCCAGTGGGTGAACCTATCTTCCTTCTGAGAGTGAAGCAGGAACAGGAACAAGCTCTTACAAGAGCTCAGTAAAGCTAAGGAAGTATGAAGAGCATAGCAATCCCTGTAGTGATTATAGTTGTACCCTCCAAACACGAGTCAAGGCTGCAAATTGAGGGTCAAGCAGAACTTGTTTTTTTTTTTTTTTGTCAATCTTTCTTTTATTGAAGCATTTGTGATGGGGTACAGAAAAGAAGAGGGAAACGTATAAGTCGGTTACAGTATGGGGTTAAGACTTTGTCAGCTTTGAAATAGTACATTTCCGGCATGGCGATGCTTCATTTTTCATTGTTATCATGTCGTTTAGCAAAAACATAGTAGAACCAAGAGCAATGCCTGTCTTGTCAGGCTGTCAAAGGAGTAACAGTATACAATACAATTTAAGTATATATAGCGTGAGTCAGGCTGGGTTCGCTCCCAAAACAACCAAACAGTACACAACAAAATACAACCAAAGTAGCGTTACAGATATTCATAGATTGTAGGCGGGTATAACCTTTGTATGGGCTAAGTTAACTGTCATACGACTTCCATTAATGTCTAGTGCCTCCCTTCCGTTAGTATCTCCCACATAGGCTATTGCTTACTCGATTGGGTATTGGACATAAAGACAATAGCAATATTTCTATATGTACTGGTTCCCTGTCTGTGCAGTGCAGTGCTCCTACGTTGAACAAGTAATATGGTCACCAATGTACATATATGCATCATGGTTATGGTTCAAGTGCATGTGAGCGTGTGCCCTCGAGTGTGTACTAGGCTTGTTGGCAAGAGTGTGTCTGTATAGATATTTTGTCTAGCCTCTATTAATCGTTTGTTTGAAGCAAGTGGTATGTGTCATGACATAAAACAGTTTACCTGTGTAGCAAGGTATAAGACAAATATAATATAAATCGTATTGTCCACAAGCGTGTCCAACCTTTCGGTAGGATCCGCAATCTACCGAAAGGTAATCTAATTATCTCCAGTAACAGGAAATATCTCTAAGTCAAAAACTGTTACAAAAACGACATAAAAACACATAACTCTTATAATACAATGTTTAATCTATATGTCCAACATATCCCCAGATAGCTTTGATCTGAGCGCTCAATATGTCCGAAAAGCACTCAGATCTCACAAATACAGTTGGATCGCCATGTGGTTAAACAATAGCAAGGGCTCATGAGAGATTGAGGAGGGACAAAGCAGCTAGTTTCAACAACGCCCTTCTGGAGAAACAATAAGACAGGAAAAAGGGAAGGGGAAGAGGCACATTTTCCCATGGATCTAAAGGGGCAGAAAAAGTGTTTTAAAATCCAATAAGGCCAAATAGACTTTTTAAATGGCAATACACCCCAGGGGCCATAGTCACAGGGCAAGAGGCTGGCAAGCAGGCCTCTCCAAAAGTCAGTGGTGAAGTGTAGTTTTTCACACAAGGGTTCATTCAGGAAATCCTCAGGTGAGAGTAATCAAATTACTTCAGGCAGGATCTGGATATGTACTTTAGGGAAACAACAAAACAACTGAGCACAAAACCCATTGGGTTCTGTGTTAAATAGGGGAGAGGTAATATGATCACTCTCACAAGGAGGGGTCTCAGGGCCTATGTTCAGTATTTCACAAAATTAAGTACACCCCTCACATTTTTGTACATATTTTATTAAATATTTTTATGTGACAACACTGAAGAAATGACATTCTGCTACAATGTAAAGTAGTAAGTATACAGCCTATATAACAGTGTAAATGTGATGTCCCCTCAAACTAATTCAACCATTAATGTCTAAACCTTTGGGAACAAAAGTGAGTACCCCCCCCCCAAGTGGAAATGACCAAATTTTGCCCAATTAGCCATTTCTCCGCCCCCCCCGCCCAAGTGTCAGGTGACTCGTTAGTGTTACAAGGTCTCAGGGTGTGAATAGGGAGCAGGTTTGTTAAATTTGGTGTTATTGCTGTCACACTCTCTCATACTGGTCACTGGAAGTTCAACATGGCACCTCATGGCAAAGAACTCTCTGAGGACCTGAAAAAAGAATTGTTGCTCTACAAAAAGATGACGTAGATTGCCAAGACCCTGAAACTGAGCTACAGCATGGTGGGCAAGACCATACAGTGGTTTCACAGGACATGTTCCACTCAGAACAGGCCTCGCCATGGTCGACCAAAGAAGTTGAGTGCACGTGCTCAGCATCACATCCAGAGGTTGTCTTTGGGAAATAGACATATTAGTGCTGCCAGCATTGCTGCAGAGGTTGGAGGGGTGGGGGGTTAGCCTGTCAGTGCTTTAGACCATACGCCGCCCACTGCATCAAATTTGTCTGCATGGCTTTCGTCCCAGAAGGAAGCCTCTTCTAAAGATGATGCATAAGAAAGCCCGCAAACAGTTTGCTGAAAACAAGCAAACTAAGGACATGAATTACTGGAACCATGTCCTGTGGTCCGATGAGACCAAGATAAACTTATTTGGTTCAGATGGTGTCAAGCGTGTGTGGCGGCAACCAGGTGAGGAGTACAAAGACTAGTGTGTCTTGCCTACAGTCAAGCATGGTGGTGGGAGTGTCATGGTCTGTGCCTGCATGAGTGCTGCCGGCACTGGGGAACTACAGTTCATTGAGGGAACCATGAATGCCAACATGTACTGTGACATACTGAAGCAGAACATGATCCCCTCCCTTCATAGACTAGGCTGCAGGACATTATTCCAAAATGATAACGACACCAAGCACACCTCCAAGACGACCGCTGCCTTGTTAAAGAAGCTGAAGGTAAAGGTGATGGACTGGCCAAGCATGTCTCCAGACCTAAACTCTATTGAGCATCTGTGGGGCATCCTCAAATAGAAGGTGGGGGAGCACAAGGTCTCTTACATCCACCAGCTCTGTGATGTCATCATGGAAGAGTGGAAGAGGACTCCAGTGGCAACCTGTGAAGCTCTGGTGAACTCCATGCATATGAGCGTTAAGGCAGTGCTGGAAAACAATGGTGGCCACACAAAATATTGACACTTTTGGTCCAATTTGGACATTTTCACTTAAGGGTGTACTCATTTTTGTTTCCAATGGTTTAGACATTAATGGCTGTGTGTTAAGGTTATTTTGAGAGGACAGAAAATTTACACTGTTATACAGGCTGTACACTTACTACTACTAAATTGTAGCAGAGTGTCATTTCCTCAGTTCACATGAATAGATATAATAAAATATTTACAAAAATGTGAGGGGTGTACTCACTTTTGTGAGATACTGTATTTAGAAGGCTCCTCTGGGTGAGTAGGTGCCCACACCTTCCTATGTGGGTGGGACGCTATATCAGTTTGTTCATTAAACTTAAAAACCTTCATGCTGCTTTCATGCTTGCTGAGCTGGATTCCCCAGAGCGTTGTCACCCTGAGGCGATCCTGGAGCAGTATCCCGACATGCCCACAGGTGGAGAGGCAGGCATAAGGGTAGACTGGGCATGCCTGCCTTCCCCTGCATGTTGAAACCCACATGGAATGACTGCAAGGTCCGACATGTGGTGAGAGTGTGGTGCACACTGCTGAAGTGCTGTGGCATAAGCTGGCAATCGGAAGGAGGGCTTGGCACACCCCACACTCCCAGGATGACAAAATCAATGTGGCTTCTGGTGAGTGAGCGCAGTGCACCAGCCTCTCCAGGTGTGCCATGACACCCAACCTCTGATAACACAAGAAACCTTACTTCTAGCCTTAACGGTAGGGACTTTACATAAGGAACATATCACCTTCCAATTATTTTGTCTCCTTCTTGTCCCATAATACTTGGTTTCCCATGGCTTCTCAAACACAATTGATTGGGTTAATTGAGATATACTAGAATGGAGTGGTATATGTAGACATAAATGTATGCAACCCGTTTCTAAGAGATTGGGCTCGGTGAATGTGCTTACTGATGTTCTTCTTTCTTTTGAGATGCCTTTCCCATATTTAGAGGTCAAAGAAGTGTTTAACATAGTACATACTGATATTTTACCTCCTCACAGAACAGAAATGATTGCTCCATTGATTTGCTCCTGGTACCATACTGTCAGGATCGGGACAGGGATCCAACACGCAAAGTACAAACAGGAGGTAGGTACGTATACCGGACCTTAGAATGGCTGGACTAACGTAAGGAGTAAGCAAAGAATGGTCTAGAGACAAGCCGAGGTCGAGGGAACGAGAGAGCAGATAAGCGAGAGACAAGCCGAGTCAAAGGGTAATAGAGGTAAGCAGCGTAGAACAAACAAGCCGGGTCAAAACCAAAGAGACAAATAGATAACAAGAGCACTGAGTGACTAGACAAGCTAGAACCACGACAGGGCAATGAGCAAATGCATAAAGCCCTACTTTATACCCTGGTTCTAGATAGGTAATCACGCCCCCGACGAGTCCTGATTCGTGGTCGGGACTTGATTGACAGGTCGGAACGGATTGTCGTCATGACGTCGGCTACTGAGCGCCGCGTCATAAAAGGAAGCGGGTCCCTCGCGGCCGGCGTGTAAACGGCCGAGAGAACTGCGAGGAACGAGTGAGTCAACCCCTCTGAGAGGATGAACGTCTAAGTATCTCACCTCCTCTGAGGTAGAGACAACAGGTACCCTGACAGTACCCCCCCTCTCAGAAACGCCCACCGGGCGGAAGGAACCGGGGCGAGATGGAAAACGAGAGTGAAAAGTCCTGCGGAGGCGAGGAGCATGCACATCCTCCTGAGGTACCCAAGTCCTCTCCTCAGGACCATATCCCTTCCAGCCAACAAGATATTGTAACCTCCCCCGAGAGATTCGAGAATCGAGGATGGAGTTGATCTCATACTCCTCCTGACCCTCAACCTGAACAGCGCGAGGAGAGGATACAGCGGAGGAAAACTTGTTACATACTAGAGGCTTCAACAAGGAAACATGAAAGGAGTTAGGAATGCGTAAGGCAGATGGAAGGGCCAGACGATACGCAACTGGGTTAATTCGAGTCAGAACCCTGTAAGGGCCAATGTAACGAGGGGCGAATTTCATAGAAGGAACCTTCAAGCGAATGTTTCTGGTACTCAACCATACCCTATCACCTGGAACAAAAGCCAGAGCCGCCCTTCTACGCTTATCAGCGTGTTTCTTGAACAACGCGGAATTATGCAGGAGAATTTGTCGAGTTTGATCCCACAACTTCCTCAAATTGGCAACATGAACATCAACCGACGGTACCCCTTGGGAAGGAGAAACCGAGGGAAGAATGGAAGGATGAAAGCCATAATTCATGAAAAAGGGGCTAGAACGAGTAGAATCACAAACGAGATTGTTGTGTGCAAACTCCGCCCAAGGAATCAGACCGACCCAATCGTCCTGGTGTTCGGAAACAAAACAACGTAAATATTGTTCAATCTTTTGGTTGGTGCGTTCAGCAGCTCCGTTAGACTGGGGATGATAGGCAGAAGAGAAATTCAATTTGATGCCCAGTTGAGAACAGAAGGATTTCCAAAAACGGGAAACAAATTGGGAACCTCTATCAGAAACAATTTCGGAGGGTATCCCATGTAAACGAAAAATCTCTCTCGCGAATATCTCAGCCAATTCGGGAGAAGATGGCAGTTTAGGTAAGGGCACGAAATGAGCCATCTTAGTAAACCTGTCAACCACCGTGAGGATAACAGTCTGTTTTTTAGAAACAGGCAAATCGACAATGAAGTCCATAGCCAGACAGGACCACGGTCTCTCGGGAATTTCCAAGGGATGCAAAAGCCCACATGGAAGCGTATGAGGTTGTTTAGTCTTCATACAGACCTCACATGCTCCGACGAAATCCCTAATATCCTTACGTAGTGATGGCCACCAGAAATCTTTGGAAATCAAGGCACACGTCTTGCGAATGCCAGGATGCCCAGCCACCTTATTGTTGTGAAAGCACTGCAACAGTTCCAGTTGAAGTTCAGGAGGAACGAAATACCTTGCCCCAGGACCCTGTCTAGGAGCCAGATGCTGTAACTTCATGATCTCGGCCAGCAACGGAGAATGAATCCTGAGACTCGTGTTGGCGATAATATTGCACTTGGGAACTATAGAAGACAAAACCGCCTCAGATATAGTAGAAGGTTCATGTTGGCGAGACAAAGCATCGGCTTTAGAGTTCTTAGAACCAGGTCTATAAGTGAGCACGTAATTGAAATGAGTGAGGAACAAGGACCAACGAGCTTGCCTGGCGGACAAGCGCTTGGCCTCCCCAATATAGGACAAGTTCTTGTGATCCGTCAAAATAGTAACAGGATGCAAGGTCCCTTCCAATAAATGTCTCCACTCCTTTAAAGCCATGATGACCGCTAGTAGTTCCCTGTCACCAATGTCATATCTGCTTTCAGGCCCAGATAATTTCTTGGAAAAAAAACCACATGGATGTAACGGTTTATCCACACCTAACCTTTGAGACAAGATAGCGCCTACCCCTGTCTCTGAGGCGTCTACCTCGAGTAGAAAAGGCAAAGTCGTATCAGGGTGAACTAAAATTGGTGCAGAAGTAAAAAGTTCCTTGAGTGTCTTGAAAGCAACGAGAGCTTCAGTAGACCAAGTCTTAGTGTCAGCCCCCTGTCTGGTCATATTGGTAATAGGGGCAATAATAGAAGAGTATCCTTTAATGAAACGCCTGTAATAATTGGAGAATCCAATAAACCTCTGAATGGCTTTGAGACCCCTGGGTAATGGCCAATCTAAAATAGACTGGAGTTTATCCGGATCCATTTTAAACCCGTCCCCAGAAATCACGTAACCAAGAAAGTTTATCTGAGATTGGTCAAAACTACATTTCTCCAATTTGCAGTACAACCCATGTTGTAGAAGTTTGCGCAATACCCTTCTGACTTGTCTGTGGTGGGTCTCAATTTCTCTAGAGTGTATTAGTATATCATCCAAATATACAATAACGCAATCCTGTTGAAATTCCCTAAGAACTTCATTGATCAGGTCCTGAAATACTGCCGGTGCATTACAGAGCCCAAAAGGCATTACCGTGTACTCATAGTGCCCATATCGGGTATTGAACGCTGTTTTCCACTCGTCACCCTGCTGAATTCTCACCAAGTTATACGCCCCTCTGAGATCTAACTTGGTGAAAATCTTGGAGCCTTTTAGACGATCAAAGAGCTCAGTAATCAAAGGAATCGGGTAGGCATTTCTAATCGTTATTTTATTCAAGCCTCGATAATCAATGCAAGGCCTTAACGTACCATCCTTCTTATTCACAAAAAAAAAAAACAGCCCCGGCAGGGGAGGAGGATCTCCTAATGAATCCTTTGTCTAGGTTCTCACGAATATACTCCTCTAAGACTAAGTTCTCCTTAGTGGATAAAGGGTATACCGTACCCCTCGGAGGCATGGTCCCAGGCAGGAGTCTGATCATGCAGTCAAAGGGCCTGCGTGGAGGTAAAGTGTCAGCATTCTTTTTGTCAAAGACTGCCTTTAAATCCAGATACAGAGGCGGTATTTGTACGTCTGTAGACTGGGTAGAATTAGCCGGTGCGTTAACTACGCAAACCGGTGAGACTTTCTGTAAGCACCTGCTCTGGCAACCCTGACCCCATGAGACTATCTCCCCTAGTTCCCAATCAATAATAGGGTTATGTTTCTTTAACCACGGATACCCCAGGACTATAGGAACAGAAGGAGACGAAATAAGCATAAGAGATATACCTTCCTCGTGTAGGATACCAACAGTTAAGTTAACAGGTATGGTCTCACGAAAAATAACAGGTTCAGATAATGGTCTACCATCTATGGCCTCAACGGCCAAGGGTGTATCCCTTAGCTGGGATGGAATAGAGTGTTTAGTAACAAAAACTTGGTCAATAAAGCTCTCAGCAGCTCCGGAATCTACCAACGCCATCGTTTTTAGTACTCCCTTCTCCCAAGCTAAAGAAACAGGTAGCAGAAGCCTGTGATCTTTATAATTATGTATAGAGGACAAAATAGAAACACCCAAGGCCTGTCCTCTAGAGAAACTTAGGTGCGAGCGTTTCCCGGGCGATTAGGACAATTTAGGCGTAGGTGCCCTCTTACTCCACAATACATACACAACCCCTCCCTTCTCCTGTACTGTCTCTCTTCTTCTGAGAGGCGAGTATTGCCTATCTGCATAGGTTCTGGAAAAGCTGAGGTTGTGGATTCAGGACTTTGAAATGCGGGAGCTAATTTAAAGGAAGGTCTAAAGTTCCTCTCTCGAGTGTTCTGCCTCTCTCTTAAACGTTTATCAATACGAGAAATAAAAGAAATTAAATCCTCCAAATTTTCAGGAAGCTCTCTTGTAGCAACCTCGTCTAGAATTTCATCTGATAGTCCGTTTAAAAATACGTCTATATAAGCCTGTTCATTCCACTTAACTTCTGCCGCCAAGGACCTGAACTCTAGTGCATAATCCACAAGGGTTCGGTTATCTTGTCTAAGGCGCAACAATAATCTAGCTGCATTGACCTTTCTACCTGGAGGGTCAAAAGTTCTTCTAAAAGCAGCGACAAAGGCATTATAATTATAGACTAACGGTTATCATTCTCCCACAATGGATTGGCCCATCTCAGAGCCTTATCAATGAGTAGTGTGATAATGAATCCAACCTTCGCCCTATCTGTAGGGTAGGAGCGGGGTTGTAATTCGAAATGAATACCTATCTGGTTTAAAAAACCACGACACTTATCCGGAGAGCCACCATAACGTACAGGAGGAGTAATACGGGAAGAAGCACCTACTGTGGCTACCTCTAGACCTGAACTTACAGGGGAGATGGATGTAGTACGCATCTCTTCTGGTTGATTATTAGAACGAGATAATAAAGCCTGCAGCGCTAGAGCCATCTGATCCATTCTATGATCCATGGCCTCAAATCTAGAGTCGGAAGAACCAACCTGAGTGTTTGTACCTGCAGGATCCATTGGCCCTGTCGTAATGTCAGGATCGGGACAGGGATCCAACACGCAAAGTACAAACAGGAGGTAGGTACGTATACCGGACCTTAGAATGGCTGGACTAATGTAAGGAGTAAGCAAAGAATGGTCTAGAGACAAGCCGAGGTCGAGGGAACGAGAGAGCAGATAAGCGAGAGACAAGCCGAGTCAAAGGGTAATAGAGGTAAGCAGGGTAGAACAAACAAGCCGGGTCAAAACCAAAGAGACAAATAGATAACAAGAGCACTGAGTGACTAGACAAGCTAGAACCACGACAGGGCAATGAGCAAATGCATAAAGCCCTACTTTATACCCTGGTTCTAGATAGGTAATCACGCCCCCGACGAGTCCTGATTCGTGGTCGGGACTTGATTGACAGGTCGGAACAGATTGTCGTCATGACGTCGGCTACTGAGCGCCGCGTCATAAAAGGAAGCGGGTCCCTCGCGGCCGGCGTGTAAACGGCCGAGAGAACTGCGAGGAACGAGTGAGTCAACCCCTCTGAGAGGATGAACGTCTAAGTATCTCACCTCCTCTGAGGTAGAGACAACAGGTACCCTGACACATACCCCCCTAAGGTTATATACCTTATACCTCAAGAAAGCAAAATCATGGAAGAATACTTAAACAAGTCCTTGTCTCTAAGGGTCACATACGCAGATCTTCTTCTCCAGCCTGGGCTGGTTTCTTCTTTGTATCAAAGAAAGAAGGAGATTTGCGTCCATGTATCGATTATAGGGCTTTATACAAAATCACAATAAAAAAATGCAAATCCTATACCACTCATATCCGAATTATTTGACAGACTCCAAGGTACCAAGGTTTTTACAATACTCGACCTTAGAAGTGCTTATAATTTGGTGCGAATAAAGGAGGGACATGAGTGGAAAATAGCTTTCAATACTAGAAATGGGCATTACGAGTACTTAGTCATGCCCTTTGCTTTATGTAATGCCCCAGCTGTGTTTCAGGATCTTATAAACTATGTGCTTAGATAATTAATTTATTCCTTTGTATTGGTGTATCTCAACGATATACTCATGTATGCTGATCTCTTTACTAAACATGGGCATGTAAAACAAGTTTTACAAACTTTACAAAAAAATAGGGTATACTGTAAATTTGAAAAGTGCCTGTTTGATCAGACAGAGGTTCAGTTCCTGGGTTACGTGATTTCAGCTTCTGGTTTCCAAATGGATTCACGAAAACTTGAGGCAGTTTTGCACTGGCCCCTACCCATTTTATAGGCCTTGCCAATATTTATCATAGGTTCATAAAGGGGTTCACTACTGTTATAGCCCCCATTACTAGCCTAACACGTAATGGTGTAAACTGTCACATATCATCACAGGAAGCAAAAGAAGCATTTGATAATTTCAAGACCGTGTTTGCTTCTGCTTAAATACTAGTGCAGCCTGATACCAGCAAACCGTATACACTGGAGGTTGATGCCTCTTAAACCGGTGTAGGTGCTGTTCTTTCTCAGAGGGAAAGACAGGACACCCATTTGCACCCTTGTGTGATTTTCTCCAAAAAGCTGGCGCCAGCAGAACGGAATTATGAACTGTTAGCCTATCCTGGCCTTAAATGAATGGCAACATCTTTTGGAGGGTTCTAAAGATCCACTTTTGATCATCACTGATCACAAGAATCTGACTTACATAGGAGAAGCCGGGAGATTATCTTCCAGTCAAGCTGGATGGTCTATGTTCTTGTCACATTTCAATTACGTGATTACTTACAGACCAGGCACAAGAAACATGAAAGCTGATGCCCTATCTAAGCAATATGATTCTGAGGAGGAACAGGAGCAAGATATTTCCCCTATCATACCTTCTGAATGCCATATTGCCTCTACAGTTTTTAGTGCCATTGTGACAGCTCAGACACAGGCTCCCAGTGACAAACCAAATGGTAATTTGCACATACCAGGTAAGGAAAGAAAGGCAATTTTAAGGGTGTTTCATTATAACGTAACAGCAGAGCATCTCTGTATCAGCAAAACGATATCCACTGTCACCAGAATGTTTTGTTGGCCTCTTAACATACTCTCTTAAGAGAGAGTATGTTACAGCATTCACTGTTTGTGCGGTCTTCAGAGTTCCACATAGACAGCAATGTGGTTTGCTACAACAACTTCCCTATACCTCACGTTACATGGTCTCATCTAGCTATTGGTTTTATTGTTGAGCTTCCAGTCACTAAAAGTTTTAACACCATACTAATGGTGATCGACCGTTTCTCTAAGATGGCGCGTTTGATTCCACTCAAGAAGCTGCCTACCACCGAAGTACTCATATTTATAAAGGAGATATTCAGGTTACATGGTATTCCACTGAATATTGTTTCTGACAGGAGTTCACAATTTGTGTCTAGATTTCTGATTTGTTACCATGGGCTGAGTTTGCTAGGAACAATACCACTCATGATTCCTCAGGTCTCAGTCCATTCTTTGTTACCAATGGTCAGCATCTGACTGTCTTGCCTACTGTATTCCCCGATACTGCCACTCCTTTAGATGTTCATTTGAATCTCTTACATGACACTTATGATGCTTCAAACAATGCTGCTGCTAGTTTTAAATGTCAGAAAAGCGACTTTCCCTACTTCTGGTACCCTGATCTTTGGCTAGTGTTTTCGTATTATCTTATACTATATCAGCGACCTTGGCTTGTTTATTGACCTCTCTTTAACATTAAGTTCATGTCACAGGAGTCATACCGCAACATGCAGGAAAGAGGAAACCCACAAAAGGTGGATTTGAAAGATGTATTACCGAGCCTTAAAATGGCCAGACTTAACGTATAAATACAACAAGAAACAGTGTCAAGATAAATCAAGGACAGGATAACAGAAATACTCAGAGTGTCATGATTCCGGGAACCAAACACGCTAAAACACACACTGAAAAGGTGCAGTACCGGACCTTAGAGTGGCCGGGCTAAGCACACAAAGAATAGTCAGGAAACAAACCGAGTAAGGGGAACCAGAAGACAGAATAACGAGAGACAAGCCGAGGTCAAAGGGTAGGAGAAAGTCGCAAAGTCGGATACACAAGCCAGAGAGTACGTAACAAGAGAGAAACACAAGTTCAGTAGCAATACTAGAAAGCAAAGACCACAACAGGGCAGAGAGAGACAGGAAAGGTAAGTATTTAAACCCAATGATTAATTCTGATTGGATAATTTCCAATCAGAATTAACAATCACACGTGGGAGATATCTATACCTCCCACTGTGATTGAGGCACTGTGCCTTTAACGCTGGGTCAGGTGGCTGACCCTGGCGTTTACAAAAATGGGCGGTCTCCCAGCGTGCAGCGTCATGCATGCTGCCGCTGGGGGACATAGAGGAAGACGCGGACGGCATCCGAGGCTGGGAGGATGCCGCCTGCCGAGCGTACGCCGGGAAGGGGACCGCGGACGGCTGGAGGGTGAGTGCCGCGAGCGGACTGCAGCCTCCCCTCGCAGCCGCCCACGGGATTCTGCCACAGAGTCAAGACAAAGCCGTGTCAGGATACCAGAAGTCCATATTCAAATACGAAAGCCGAGGTCAGGATACTTTAAATCACAAGTCAAATATGAAGCCAAGTCAAACACAGGAAATCACAAGGGAATCTCTAGGAGCACTAAATGAGGATCTAACAGAAACCTCGATAGAGTAATGAATTAAGGCTAGAACAGGCCATTGGTCTACGGCATCTCTGCTACCCCAAACAGCATTGGGTCACCTAGATGATGTGGTCCCTTTGTGAGTTCATGGGAATAATTTATTTAAGGAGCTGCAGGGGGAGCAGTTTGCGGGACCAAAGGTGAGTATACTATTTGGGCAGCATAGCCACGTGGAGCTTTCGGGCCGTGCGGCCTGAGGACTGCAATAGGAGAGAAGCAGTGCTGGTGCCGGGTCCAGGTAAGTTTGTGACCATCCGACCATTCTAAGTCCCAGTATGCGTTGTTATTGTGTTATCATAGTTTTGAGTGTTGGGTCACATGCAATCAATAAAACAAGGAGTGTACATAGAACAATATCGGACCTCTGAAAAGTATAAGCATGCATATGGACTCAGTACTTGGTTTGGGCCCCTTTTGCAGCAATTACTGCCTCAATGCGGCGTGGCATGGAAGCTATCAGCCTGTGGCACTGCTGAGGTGTTATGGAAGACCCGGATGCTTCAATAGTGGCCTTCAGCTCTTCTGCATTGTTCGGTCTCATGTCTCTCATCTTTCTCTTGGCAATGCCAGGTCAGGTCATCTTTCTCTTGGCAATGCCAGGTCAGGCGAGTTTGCTGGCCAATCAAGCACAGTAATCCCATGGTCATTGAACCAGGCTCTGGTGCTTTTGGCATTGTGGGCAGGTGCCAAGTAATGCTGGAAAATGAGGTCAGCATCCCCATAAAGCTTGTGAGCGGAAGGAAGCGCTCCGAAATCTCCTGGTAGACTGCTGCGTTGACCCTGGACTTAATGAAGCACAGTGGACCAACACCAGCAGGATGACATGGCTCTCAAAATCAACAGACTGTAGAAACTCCACACTGGACTTCAAGCATCTTGCAGTGTGTGCCTCTCCATTCTTCCTCCATGTTCTGGGTCCTTGGTTTCCAAATGAG
This sequence comes from Pelobates fuscus, assembly GCF_036172605.1. NCBI lineage: Eukaryota > Metazoa > Chordata > Amphibia > Anura > Pelobatidae > Pelobates > Pelobates fuscus. The sequence goes on along the minus strand of NC_086325.1, from coordinate 112,708,079 downwards.
ATTCAAAAGTTGCTCTCATCAGAAAAGAGGATTTTGGACCACGTCTGTTTTTCTTTAGCCCAGGTAAGACTGTGTGTGGTGGCTTTTGATGCACTGACTCCAGCCTCAGTCCACTCCTTGTGAAAGTCCCCAACACTTTTGAATGGCCTTTTCCTGACAATCTTCTCCAGGCTGCAGTCGCACCTTTTTCTTCCACATTTTCCCTTCCACATAACTTTCTATTAATGTGCTTTGATACAGCACATTGCAATTCCTTTGCAATTACCTTTTGAGGCTTTCCCTCCTTATGGAGGATGTCAATGTTGGTTTTCTGCACAACTGTCAGGTCAGCAGTCTTCTTCATGATTGTGATTCCTACTGAACCAGACTGAGAGACCATTTAAAGGCCCAGAAACCCTTTGCAGGTGTTATGGCTTACTTAGCTGATTTGAGTGGGACACTGTGATCCTAGAATATTGCACAATATTCAATATTATGGCTTTTCATGAGCTGCATGCCATAATCATCGCACGTATGACAAATCACGGTTTGAACTATCTTGCTTTGCATGTAATGCGTCTATCTCATATATTAGTTTCCCCTTTTACGTTGCATTACTGAAATAAATTAACTTTTGCACGATATTCTAATTTTATATATGTAAACTTTCACCCTCAAATATGGCACCTAAGAAAGAAAAAATCCATGTGTGGATAAAAATAAACCCATTAACCTGTTCTGTTCTCCAAAATCTCACAAAATTTCAAAATCACTTCCCAGAAACTCACTGAGCTCAGATGAAGATCATACTGACCAAAGTGCTGGAAAGTCATCAGAAGCAACAGCAGTGGCATCCCTAGGGGGGCACCAGAGGGGGCCATGACCCCCCTACATCATGCTGTGCCCCCAATTGGGCCCTCCCCAAATGCCAGCAACTTGCTGGCCATGTTCTTACATTCTATTCCCTCGGACTGTAACAGCCAGAGGGAATGCAGGACTGACCAGCTGGAACAGTGCTGGGTGTTTTCAGCACCCAGCAGCTTCCCCGGCACAGGCCCCACCCCCAAACAAAGCCCCACCTCCCGGACATAAGCCCCGCCCCAGCAGTTAAGCAGCAGCCCATGCTGCTGCTGGAAAGGATGGAAGATGACTGCCTGACCCCCAGCAACAGGCTCCAGTGACAGGTAGGCTTAATGTGCTTGTGTGTGTGTGTCTGTCTGCTAGTGAGGAAGCTTGTGTGTAGTGACTCAGCAGTCTGTGTGTGTGTATGGACTCAGCAGTCTGTGTGTGTGTATGGACTCAGCAGTCTGGGTGTGTGTATGGACTCAGCAGTCTGGGTGTGTGTATGGACTCAGCAGTCTGTGTGTGTGTATGGACTCAGCAGTCTGTGTGTGTGTATGGACTCAGCAGTCTGTGTGTGTGTATGGACTCAGCAGTCTGTGTGTGTGTATGGACTCAGCAGTCTGTGTGTGTGTATGGACTCAGCAGTCTGTGTGTGTGTATGGACTCAGCAGTCTGTGTGTGTGTATGGACTCAGCAGTCTGTGTGTGTGTATGGACTCAGCAGTCTGTGTGTGTGTATGGACTCAGCAGTGTGTGTGTGTGTGTGCGTGTGTGTATGGACTCAGCAGTGTGTGTGTGTGTATGGACTCAGCAGTGTGCAGAGGCGGCTCTCTAATTAGGCGGTTTAGGCGGCCGCCTAAGGCCTCGCGCTGGCTGGGGCCTCGCGGCCGCCTAAACCGCCTGTGGGCAGAGTGTGTCAGGTCCTCGGTCAGTGACCGAGGACCTGACACCAGGAGGGGGCCCGGCGGCTTGCCCGGTATGCCGCCGGGTGCGAGGCCCCTCCTGGCTGCCAGGCCGGCCACCGCAGACACTGGTCTGCAGCTCCGCAGTGCGCAGAGCTGCAGACCATGTGACTCGCGAGAATTGGCCAATCAGAGCGTTGCCGCGGGTTACCACGGCAACGCTCTGAAATCTCGCGAGATTACACGGTCTGCAGCTCTGCGGAGCTGCAGACCGGAAGTAATGGCCACCGGACCACCAGGGAGCCCACTGGACCACCAGGGAAAGGTAGGCTCCCCATCACCCCCCACCACCATCACCACCCCCAGCCGTACCCCCCACAGCCTCACCACCCCATCACCCTCAGACTCACTCACCATCACCCCCCACCACCCTCACCATCACCCCCCACCACCCTCAGCCTCACCACCACCCCCCACCACCCTCAGCCTCACCCCCCCTACCCTCACCATCACCCCCCCAACCCTCAGCCTCACCCCCCCACCCTCACCCCCACCACCCTCAGCCTCACTCACCATCACCCCCCACCACCCTCAGCCTCACCCCCCACCACCCTCAGCCTCACCCCCCCACCCTCACCATCACCCCCCACCACCCTCAGCCTCACCCCCTCACCATCACCACCCTCAGCCTCACTCACCATCACCCCCCACCAGCCTCACCATCACCCCCACCACCCTCAGCCTCACTCACCATCACCCCCCACCCTCAGCCTCACTCACCATCACCCCCCACCCTCAGCCTCACCCCCCACCACCCTCAGCCTCTCCTACCACCCTCAGCCTCACCCCCACCACCCTCACCCTCACCCCCCACCACCCTCAGCCTCACCCACCACCCTCAGCCTCACCCCCCACCACCCTCAGCCTCACCCACCACCCTCAGCCTCACCCCCCACCACCCTCAGCCTCACCCACCACCCTCAGCCTCACCCCCCACCACCCTCAGCCTCACCCACCACCCTCAGCCTCACCCCCCACCACCCTCAGCCTCACCCCCCACCACCCTCAGCCTCACCCCCCCACCCTCACCATCACCCCCCACCACCCTCAGCCTCCACCACCCTCAGCCTCACCCCCCCTCACCATCACCACCCTCAGCCTCACTCACCATCACCCCCCACCAGCCTCACCATCACCCCCACCACCCTCAGCCTCACTCACCATCACCCCCCACCCTCAGCCTCACCCCCCCACCACCCTCACCATCACCCCCCACCACCCTCAGCCTCACCACCCCACCCTCACCATCACCCCCCACCACCCTCAGCCTCACCCCTCCTACCCTCACCATCACCCCCCACCACCCTGAGCCTCACCACCCCCACCACCCTCAGCATCACTCCCCCCGCCACCCTCAGCATCACCCCCCCGCCACCCTCAGCATCACCCCCCCGCCACCCTCAGCATCACCCCCCCGCCACCCTCAGCATCACCCCCCGCCACCCTCAGCATCAGCCCCCCGCCACCCTCAGCATCACCCCCCCACCACCCTCAGCATCACCACCCTCAGCATCACCCCCCACCACCCTCAGCATAACCCTCCGTCACCACCCTCAGCCTCACCCCACTCACCATCACCCCCTCCTTCTCACATCACCCCCTCTCACATTACCACCTCTCACTCTCACATTACCCCCTCTCACATTACCCCCTCTCACTCTCACTTTACCCCCCTCACTCTCACTTTACCCCCCTCACTCTCACTTTACCCCCCTCACTCTCACATTACCCCCCCTCACTCTCACATTACCCCCCCTCACTCTCACATTACCCCCTCTCACATTACCATCACCCCCCTCCCTCTCACATTACCATCACCCCCCGCTCCCTCTCACCATCGCACCCCCGCTCCCTCTCACCATCGCACCCCCGCTCCCTCTCACCCCCTCTCCCTCTCACCATCGCACCCCTTCTCCCTCTCACCATCACCCCCCCCCCCCTATACACACAACACACTTCAAGCAGCTACCCCATACACAAGGGTCTCAGACAAAAACGCAAACATGCTCACAGAGACATACATTCAGACACACAAGGATACTCTCTGTCAGACACACTCTCAGGCACATACACAGGTAGACAGCGCATCAATGTGTATATGTGACACTTTTTTGTTAGTGGGGCCTCATGTTTGCATTTCGCCTAAGGCCTCATAAAGTCTAGAGCCGCCTCTGGCAGTGTGTGTGTATGGACTCAGCAGTGTGTGTGTATGGACTCAGCAGTCTGTATGTGTGTATGGACTCAGCAGTCTGTGTGTGTATGGACTCAGCAGTCTGTGTGTGTATGGACTCAGCAGTCTGTATGTGTGTATGGACTCGGCAGTCTGTATGTGTATGGACTCGGCAGTCTGTGTGTGTGTGTGGACTCGGCAGTCTGTGTGTGTGTGTGTGGACTCGGCAGTCTGTGTGTGTGTGTGTGGACTCGGCAGTCTGTATGTGTGTATGGACTCGGCAGTCTGTATGTGTATGGACTCGGCAGTCTGTGTGTGTGTGTGGACTCGGCAGTCTGTGTGTGTGTGTGGACTCGGCAGTCTGTGTGTGTGTGTGGACTCGGCAGTCTGTGTGTGTGTATGGACTCGGCAGTCTGTGTGTGTGTATGGAATTGGCAGTCTGTGTGTGTGTGTATGGACTCAGCAGTGTGTATGGACTCAGCAGTCTGTATGTGTGTATGGACTCAGCAGTGTGTATGGACTCGGCAGTCTGTGTGTGTGTGTATGGTCAGCAGTCTGTGTCTCTGTGTGTGTAAGGACTCAGCAGTCTGTGTGTGTGTGTCTGTATGTGTGTATGGACTGTATCAAGGGAAATGGGTTTGTTTTTTTAATAATGCTTGATGGAAAATAATGAATTCTCCACCAGGGATTATTAAAAAAACATTGTGTCTGGGGCGGGGCTTAACATGCGGCAGGGGCGGGGTCAAACTGTGGTGAGGGCTGGGTTAAATGTGCCCCCTACTTTTGTCCCTGGCCCACCATGTGCCCCCCTCTAAAAATGAATCCTAGAGACGCCACTGAGCAACAGATATGACTAACTTGTCTTTTTCACAAGACTGTTTAAACACTATGATGGAAAATCTATACATGAAACTAAAAAAAGATTTAGACTCAAACACAATTAAATTGAAAAATGAAATATCACATTTGGGTCAGACATTATCCCAACATGCAGAGTTATTAAATCAAATTTGAGATCGATTTTAAAGTTCAATCTGAAAATGTAAAACAAAAATCCAAAATCCAAGGCTTGGAATCGAAACTAACAAATCTCGAAGATAGTTCACGACGTGAAATTATCAGAATAAGAGGTATTCCAGAAAGTGTCACTAATCAACAACTTGAAACTTACTTATTACATTTATTTTCATCAATTACGGACATTTCTATGTTTGGAAAACATTCACCTGAGAGATTTCACAGATTAAAATAACTGAGTGATATCTCGGCTCTTAGAGACGTTATTGTCAGATTTGCAAGCTGTTATCTCAAAATATAATTACAAAAAATAGTTCGGAAAAATCCACTTAAATATAAAGACATTAACTTCTCCAAGAATGCGGTCAGCAAGAAAATTATTTCATGAAAAATAATGAAAACTCTAAGATCACAGAAAATATATTACTACTGGGGGTTCCGGACTAAACTGATACTATAACATGATGGCGTTTAACACATCTTCAGTGACCCGCGACAAGCAAGAGAGCAATTGACCAAGTGGGGTTTGAATATTAAAGCATCAAACTCTTTAAATATTTAAAAACTTGTTTTTTTTTGTTTGTTTTTGTTTTTTCAAATTATATTATGGTAAGTCCCTTTTTTATGGAAATATTAGTTATTCATACTATTTATTTCCTTTTTTTTTTGTATTTGAGGTGTCGCTGTCTAATGTATAGATTTGGGCACCATAGCACACTAAAGTACACCATAATACGTATAGATAATGATAATTTAAAACTTTAGAATTCCAGCATAATTTGTCATGTAAATTGGTATATTGAAAAACATTTTTTGCTACATTTTAAATTCACTTTTTTAATTTGAATTGGATGCGGTCATACGGAATATTGGCTTACAGAAAATAAAAGGGAAGGGGGGATACAGGTCCTGCAATACAATTGGCAGAGTCATTTGTACAATATAAACATATTGCAGTCCATATTTAGCTTGCAGGGACAGGTGAGGGTATAGAAGAGAAAACAGGGAAGGGTAAAGACACAAAGCCCGACTGATCCATGTGTATTATTCTGGAGATTATGTTAGTTAGGCGGTTTGCTAATAATTTAGCATACAGTTTTACATCAGAGTTGAGGAGTGAGATAGGGCGGAAGTTCTGGCAGGCAGTTTTCCTGGTTTGGGAAGCGTAGAGATATGGGCCATCAAATGTCACTAGGAAGTGCCCCAGTTTGTTAACATCAGTTTAAAAGATCTGTTAGATGGGGTGAGAGGGCAGACGCGTATGTTTGGTAGTAGAGATTGGAGTAGCCGTCAGGACCTAGAGATTTGAGGGCTTGGAGAGCTTTGATGGCACCCTCAATCGCCACTTGGCTGAAAGATTTTGTGAGATGGTCATGTTCCTCAGGAAGCAGTGTGGGTAGTGCTACTGCATCTAGGAACTGTTGTATGACCTCTATTGGTGGAGCTGTTGTGTGGGGATCATCTTTCGGGTTATATAGAGTACTGTAATAGGTGGCAAACTCATCTGCAATGGCAGCTGGGTTCATGATTTTGTCGCCTGATTGAGATTTTAGGTAGGCGATTTTTATGCGATGTGTGCGTGCTTTCAATTAGTAAGCTAACTGCGCTCCCCCTCTATTGCCCATAGGAAAAAAAGTGTGTTTACATTTCCTCAACATGTATGTGGTCTTTTCTTATTCTACTTCTCTAAGTTTGGCTACTTCCCGTAGTCTGTTCCGGGTGTCATGGTTTGGGTGTGTTTTGATTTTGTGAGTAAGATTGGTCAGTTTTTGTACCAGTTCTGTGTATTTCTAAATTCTTCATTTTTTTTTCGTAGCTGGCTTCTCTGGTGAAGCTACCTCTTATGACCGCTTTGTGCACCTGCCACACATTCTCAATGGATGTGTCGTTAGATTTATTAAGCTCAAAGTAGTGTTCCAAGTTACCTATCACTTTATTTGCGATGGACAGGTTGTGTAACAAGGAGTCATTTAGCCTCCATGAGTCTGAGCCTGCGGCAGGAAATCTTTCTGTTAAGGATGAGACAATTTGAGCATGGTTGGACCATGAAATAAGCCCTATCTCTGCCTTTTGTATTTTAGCCATCACATTAGAGGGCTTACAGGAATCTATCTATTCTGGTGTGTGTGTTGTGGGCCATGAAGTGAAATGTATAGTCCGCTACGGTAGGGTGTAGGAAGCTGTGTTGAAATATGGTATCTTGTATTTTGGCTGTGGAAGGTTTTAGTTGAGAAGCTGTGGCTGCAGATACTGTGTTCGAGGAAGAGGAGTCCATGGAACTGTCAATGATGAAGTTAGTGTAACCCCCAATAATGATGTCACCAAATTTGTGAAAAAGGTGGTGACAAATGTTGGCAAAGGCAAAAAAAAAGTTAGGATGGGCGTTGTGTGGGCCGTATATGTTTAGCAAAGTGTAAGGTTCATTGTTCACACAACATTGAATCAGTAAGTGTCTTTATGTTACAACTTTTTAACAATTGTGAAGGAGACAGCCTTGTTTTATAGGAAAAATGGAAGTCATGTGGGAAAGATTTAGAATTGAATTTTGGTCTATGGTCCCATTGGAAGTGGATTTCCTGACAAAACAGTATGTGGGCATTGTGGTTTCTCACTTCCCTGAGGGCCAGCCTTCATGTGTAGTGTTGTCGCGAACCCGAAATTTTCGGTTCGCGAACGGCGAACGCGAACTTCCGCATATGTTCGCGAACCGGCGAACCGCAATTGACTTCAATGGGCAGGCGAATTTTAAAACCAACAGGGACTCTTTCTGGCCACAAAAGTGATGGAACAGTTGTTTCAAGGGGACTAACACCTGGACTGTGGCATGCCGGAGGGGGATCCATGGCAAAACTCCCATGGAAAATTGCACAGTTGATGCAGAGTCTGCTTTTAATCCATAAAGGGCAGAAATTACCTAACATTGACACCTGTCCTCAAAGCCCTGCCCTGATACACACTGACACAGAGCAGATTAGAGACTGTTACCCGTACATAGGGTCACTTGGCAGATATGGCGGGGTCGTGGGAGGGGGAGGATGACTTTCACCTCTTCCCCTGTTACATTCCCGTTGTGCTGTGACATCACCCTTATACGCTGTGTAAAGCATACTATTTAATTTGATCAGCATGGCCACTTGAGTTTTTATAGTTTTCACGCTGCTTGTAGTTTATATATGGTTCACAAAAATCAAACAAACGATAAAGTAAACATGTAAGGATTCAGAATATTCTTTCAAACCCTTACACATTCTGTGTACGTATTTTTTGTCTTAAGTTTGTGGCTTTAAAGAGGTTCACGTTGTTTCTATGATGTGCATAACATGTTCTTGTAAATGTTTGTTAAATTTTTCCTGGAATTGTAATTTTTCAATCTGAATAAAGATAGTCAAATCCCTGATACACACTGACACAGAGTAGAATAGGGACTGTTCCCCCTACATAGGGTCACTTGGCAGATATGGATTGACACCTATCCTAATGATCCCTGATACACACTGACACAGAGCAGAATAGAGACTGTTCCCCCTACATAGGGTCACTTGGCAGGTATGGATTGACACCTGTCCTCAAAACCCCTGATACACACTGACACAGAGCAGAATAGAGACTGTTCCTCCTACATAGGGTCACTTGGCAGGTATGGATTGACACCTGTCCTCAAAGCCCCTGATACACACTGACACAGAGCAGAATAGAGACTGTTCCCCATCCACAGAGACCATGATACACACTGACACAGAGCAGAATAGGGACTGTTCCCCCTACATAGGGTCACTTGGCAGGTATGGATTGACACCTGTCCTCAAAGCCCCTGATACACACTGACACAGAGCAGAATAGAGACTGTTCCCTGTCCACAGAGTCCATGATACACACTGACACAGAGCAGAATAGAGACTGGTCCCCGTCCACAGAGACCATGATACACACTGACACAGAGCAGAATAGAGACTGGTCCCCGTCCACAGAGACCATGATACACACTGACACAGAGCAGAATAGAGACTGTTCCCTGTCCACAGAGTCCATGATACACACTGACACAGAGCAGAATAGAGACTGTTCCCCGTCCACAGAGACCATGATACACACTGACACAGAGCAGAATAGAGACTGTTCCCCGTCCACAGAGACCATGATACACACTGACACAGAGCAGAATAGGGACTGTTATCCCTACATAGGGTCACTTGGCAGGTATGGATTGACACCTGTCCTCAAAGCCCATGATACACACTGGGGGGAGCTACTGTCCTCCCCAACCCCTGCACGGTGGGTGGGGGCCATAAATCACAATGGGGGGGCCTACTTTCCTCCCCCCGGCCCCCATCCCTGCGCGCATAAATCACAATGGCGTAGGAACGCCTGAAATGGCCACACACCTTCCTGGCCTGCTTCAGGACGTCCTGTAAGCCTGTGTACTTATGCACAAAGCGTTGTACGATCAGATTACACACATGTGCCATGCACGGCACATGTGTCAACTTGCCCAACTTCAATGCCGCTATCAAATTTTTTGCGTTGTCACACACCACTTTGCCGATATCCAGTTGCTGCGGAGTCAGCCACTTTTCCACCTGTGTGTTCAGGGCGGACAGGACTGCTTGTCCGGTGTGACTCTCTGCTTTCAAGCAAGTCAAACCCAAGACGGCGTGACACTGCCGTATCCGGGATGTGGAATAGTACCTGGGGAGCTGGGGGGGTGCCGTTGATGTGGAGCAAGACGCAGCAGCACAAGAGGACTCAGCCGAGGAGGTTATGGAAGAGGATGGAGTAGGAGGAGTAGAGGAGGTGGCAGCAGGACTGCCTGCAATTCGTGGCGGTGTCACCAACTCCTCTGCAATGCCACGCATTCCTTGCTTGTCAGCCGTCAGCAGGTTTACCCAATGCGCAGTGTAGGTGATATACCTGCCCTGACCATGCTTTGCAGACCAGGTATCAGTGGTCAGATGGACCCTTGCCCCAACACTGTGTGCCAGACATGCCATGACTTCCTTTTGCACAATCGAGTACAAGTTGGGGATTGCCTTTTGTGAAAAGAAATTCCGGCCGGGTACCTTCCACTGCGGTGTCCCAATAGCTACAAATTTTTTGAACGCCTCAGACTCAACCAGATTGTATGGTAAAAGCTGGCGGGCTAATAGTTCGGACAAGCCAGCTGTCAGACGCTGGGCAAGGGGGTGACTTGGTGACATTGGCTTCTTACGCTCAAACATGTCCTTGACAGACACATGACTGTGGGCAGATGAGCGGGAACTGCTCAAGGCGGGAGACGGAGTGGCGGATGGTTGAGAGGGGGCAAGAAGGACAGCAGTGGTTGACGTGGCTGAAGATGCTAGACCAGGAGGAGGATGGCGACTTAGAGTAGGCGTGCTGCTTGTACTCATGTGTTGATCCCATAGGCGTTTGTGATGTGAGATCATGTGCCTACGCAAAGCAGTTGTACCTAGGTGGGTGTTGGACCTCCCACGACTCAGTTTCCTTTGGCACAGGTTGCAAATGGCATCGCTGTTGTCCGAGGCAGACACACAAAAAAAATGCCACACTGCTGAGCTCTGCAATGACGGCATTCTGGTGGTGGACACAGCATGCGTTGATTGGCGTGCTGTCGGGCTGACCCCGGGTGCCAATGCATGCTGTCTGACTGTGCCACTAGCTCCTTGCGACGACCCCCCCCCTGCTTCCAACTCATCTCCTCCTCCTCTCTGTCTCCCCATCTGAACTTTCGCCCTGTTCTTCTTCTTGCCGAGCGGGCACCCACGTGACATCCATGGACGCATCGTCATCATCAACCGCTTCGCTTGTTTCTGACAACTCAGAAAAGGAAGCAGCAGCGTGTACAACATCATCATCACACCATACCTCCATGTGTTTAATGCTGCCTGCCTGAGACATATCCCTGTTATCTACATCCTCTAGCAATAATGGTTGCGCATCACTCATTTCTTCAAACGGGTGTGTGAATAACTCCTCTGACATACCAAGTAAAGCGGCTGTGGTGCTAGTTTTGGTGGTGGCTGCAGGCGGGTGAGTGGTATCTTGAGAGGTGCCTGAAGCTAAGCTGGAGGAGGATGGTGCGTCAAGGTTCCGAGCGGAGGCTGTACAAGATTGGGTGTCCTGTGTTAGCCAGTCAACTATGTCCTCAGAACTTTTCAAGTTCAGGGTACGTGGCTTCTGAAAACTGGGCATTATTCTAGGGCAACAGGGAATCACAGCACCACGACCACAACGGCCCCTGCGGGGTGGCCTGCCTCTGCCTGTCATTTTTTTGGGGATTAGTGGTACTATGCGTGCAAGCTACTGTGAGACCAGATATGATTGGCAATGTGAACTGTTATAGTTCTGCAGAGCACACACTGTAGGCCTGACACACCCGCTTGAAGACAAGTAACTGCTATTCAATCTATAACAGTGAAAAACAAATTTTGGTTTTAAAAGCACGCTATAGAGACACCAGATATGATTGGCAATGTGCACTGGAACAGTTCTGGAGAGCACACGCTGAAGAAAGGACTGACAGAGCCGCTTGAAGGACACTGACTAGCTGCTATTAGCTTACACTAGAAACCTTTTTTCTTTGTAAAAGCACGCTATAGAGACACCAGATATGATTGGCAACTGTCAAAGCACGCTGGCACAGGTCTGCAGAGCACACGCTGAAGGAAGGCCTGACAGAGCCGCTTGAAGGACACTGACTGGCTGCTATTAGCTTACACTAGAAACCTTTTTTCTTTGTAAAAGCACGCTATAGAGACACCAAATATGATTGGCAACTGTCAAAGCACGCTGGCAGGGTTGTGCAGGGCACACGCTGAAGGAAGGACTGACAGAGCCGCTTGAAGGACACTGACTGGCTGCTATTAGCTTACACTAGAAACCTTTTTTCTTTGTAAAAGCACGCTAAAGAGACACCAGATATGATTGGCAACTGTCAAAGCACGCTGGCACAGGTCTGCAGAGCCAGGGGCGGACTGACAGGTCGGGCAGATCGGTCATGGACCGAGGGCCCGAGGCAGTCAGGGGCCCGGCAGCACAGTCATGCTCTGGCTGAGGAGATCAGAGATCTCCTCAGCCAGAAACATGATTTCTCCGTTATTCTAGTGATATGCTGCAGGACCCCTGCAGCATATCACTCTGTTAACCCCCTCACCCGTTTCCCCTTTCTCAGGGAGACCTGTCAGTGAGTATTCACTTCTTGCTGCCAGGTCTCCAGCCGTGCGGTGCTGTGTGTGAGGAGGAAGAGGCGGGGCCAGGAAGTGACATCACGTCCTGCCCTGCCTGAAGAGTGTAGCGGAGGGCAGGTATTAAAGACCACAATCTCCGCTGGTTCCACGAGTACATCCACAGTCAGCGCTGAAGGGTAAGACAAATCCCCAAATCCTCCCAATAACCGGACGAAACACAGTCTGGGAGTCAACTAACTCGTTTTATTCACAGCTGGCATATTTATACAGTTCCCCATGCAAGGGGTTTCCAGACAGTAAATCCAGGGGATTTCTCCCATCATACATTGTAACTTTCCCAACAGGCTGTGCTGCACGAGAAGGATACACCCACTAAAATGGACGATTAAGTGGATTATCCCCTCGTGCAGCAGAACTGACAATCTATATTAAAATACGGTTTTCACATTTTATTCGGTAGATTTAAATGACCGAACGTTCGGCAGGTAGCTGGGGTCTGAGCGCACCTTTCGTGAGAATACCGCTCAGATCCCGGCGGAATTGACCGAACGCCGCACAAATATAACTTTACATAGAAGTTCCCCTCAATCTGTCGAACATATCCAGGGGAACGATTCTACCGAAAAACCGGGCTCCCGAATGGCTTGGAAGTGCAGCGGTGCTCGCATCATCGAGTAGCCGTTTTTGGTTCCAGGCACTCGACGACCAAGCACCGCTGCCAAATAGACGAATCCAAGATGGCCGACCGCCGCATGGTCGGTAGTCGAACGACGGCCACCCAGAATAGTCTATAATTACCGATTGCAACATTGTTGCAATCGGTTAACAATTGCCACACGACCCTAAGTGTGTGGTCTATCAGGGGAGCCCTTATTCGTTCGGCGAACGGCTTAAGTCACCGCTGTTCGTCGAACGAAGTCTTTGTATGCTGGTAGCTTACGGCTGCCAGCATGCGAATCGCCCTAACATAACACATACACAGCAAATATACATGGCACATAATACAGCCTCCAGACAACCTTCCCAGATTATAGTTCCGCAGTGGCTAGGTTTGCCACAATGCTCCCCCAAAATCAAGCCGGCATACACAGTCTGATCCCAACGGATCGGCTTGGGGAGGTCCGGGAAAATACTCACAGATCACTTTTCAAGTTCAGTTTGTCTAGATAACCCGTCGGCGTTACCGTTTTGCTTCCCTGGGCGATAGTGTATCGTAAAGTCAAAGGGCTGCAGCGCCAAACTCCAGCGCAGCAGCCGGCCGTTGTCTCCTGCTACACGGTTAAGCCACACCAACGGGTTGTGATCTGTGAGTAGGGAGAAAGGTTGTCCGTACAAATAGGGCTGTAATTTCTTAAGGGCCCACACCACGGCCAGGCACTCCTTCTCAATGGCGGCGTAGCTTACTTCGCGTGGTAATAGCTTTCGGCTCAAGTATGCTACGGGGTGTTCTCCGCCATCAGGTCCAACTTGGCTCAGCACTGCCCCCAATCCAAACATTGAAGCGTCTGTGTGGACAAGAAATCGTTTAGTTGGATCAGGAGCATTCAGTACTGGAGCATTGATTAGTGCCGTTTTTAGTTGTTGGAAGGCCTGGTCACACTCTGGGGCCCAGATAACCTGTCGAGGAAGATTTTTACGGGTCAAGTCAGTCAGGGGTTTGGCCAGGGCGCTATAATTGGGTACAAACTTCCTATAGTACCCGGCGGTACCTAGAAATGCTAACACCTGGGTTTTCGTTCTAGGGGTTGGCCATTTAGCTACCGCTTCTACTTTAGCAGGTTCGGGTTTCTGTCGCCCGCTTCCCACCCTGTGGCCCAAGTACTGCACCTCTGCCATCCCTATATGGCATTTACTGGGTTTCAGCGTCAATCCTGCCTCTCCAATGCGATCGAGTATGGCCCCTATGTGTTGTAGATGTTCGGCCCAGGTCTGACTGAATATAGCTATATCGTCTAAATAGGCACAGGCGTATTCCTGGAATCCATCCAGTAGCCGATCTACCATCCGCTGGAAGGTTGCCGGAGCGTTTTTCATCCCGAATGGCATGACCCTAAATTGATACAAGCCAAACGGGGTGACAAACGCCGACTTAGGGATGGCATCCTCGGCTAGTGGAATCTGCCAGTATCCTTTGCATAGATCTATGGTAGTGAGATACTGACCCCGTGCCATCTTATCCAGCAGCTCGTCTATCCGGGGCATCGGGTAGGCATCAGACACCGTTTTGTCATTTAGCCTCCGGTAGTCGACACAGAAACGTGTCGTGCCGTCCTTTTTGGGTACCAACACTACCGGCGATGCCCAGGGGCTATCTGAATGCTCGATCACCCCTAGCTGTAACATTTCCGCTATTTCCTTTTCCATGTGAGCCCTGACGGCTTCAGGAACGCGGTACGGAGTCTGCCGCATGGGTAGCTGTCCTGGGGTTTCAACTCGGTGGGTGGCCAGCTGAGTGTACCCTGGTAAATTGGAGAAGGTAGCTCCTTTCGCTACGATCAACTCTTGTACCTGGGCACGCTCCTGTGGGCTTAGCCGCTCCCCCAGCTGAACCCCCTTGGAGGGCTCGGTCTGCTCCTCCGGTTCCAATAGGTCGGGTAGGGGTAAATTCTCCTGATCCTCCGAGGCTGAGGCGCATATCGCCGCCACGTCCTCTATCCTCTCATGGTAGGGTTTGAGCATGTTCACATGGAGCATGCGTCTCTTCCCTACCCCTGAGCAGGGGCCAATCACGTAGGTGGTGTCACACTTCTGTTCCACCACCTGGTATGGGCCTTGCCAGATGGCCTGCAGCTTGTCTGTGCGGACAGGTTTTAAAATCAAAACCTTCTGTCCCACCTGAAAGCTGCGGTCCCTGGCTCCCTTATCGTACCAACGGCGCTGGCGTTGCTGGGCCGCCTGAAGGTTGGTGCGCACCTCCTGAGTCAGCGCCTCCAGACGGTCCCTGAACTCCAGCACGTAGGATACGATAGGGGTTCCATCTGGGCTACTCTCTCCCTCCCAATGCTCTCTAATGAGATCTAATGGTCCCCGCACCCTCCTCCCGAATAACAATTCAAACGGGGAAAATCCGGTGGACTCTTGGGGTACCTCTCTATAGGCGAAAAGTAAATGGGGTAGAAAACGTTCCCAGTCTCGGTGTGCCTCCCCAAACGTACGGAGCATTTGCTTTAACGTACCATTAAATCTTTCGCATAAACCATTGGACTGGGGATGGTATGCGGAATTTATTATGGGCTTAATGCCACATATTTTCCATAGTTGCTGAGTGACCTCGGCGGTGAATTGGGTGCCCCTATCAGATATTATTTCTTGGGGAAACCCTACCCGGGAGAATATTTTCATCAATGCCTCGGCTACTGTCTCGGCATGGATATTTGAGATAGCTACGGCCTCGGGGTATCGGGTGGCATAGTCCACTACCGTCAAGATATACTTTTTACCGGAGGGACTGGGTTTGGATAGTGGCCCCACTATGTCTACGGCCACTCTACTGAACGGTTCGGAAATGATCGGGAGGGGACATAATTTCGCTTTGTGGCGGTCACCTCTTTTGCCTACTCGCTGACATATATCACAGGACGTGCAGTAGTGTCTCACATCTTTAGAAATCCCTGGCCAGAAAAATGCATGTGTCAATCTATATCGGGTGCGAGTCACCCCTAGATGTCCGGATAAGGGTATATCGTGCGCAATCTTAAGTAGCTCGGGCCGGTACTTTTGGGGAACCACTAACTGTTTGGTAGACACTGTGGCGGACCCCCCCACTCCTCGTTCTGCAATGCGATATAGTAGCCCTTTTTCCCACGTATACCGCTCCCCCTCTGTCCCCGCTTGGTCATTGCGTACCCTGTCCCTATACACCTGTAATGTGGGATCTGCTTTTACCTCGGCTTCAAACTTAGCTGGGGTATCCCAGGACATACGTATCGGGTGAGGGTCTTGGTCTCTTACCTGAGCCTCAGAGTGTGTAGGTGGAGCCGTGGTGCGGGCTTGTTGCCGGGTGGTGACTGGTTGTGCCTCCTGGTAGGGAGCTTGGGGAACAAAAGCAGAGGTCATCTGTCCTAGGTCATTCCCCAGTACCACATCCGCAGGTAGGTTTTGCATGAGACCTACTTCTACAACTCCCTCCCCCACACCCCAATTCAAATGTACTTTAGCAGTGGGCAAACGGTACACTGCTCCCCATGCTACCCTCACGGCCACTGATCCCCCAGTGTGAGCGGTCCCGGAAACTAGGTGGGGTGCAATCAAAGTGAGGGTGGCTCCGGAATCGCGAAGCCCCTGTAACTCTTTCCCCTCCAGCGTTACCAGCTGCCGATGATGTTGTCTGTTGTCAGTAGCTCTGACCGACATCACCTCATGTAATACTCCTAGTGGTTCCTCCGGTTGTACACTCCACAGTTCTTGGGCCGCTGGTTCCCGCTGATAATAGTGGGCTGCAGCCCTTGGGGCTGGGTTTGGTCGGGCTTGGTTCCAGGTGGGTCTGCCCCGGTTTTGGGTGCATTCCCGGGCTATATGCCCCCACTGTTTGCAAGAGTGGCACTGGATATTGGCACGGCCGTTGTACCGGGAAGCCGGTGGTACATTCCCTGGTGCCGTGCGAAAAGGGGTTGTAGTGGGACTTGGGGTAATGGGAGTGCTGGGTGACCCCGTGGGTCGTGGGTAGCCCTTGGAGAGGGTTACCTGATGTCTCCTTGCGTCAAAATGCTGGTCGGCCAATTGTGCCGCCTCGGTTAGGGTGAGAGGTTTCCTGTCTCTTACCCATTCTTGGGTCATTGGAGCTAGTCCATCAAAAAATTGCTCCAGCAGTAGTAACTGCCGCAATCCTTCCATGGTCGTGGCTTGGCTCGCTTGTATCCACCCTTTGGATGCTTGGTCTAACTTGTGTGCCCACTCGGCATGTGAGTCTTTCTCTGGTTTCTTTAGGTCTCTAAATTTTCGCCGGTAGGCTTCTGGGGTGATGGCGTACCGGTCTAGTATCGCTCGTTTTACTTTCTCATAGTCCTTGCTGTCCTCGCTGGGTACAGCGCGGTATGCATCGGCTGCCCGCCCTGCTAGTCTGCTTGCCAGCAGGGGGACCCATGTGGGTCGTGCCAAGTCATGTAAATCACACAGCCTCTCAAAATCTTGTAAAAACCCATCGATTTCCTCCTTCTCCTCGCAAAATACTTTAAATGCTTGATAAGGAACTTTGGGTGGTACCTGGCTGTGTGATGACTCGGTCGTGGTCCCGGTCCGAGGGGTTGCATACTGTGGGCTGTGTGCCATCACGTACTCCTGCACATTCGCCATTACTAGGTTCATCATGTCCGCTGATATAGGCTGTGGTAAAAATGCCAGCCTGGTCCTCATTTCTCTCTCATAGAGCGTTTCTTCCATGACTACTGGGGGTGTAGCGCTGCGGGCTTGGTCTCCCTCCATTAGCTCGGCAATTAGTACAGCCTTAGGTTTGCTGCTGGCTACTTTACCCCTGGCTTCCAGTAGATCTTTTAGTGTCTGTTTCTTTAATTTAGAATAATCCGTCTCCATTCACTTCGGTAGTCGGTTCTTTCGTTGGGTTCTGCTTGCCATTCCCTTTTCCTCCTTCAGCAGTTACGATTTGCACGAATTGCGCTCTTTCGGCTGTAAGGTCGGATCCCGTCGCTTGCCACCAATTGTAGCGGAGGGCAGGTATTAAAGACCACAATCTCCGCTGGTTCCACGAGTACATCCACAGTCAGCGCTGAAGGGTAAGACAAATCCCCAAATCCTCCCAATAACCGGACGAAACACAGTCTGGGAGTCAACTAACTCGTTTTATTCACAGCTGGCATATTTATACAGTTCCCCATGCAAGGGGTTTCCAGACAGTAAATCCAGGGGATTTCTCCCATCATACATTGTAACTTTCCCAACAGGCTGTGCTGCACGAGAAGGATACACCCACTAAAATGGACGATTAAGTGGATTATCCCCTCGTGCAGCAGAACTGACAATCTATATTAAAATACGGTTTTCACATTTTATTCGGTAGATTTAAATGACCGAACGTTCGGCAGGTAGCTGGGGTCTGAGCGCACCTTTCGTGAGAATACCGCTCAGATCCCGGCGGAATTGACCGAACGCCGCACAAATATAACTTTACATAGAAGTTCCCCTCAATCTGTCGAACATATCCAGGGGAACGATTCTACCGAAAAACCGGGCTCCCGAATGGCTTGGAAGTGCAGCGGTGCTCGCATCATCGAGTAGCCGTTTTTGGTTCCAGGCACTCGACGACCAAGCACCGCTGCCAAATAGACGAATCCAAGATGGCCGACCGCCGCATGGTCGGTAGTCGAACGACGGCCACCCAGAATAGTCTATAATTACCGATTGCAACATTGTTGCAATCGGTTAACAATTGCCACACGACCCTAAGTGTGTGGTCTATCAGGGGAGCCCTTATTCGTTCGGCGAACGGCTTAAGTCACCGCTGTTCGTCGAACGAAGTCTTTGTATGCTGGTAGCTTACGGCTGCCAGCATGCGAATCGCCCTAACATAACACATACACAGCAAATATACATGGCACATAATACAGCCTCCAGACAACCTTCCCAGATTATAGTTCCGCAGTGGCTAGGTTTGCCACAAAGAGCAGCCGGAAGATATGGAGCTGCAGCAGCCTGGCAGACAGCACAGGTAAGCTTCAAATAATTTTAATTCAGCTCAGCACCCACCTCAGCCCCAGTACCCACCTCTGATCCCACTGTACCCACCTCTGATCCCACTGTACCCACCTCTGATCCCACTGTACCCACCTCTGATCCCACTGTACCCACAACTGATCCCACTGTACCCACCTCAGCCCCAGTACCCACCTCTGATCCCACTGTACCCACCTCTGATCCCACTGTACCCACCTCTGATCCCACTGTAGCCACCTCTGATCCCACTGTACCCACCTCTGATCCCACTGTACCCACCTCAGCCCCAGTACCCACCTCTGATCCCACTGTACCCACCTCAGCACCAATACCCACCTCTGATCCCACTGTACCCACAACTGATCCCACTGTACCCACAACTGATCCCACTGTACCCACAACTGATCCCACTGTACCCACCTCAGCCCCAGTACCCACCTCTGATCCCACTGTACCCACCTCAGCCCCAGTACCCACCTCTGATCCCACTGTACCCACAACTGATCCCACTGTACCCACCTCAGCCCCAGTACCCACCTCTGATCCCACTGTACCCACCTCAGCCCCAGTACCCACCTCTGATCCCACTGTACCCACCTCAGCCCCCTGTACCCACCTCAGCCCCCTGTAACCACCTCAGCCCCCAGTACCCACCTTAGCCCCCAGTACCCACCTCTGCTCCCACCTAAGCCCCCATGTAACCACCTCAGCCCCCTGTACCCACCTCTGCTCCCACCTCAGCCCCCAGTACCCACCTCTGCTCCCACCTCAGCCCCCCTGTGCCCACCTCACTTATTATATATCATTTTGTTCAGGAGAAACTTGGCTTTAATTTCTCATGAACTATTCATAATTGAAACATAACTTATTATGAATAAAATAAAATAAAAACTTGTGAGAAATTAAGATTTAAAAAAAAAAATTGTAGACATTTTAGCTGTAAATGTCATGATACCGTTTGCTTTAACTGCAAAAAAACACATATTTGGATTCAGCAAAGTCTCACGAGTACAACAGTAACCCCCATTAACAGTTTTTACAGTGTTTAAGAAAGTTACAGGGTCAAATGTAGCACATTCCATTTTTCATTTTTTTCAAATTGAAATTTGCTAGATTAGTAATGTTGCCGTGTGGAAGCCCAGGAATGATAATTACCCCCATGATGGCATACCATTTTCAAACGTAGACAACCAAAGGTATTACAAGTGCAGAATGTCCAGTCTTTTTTAGTAGCCACTTAGTCACAAACACTGGCCAAAAAACACTGAAAAAAATGAAATGCAAGCCTTATATTTGACTCTCTAATTTTCCAAAACACCATAAAACCTGTACATAGGAGGTACTGTTATACTTGGGAGACACTGAACACAAATATAAGTGTTTCAAAATGGTAAAACATATTACAACAATAATATAGTCAGTAAAAGTGCCGTTCATGTGTGAAAAATGCAAAAAACTTCATTTTTACTAAATATATCATCGTTGTAATACAAGTTACCATTTTGAAACACTAATATTTGTGTTCAGCGAAGTCTACCGAGTAAAACAGTACCCCCCCCCCCCCCATGTACAGGTTTTATGGGGTCTTGGAAAGATACGGGGTTAAATATAGTGCGTGCAAATTACATTTTCTGCACTTTCTGCCTGGGTTGTCAGGCACGTCAATCAAATTTTAATTAATTAAATCACATAGTTATGTTAAAAGATTACGTAAATATACACGTAGAATTTTAATATATATATATACACACACACACACACACACACACACACATATATGTATATATATATATATATATATATATATATATATACACACATATATACATATATATACCGTATTTTTCGCTCCATAAGACGCACTTTTTTCCCCTCAAAAGTGAGGGGAAATGTCTGTGCGTCTTATGGAGCGAATGTGAAGGTTTACATACCTGTCTTGTAGCGTGGGCCGGCTTAACAGCGTGCACTGCGGTACTGGAACTTCAATTTCAGGTTCCAGTTTCCGGCGGGACTGAAAGGAAGTGTGCAATATCAGTACAATTAGAGGTTCACTGAGTTTAATATGGTGTTTTCACACTTTATGAACCTATTTCTATTGCATGGCTACTGATACTTTATTATACATTCTTTATTTAAAATAGTTAGCTATCCACTTTATAGGAACTGCTTCTCTTTTGATGTATGTAATATATTTCCGTGATGATTCTAATTTTTTTTCGCTAAATCCTACCGCCGAGCGAGGGGCTGATGTAGAAATGACTCCAGGAGCAACCGCGCATGCGCCCGACGTCTCCATAGCAATGGAGGACGCGGGCAACCAGGAAGTAAACTGAGCGCGCGTTTAGAAAGACGGAAGCATCCTGCACCCGCCCGGACGCTCGGTGGATATATAAATTCTATATAAATTCTATGTGTATACTTATGTAGTTATTTATGTTATTTATGTAATTATATATATTTATCTTTATATAAATATTTGCAGTTATTTGTATTTTATATATAGATAGATATACCTAGAATGTAATTTTAAGTGTATTTTGTTACCAATATATATATTAATAACAAAATACAGTTAGAATGAGATTAAATATGTATGTATCATTTAATTTTTTTTTTTTAAATATGTAAATTTATTTTATTTTATTTGTTTATTATTGTAATTATACATATATATGTATATATAGATGTGACCAGGGGCGGGCTGGGCTGGGGGTCAGGGAGGCAATTGCCCCCCAAAATTATTTTAGGACCGGCCGCGGCGGGCCGGCCCTTTAAATGCTGCAGCCGCCGAGCGCTCTGTAAAGAGCGCTCAGACGGCTGCAGCTGCTTTTCCCTCCCTCCCCTCCCCTGTAGGTGGCCGAGCTGCACTCCGGTCCGCGGTCCCGGCCGGAGTGATGGGAAGGTGCACACTGAGTGTGCACTTCCTGTCAGTCCGGCCGGGTACAGGAAACAGAAACTCCTGTTCCACGCGGAACAGGAGTTTCTGTTTCCTGTACCCGGCCGGACTGACAGGAAGGTGCACACTCAGTGTGCACCTTCCCATCACTCCGTCCGGGACCGCGGACCGGAGTGCAGCTCGGCCACCTACAGGGGAGGGGGTAAGAAGAGGGGGGGAGAGTAAGAAAAGGGGGGGGGGAGAGTAAGAAGAGGGATGGGGGGGCGGAGAGAGTAAAAAGAGGGGGGGGAGGGGATGGGTGAGGGGAGGGGGGGAGAGTAAATAGAGGGGGGAGAGTAAGAAGAGGGGGGAGAGTAAGAAGAGGGGAGGGGGCGGCGAGAGTAAAAAGAGGGGAGGGGGAGGTGAGGAGGGGGGAGAGAGTAAAAAGAGGGGAGGGGGGAGAGTAAGAAGGGGGGAGGGGGGAGAGTAAGAAGAGGGGAGGGGGGAGAGTAAGAAGAGGGGAGGGGGGAGAGTAAGAAGAGGGGAGGGGGGAGAGTAAGAAGAGGGGAGGGGGGAGAGTAAGAAGGGGGAGGGGGGAGAGTAAGAAGAGGGGAGGGAGGAGAGTAAGAAGAGGGGAGGGGGGAGAGTAAGAAGAGGGGGGGGGAGAGTAAGAAGAGGGGAGGGGGAGAGTAAGAAGAGGGGAGGGGGAGAGTAAGAAGATGGGGGGAGAGTAAGAAGAAGGGGGGAGTAAGAAGAGGGGAGGGGGGAGTAAGAAGAGGGGGGAGAGTAAGAAGAGGGGGAGAGTAAGAAGAGGGGGAGAGTAAGAAGAGGGAAGAGAGGGAGAAAGAAGAGGGGAGGGGGAGGTGAGGAGGGGGGAGAGAGTAAAAAGAGGGGAGGGGGAGAGTAAGAAGGGGGGAGGGGGGAGAGTAAGAAGGGGGGAGGGGGGGAGAGTAAAAAGAGGGGAGGGGGGAGAGTAAGAAGAGGGGAGGGGGGAGAGTAAGAAGAGGGGAGGGGGGAGAGTAAGAAGAGGGGAGGGAGGAGAGTAAGAAGAGGGGAGGGAGGAGAGTAAGAAGAGGGGAGGGGGGAGAGTAAGAAGAGGGGAGGAGGGGAGAGTAAGAAGAGGGGAGGGGGAGAGTAAGAAGGGGGGAGGGGGAGAGTAAGAAGATGGGGGGAGAGTAAGAAGAAGGGGGGAGTAAGAAGAGGGGAGGGGGGAGTAAGAAGAGGGGGGAGAGTAAGAAGAGGGGGAGAGTAAGAAGAGGGGGAGAGTAAGAAGAGGGAAGAGAGGGAGTAAGAAGAGGGGAGGTGGGGAGTAAGAAGAAGGGGGAAGTAAGAAGGAGGGGAGATAAGAAAAAGAGGGGGGTAAGAAGAAGAAGGGGGGAGTAAGAACAAGAGTGGGGAGTAATTAGAAGAAGGGGGTAAGAAGAAGAGGGGGTAAGAAGAATGGGGTGTAAGAAGAAGAAGGGGGGTAAGAAGAAGGAAGGGGTAAGAAGAAGAAGGGGGGTAAGAAGAAGAAGGAAGGGGTAAGAAGAAGAAGGAAGGGGTAAGAAGAAGAAGGAAGGGGTAAGAAGAAGAAGGTTAAGAAGAGGGGGGAGTAAGAAGAAGAAGGGGGGTAAGAAGAAGGTGGGTAAGAAGAAGAAGGGGGTAAGAAGAAGAAGGAAGGGGTAAGAAGAAGTAGAGGGGTAAGAAGAAGTAGAGGGGTAAGAAGAAGAAGGGGGGTAAGAAGAAGAAGGGGTAAGAAGAAGGGGGGAGTAATAAGAAGAAGGGGGGAGTAAGAAGAACACAGGGGGGGTGAGAACACACAGAGGGAGGAGTGAGAAGAACACAGGGAGGGTGGAGGGGGGATGAGAAGAGCACAGGGAGGGTGGGTGAGTGTGAGAAGAGACCGCTAGGGCAGGGTGGGGGAGAGGAGAGACCACTAAGGGGCAGGGGAGAGCTCTAAGGGACAGCTCTATAGGACAGGGGGCAAGACAGGGAGCTCTTTAACACTACGTGCACACACACACACACACACACACAATGCATCCCTATACATACACAGAAACACACAATGCACCCCTATACATACACAGAAACACACAATGCATCCCTATACATACACAGAAACAGAACATGCTTCCCTTACACACAGAGAAACACACAATGCATCCATTACGCACACACACAATGCAACCCTTACACACAAAGACAATGCATCATTTGCACACATACACAGAAACATACAATGCAAACCCTTACACACACACATGCAAACACACACACTGTTTTTCTTACATACACACAGAAACACAATGCATCTCTTACACTCAATGCACACACATACAGACACACACCTTGCATCCCTTATGCATACAAACACAGATTCACACAATGCATCCCTCACACACAACCAGAAACACATAATACATCCCTTATACACAAATACACACTGCTTCCACTACACACAAACACACTGCATCACCTGCACAAACTGGTATCCCTATACACTACATACCATAAGCACACATATGAGATAACACATAACACATCCCCTACACACTCCACTCCCTGTGAGTGAGCTCATGGGTGGGTGGAACATATAAGTGGACTTATGAGTGGGCCTTATGGGCATACTCACCGTCAGGCACTGGGGCCCAGACCTTGAGCTGTGTAAGAGGCCCCCAAATAATGGAGCTGCTTCCAATTCTCCCAGAACGTTGAATTTTGTGACCACAGTTGCAAACAGCCTCCAGAGGTCCTGTTCTACACCAGACCAGTGGAGCCAAACTGCAGCCCATCATCATCCTCATCTAATTGTAAGTAGGCGACTAGTATATTATTAGTGACACTAATCTATAATTTACCTCACATTAAAGGGACACTATAGCTTAATGAAATGGTTCTGGTGTCTATAGCTTGTCCCTGCAGGCTTTTTAATGTAAACACACACTGTGTGCAGCACTGGTGTTAGTTCATATGGCAGATTATATGGGTGGGGCATTGTGATGTCACATGGGGGGGCGGCAAATTTATATTTTGTCTAGGGCGGCAAAAATCTTTGCACCGGCTCTGATCCTGTCTACTGGTGACAGACAGGAGGGGAGTGCACTGATTGCACTGCACTCTCCTCCTGCCCAGACCCGTCTTGACCGCAGTGCAAGTGCCCTCTGCCCCTAATTTACAGTGGCTCACACTCACAACAAGCAGTGCCTAGAGCCCTTTGCAGAGACGGAAACAAAGAGGTTCTGCGGCAGCTGGCCGTCCTGCAAGCATTACATTAAACAGCTGTTCCCCATGCAGCCACAGGTGGCGTTGTGCTGGGAGACTGTGATTACTCTTCACTTCCTCCCAGCCTACAGAGCAGCGCATGGGGGAGAGAGGAGGAGGCATGATTTAATCTTGAATAAATCTTCTAAGCAAACCTTTATACATTTGGGGGGATCAGCTCTGTTTCCACAGTTTATTGGTGTTTACTCTCATCTCTGTATTTATAATGAGGGATGTCTAAGTAGTAACATCAGTGTGTGTCAGCAGGGCCAGCCGTTAGGGTGGGCAAGCTGTGCGGTCACGCAGGGTGCCATGACAACAGAGGCGCCCGGCGGCCAACACAGCTCACAAGTTGGGTACACCAGCATATTTAATTTAAACGATTCACTGGTGGTCCACTGGTGCGCACCAGCAGTAGGTGCAGTCAGATCATATCCTCTCCCTCGTGGTTCCGGCGCTCAGTTAGTGAGTCAGAGCACAGGCTCAGAGATTCTCAGCCTGTGCTCTGACAACATTGAAAGTCAGAGCCGTGAAGGAGCGGGTATGCCAAAGAGCTACTGATTAGCATAACATCAATATCCGTTATAAAATCAGAAAAAGGTGGTCATGGATGGTGAACTGATTTGGTGGTGCAATGGGCCACTTGACTGGTTTTGCCCCCCAGGCCTAAGGCTGCCAGCCCTCCCCTGGATGTGACGTCATTCTAAGTGTATTTTAATACTAATATATGTACTTATATTAACATTAAAATACACTGTATGATGTTACACATATATAAGATGTATATAATATATATATATATATATATATATATACATACACACACACATATATACACACACACACACACACATATAAATACTTTTTTTTTTTTTTTTTTTTTTTTTTTACACTACCCACCAGCAAGGGGACTGTCTGACATTTCAGACAGTCCCCCTGCTGGCAGTTCCAAAGCAGATCTCAAAGAGCGATCACATGGCCCCCGGGGGCCTGATTTGCCATGGGAGGGCTGCCTGGGCTGTCAGGCAGTCCTCCCGAAGAGGATCGCGGCGGAGGTGAGTACCGCCAGGCTCCTGGGGCTCAAAGCCATTACGGCGTTCTATGCCGCCGCAACGGCTTTAAAGCCCATTTAATGCGGGACGGCATAGAATGCTGTAACGGCGTTAAAGGGTCAACAAGAATGTGTTTTGGTGTGCAAGCCTGGGAGGTGCTGTAAATATGCTCCCCGGAGCCTGATGTATAAGCCGTTGGTGAAGACACATTATAGTGGCGCTATCTTATGTCTCCTGGTCTATTGTGGACCTCCCAATATGTCTCAATTTGCATGCAGTGGATATCCAACAGTATAGTCTTTGGGGGATTCATACTGGTTGAGAACGTGTGACCCGGCACAACAACCAGGGCCGGACTGGAAACTAAAAGCAGCCCTGGAAAAAAATTCTATACCAGCCCAATAATGCGTCGCGCCAGCATAGTGTGCTGATATAGAGGGTGAAAAAATAACTTGAAATTGAAAACTCTTACTCCAACGAAAGAACGCATATAGGGCTTCAAAATAAACAAAAGAGCGCCTTTATTTTAAGTAGACGTACATTTGCATGTAATCAATGTTTCAGTACAACTACTTTGGCCTATTAAGGACATTTTAGTAATGGTACTGAAATGCTGAATGTCTGCAATTGCACAACTAAACAAAAATGAAGTTAGCTTGTTTATTTTGAAGTTCTATGGGTGCACTCTTCACTTTAAATATGTTATGGTGCATGAGTATGCAACTAGCAACAAGACTGGGCCAATACGTGCTCATTACATGTGTATATATATATATATATATTAATGACATTTATGTGTGTATTATGCATATATAAATGTATATTACTATATGTGTAAATATTATAGGCATAAATATATGTTACTAATACACACATCAATATATATATATATATATATATATATATATATGTGTGTGTGTGTGTGTGTGTGTGTGTGTGTGTATTACTGTCAGGATCACATCAATTTACGTCTATTACCTTTACCTCGTTTAGTGTATCTTGTCTCCAATTGTCTCCTTTTTTTCTCTTACAGCGACCCTTGTGCATCTTTTACTTCATCCCAGTCCCTGTGTGTTTCTTTTTACCTTTCTCCAGCCTCTGTATTTCTCTTTCCCTAGCCCCTTTTGTGTTGTTCTGAGCCCCAGCCAACAAACCTTCTGTGTCTCTTTCTTCCCTCTCCTCCCTGTCTCTCTTCCCCATCTCCTCCCTGAGTCTCTCTTCCCCATCTCCTCCCTGAGTCTCTCTTCCCCATCTCCTCCCTGAGTCTCTCTTCCCCATCTCCTCCCTGAGTCTCTCTTCCCCATCTCCTCCCTGAGTCTCTCTTCCCCATCTCCTCCCTGTGTCTCTCTCTTACCCCTCTGTCTCTTTGTACCCCCATCCCCTGTGTCTTTCTATTACCCCTCTGTCTCTTTGTCCCCCTTCCCTGGTGTCTCTCTATTACCCCACCTGTCTCTGTGTCCCCCCTTCTCCTGTGTCTCTCTATTACCCATCTCTTTGTCCCCCCAACCCCTATGTCTCTCTATTACCCCTCTGTCTCTTTGCCCCCCCCTTCCCTGGTGTCTCTCTATTACCCCTCTCTTTATTTCCCCATCCCCTGTCTCTCTATTACCCCTCTGTCCCTTTGCCCCCCCCCCCTTCCCTGGTGTCTCTCTATTACCCCTCTCTTTGTCCCCCCATCCCCTGTCTCTCTATTACCCCTCTGTCTCTTTGCCCCCCCTTCCCTGGTGTCTCTTTATTACCCCATCTCTTTGCCCCCCCCATCCCCTGTCTCTCTATTACCCTTCTGTCTCTTTGTCCCCCCCCCCTTCCCTGGTGTCTCTCTATTACCCCATCTCTTTGCCCCCCCCCCATCCCCTGTCTCTCTATTACCCCTCTGTCTCTTTGTCCCCCCCCTTCCCTGGTGTCTCTCTATTACCCCTCTCTTTGTCCCCCCATCCCCTGTCTCTCTATTACCCCTCTGTCCCTTTGTCCCCCCCCCCTTCCCTGGTGTCTCTCTATTACCCCTCTCTTTGTCCCCCCATCCCCTGTCTCTCTATTACCCCTCTGTCTCTTTGCCCCCCCTTCCCTGGTGTCGCTTTATTACCCCATCTCTTTGCCCCCCCCACCCCCATCCCCTGTCTCTCTATTACCCCTCTGTCTCTTTGTCTCCCCCCCCTTCCCTGGTGTCTCTCTATTACCCCTCTCTTTGTCCCCCCATCCCCTGTCTCTCTATTACCCTTCTGTCTCTTTGCCCCCCCCCTTCCCTGGTGTCTCTCTATTACCCCTCTCTTTGCCCCCCCCCATCCCCTGTCTCTCTATTACCCCTCAGTCTCTGTGTCCCCCCTTCCCCAGTGTTTCTATTACCCCTCTATTTGTCCCCCTTCCCCTCTTTTTGTCCTCCACTTCCCCTCTATTTGTCCCCCCTCCCCCTCTATTTGTCCCCCCCTTCCCCTCTATTTGTCCCCTATTTTTCTCTGTACCTGCTGCTGCTACAGGAGGACTGAGGGAGGGGGCGGAGCTAACTACCATGCTCCCTCCCGGTTCCCATAATTCCCAGCATCTACAGATCATAGAGTAATCCCTACTCTATGATGTGGCTGAGCTGGGGATTATGGGAACCGCGAGGGAGCTTGGTAGTTAGCTCCGCCCCCTCCCTCAGTCCTCCTGTGCTGACAGCTATGCTGCTGTCAGTATCAGTGAGTGTGCTGCTGGATCGCTTAGGCGGCCGCCCGGCACACTCACTGATACTGACAGCAGCATAGCTGTCAGCACAGGAGATGGGGCTGCCGGCCGCAAGGTGAGTATACACCCTCAGAGTGTGCCGCCGGACCGGCCACCTGGCGGCACTGACATGCGGCCGGGATTTTATTAGACAGCAGGGCTCCCTCTCACTCTCCAGCCCCCCAGGTGCCGCGGCCCACCGGGAAATTTCCCGGTATCCCGGTGGGCCAGTCCGGCCCTGACAACAACCCTGGTTTTGTGTGCGGTCTGGTTCGTGTTTCAGCAAGTGTATGTGATCTGAGCACCAGTGTGGGGGATAATAAAGAAAGGGGGTGGGGGGTTAGTTCTGCAAAGAACTATTGTGATAAATTAGAAAATTCTCCCGGGTTCCATCACGTACACTTACGCCCTAATTCTATGTGATGCTGTAGACCCATAAAGTTCCACCTTTATTTTTTTTCTGACTGTTTCAAATCTTTGAATGGTAGTATGAGTGAATGGATAACAGAGGTCTATTAAAATTAAAGCAACTGAATAATTTCCCTAAAATATATTATACATAATCTATGAATGCTGTAAACTTGCACTTTGCAATTTTGTTAATGTAATTTGTATAATATCATTGTCTGTATATTTATAACATTTATAAAACTTTCAATAAAGATTTACATAAAAAAAAAACAAAGCTGAGCATGTTCCCTATGCTCTGAGTAAATTGAACATATTTTTTTGTATATATAGAAAAGAATCATAAGAAAGTTAATGACGTTATGCATAGAACTAAATGGAGATGATGAAAAAAGCTGTTAAGCCCTAACTTGATGATGTCACCACATAATATAAGATTCTACAACCTATTAAGACATAATCTGATTGTTCGGAGAACAGATTACATGTATATAAATCCCACTGTTATGTATGAGATTTATATATATATATATATATATATATATATATATATGTCAGTTGGTTACACAATGTTTGAACATCTTCAAGAGAAATCTGGAATTAAACGAACTACAGAAGAAATCAACCATGCATCATGAGGAGGAAGAAATTTCCATACCCATATTCTTACCTGAAGAGAATTGCCAACCTGAACCCATACCCCAAGATGGCATAACCACATATATAAGTGAAATGATCATAGAAAAACTAGCAGTGGACAAGACTACCGAAGATCACTGGAAAGCTACCACCAGACAGCATGCTAGCTGCAGTTAATGAAGCATTGTCCACAATCCCAACCTTCACCATCACAGAGACCAACAGGCTCATGTTTGCCACAGCATTAGTGGTCCTCCAGCTACTTGACTACAAAATCAAGCTCAAAGAGAAGCAATGCCCACCATGGAGGCTACGACTGGAAGCCAAGATAAAGACAACACGGAAGGAAGTTAGTAAGCTTAATCAACCTAACAGATGTGGAAAGATCAAAGATAGATCCTGGCTGCTGCGGAAGTACAAGGATATGCCCATACCAGAAGTGCTGGAAACAGTTAAGCAAAGACTGATAGCACTGACAACCAGACTGAGCAGATACACCAGAGAAGCATAGGCTAACATAATCAATGCCCTCTTTACCAAATAACCATACAAGGTGTATGCACAGCTACAGGGTAACCACCACATCTCCTTGCAAGACCCACCCAGAGCATGGGACTGAACAGTGCTGGAAGAATATTTGGGAGAAAGAAGCATCTCATAACACAGAGGCCCAGTGGCTACAAGACCTGAAAGCAGACCACTTCATTCTGCCAGAACAGGAACCAGTCACCATCACAGTCGAAGATATCCAACAGAGAGCGATCCAAGCCATCAACACATATGCCCTATTGGTCATCGGGTACCCAGTTGGAATAAGAACCTGGCCAAGAGACGAACCGGTCACATACTCAATATGAATGGAGGATTCCACCAGTAATTCAGCACCCAGAGACTGTACACCAGCCGGAAGGAAGGAGGTCGAGGCCTGGTGAGTGTCAAGGCCACAGTCCTGGATGAAACACAGAGCATCCGCAAGTACATCACGAAGATGGCTCCCAAAAATGAACTGATAAGGGAATGCCTGAGACAACAACAGATAGATAATGCAGAAAAAGAGGAGGGGTTCCTTGGCAAGACACACCTCTCCATGGGGTGTACCACCAGCAGATAGTGGATGTGGCTCATATGACAAAATCCTACCAGTGCTTGGAAAAGGAAGGACTTAAAGACAGCACCGAAGCACTAATCCTAGCAGCACAGGAACAGGCCCTCAGCACCAGATCAAGACCCAAGGTGCAGAATGTGCAAAGAGACCTCTGAGACAGTCCAGCACCTAGTAGCCGGATGCAAGATCTTAGCAGGAACAGCATATACTGAGAGACACAACCAAGTTGCTGGGATTATGTACCAAAACATCTGCACAGAATATGTATTAGACCTGCCTAAGTCCAGATGGGAGATACCACAAAGGGTAATTGAGAATGGCAGGGCTAAGATCCTGTGGGACTTCAAGATCCAGACAAACAAGCAAATGCTGGGCAACCAACTTGACATTGTGGTGGTAGACAAGGAACAGAAGACTGCAGTCGTGGTGTATGTGGCAATACCCAGTGACTATAACATCAGGGAGAAGAACATGAGAAGGTGGATAAATACCAAGGACTGAAAGAAGATCTAGAAAGGATGTGGAAAGTGAAGGCAGTAGTAGTCCCAGTTGTGATAGGAGCACTCGGGGCTGTGACTCCCAAGGTGGGACATCTGAGATCGCTGTCCAGAAGAGGGCAGTTCTGGGAACAGCTGAGATACAGCGCAGAACCCTTAAACTCCCAGGCCTCTGGTAGAGGACCCAAGAATGAGGAATAAACATGCCACCCAGGAGGGGTGAGAAAATCATTATATATATATATATATATATATATATATATATATATATATATATATATATATATATATATATATATATTGTGATCCTTGTTAGTAGATAGCACGGTCCTCTAGGGCAAAAACATGCACAGTCCTTTTATTTTCTTATAATCCTGGCAACTTTATTTGTATATTTACACATCAGGCAGCAGCAAACGAAACATAAATGCAATGATGTAACACAAATCCCTACAACAAAAAGCCTAGCTCGTCTGAGCACTAACTCACATCAGATTCCCTATCTATCAGGGGTTAAACTATAACAAAATATGTGGGTTTCACCAACCTAATGTATTTGTCCGCTCTCAGCACTCCAGTGCTCCAAGCCAGCCTTGACTGCTTCCTTCCGCACTCCTACTGCTCCAAGCGAGCACTCCCAGTGCCTCAAGCCAGCACTCCCAGTGCCTAGTCTCCTTGACTCACTTACTGGAGAGAACACCCTCTCTCCTACCTGCTTCCTGAGAGGAAGCCAGCAATCCCCCTGTACCTGCCTAGCAGGGAGTGGTTTATTCCCACTGCTACAGCTGATCTGCAGCTGAGCAGTGGGTTGGAGACAGTCCAAAAAACCCTGGCCTGGATCTTTGTCTCCCAAGAAAACCACTAAACTGTGGAGTGGAGCATTGGCCCACCCTTCTCTCCAAATGCTCCACCCCAGGGGCCCATAACTAAACAAAGCTTTGTGTTGTGCAACACAAAAACTACACGTACTTCCCCTGGGGTTAGAAGGCCTCTCTGCCTTCACTTTATCACATATCCTCCCCCCCAGCTCAGACCCATCGGGTCGAGCGGCCTTAGAACACAAACCGTGAACATTCACGTCACCTAGGGCTGTACCAGCCCTGACTTGCTCCTCAGTTACAGGAAGTGGCCTATTGTAGATGGCTGCTACCTTGCTCCCTTGTAGTTTAAGGAACCTCCACCCAAGTGGATAACCCAAATAGTTAGCTTCCTCAAATCCTAGATAACACTTGTTAGCGGTCAAACCGGTAGCCCTTACATTATGCACAACTAACTGGACCTTCATCAGGTGTGCTTCCAAGTCCACCCTGTGAATCGCCACACCACCAAGGTAGGCAGCTGCATTCTCTCTGTGGGGCCAAAGTATCCTATTTATATGCGGAAAGGGGGCTGGTGCACTATGCAACCTGAATGGCCGTACTTTATGTTGCCATAACCCCTTGGGAGTAGAAAACGCTGTCCTTCCCTTTGCTTTCTCTGTCAGGGGAACCTGCCAATACCTTATGACCAGGTCCAAGGTACTCAGATACCTGGCCCTACTTATACGCTCTTGCGTTTGAGCTGCATGTACTACAGGGCATTTTACATTTACAACCTCAGTGACAAACTCTACCTCTGCCTTGGGGTATGTGAGGGTGTCACCATGTGTACACACAATATTAAACATTTGTCTTATATCACATTTCTCTGGCTGAAGCAGAACACTTTTCAAAGTAGCCTTGCTCCCTGAATCAATTAGTGCTTGTGCACAATTCCCTTCCACCATCACCACTTTTAACTGTGCTGTAACACAACCACCAGTCACCATACACATCTTTAAGCAGGTCAATACAATCCTATGCAGAGCCCTTAATACTATGTCACATTGTATTGTCTCTTCACTCTCAGGACTGTTATATGTAATATGTCCTTGCAGGTGGCAGTTGAAGCATCTGAGCTTTTTCTCAGTCTGGTCTCGTAGCCATAATGGGACTTTTGGGTACACTCTACCATCATATTTATATTGTCCCAGGCTCAGTATCAGGTTTTGTCCTTCCTTTCCAGTTTCCCCGCTAATATGGTTGTTAGCGGATCTAGACTGAAGATCAATACGGTGTGGCTCCTTAGCAGCCAAGTTCCTCTCAATCATCATCATCTGCTTCCACATCCGCAGCTTCTGATTTGATAATCTCTCAACGTCGGAGTAACTTTCAAGCGCAAACTTTACAAAGGCTTGGCGTGTATTTAGCCTTTTTATATCAGCTAAAGGCTTGTCAGGGTCTGCAGATATTTGGTCATATTGGTAAGCCTGCATCTTCTGGAAAAGGCGGATAAGACTCTGCTTTCGAATCTTCAGCTGGGTCCACTTTTCATCCCACTGCCACACAAGCCACAAGTCATTAATATTAAGTTCTGGTTCCACGTTTTCTTTTCTGAAGAATGCAATAAAGGGGACCCCAAAATGCTGATTCCTCATGAAATTTAGGGCCTCTCTGATCTTCTGTATAGTACTTGGACCCTTCCTGCTGAAGGTGGCTCCAACTTGTCCACGTTCCAGGTAGTCCGTGCTTTCCTGTAGAGATATTGTTGGTGTTGCAAAAGCATTTCTATATATCCAGTCAGCTTCTTCTTCAAGCTCATCATCTTCAGCCGGTTTAACAGGTATGGAACGGAGCTGAAACCTCTCTGGCAGGTCGGTAGTCCGGATCTCATTGTCTTGGTCAGTAAGGTGGCTACTCTCCAGTTCACTGGGTTCATAGATCTCAAAGATGCTACGCCGGCTTACTCGCTTCTTGGCGGTTTTCTTTGGCCTAACCCTTGTCTCTCCTTCATGAGCTTAATTTTCCAGGTGCTCAACGTCTTCAAGACCGGTTTCTGTCACCAGCTCATCCTCCACTGGAACAGGTCCCTCCATGAAGGGCTTCACAATATCCCCCATCTGTTCTGTGAATCCCTGGGAACCTTCCTTGCGTTCTACAATTAATGCTACAGGTCTCCTCTTTATATCCTCAGAGGGTTGGCCATGGAGGCTGTCTAGAGCAACTTCCTCCTGCATGAATGCAGCCTTGGATCTCAGCTCCATCCCATCATGCTCGGCCTGGCCTGGTATGGAGCGCTGTTCTTCTGCCGGAGGCCCAGACTCCAGCTTAGCTCATCTTTCCTTTGCCTGGTTTCCTTCCCAGGGGTATCCTCTGCTTGCTCGGCCTTGAGTGGCCACCTCTCAATGACAGCAAAGCTTTCCTCTGGGCTGTCTGGCGGTCTCCCTGCTCCCTCGGGGGTGTGCAGAGACGCAGTCATGGCCTCTCTCTGGGGAATGACAGCCCCGGTATCAAACAGCCAGTCAGGCATTCCGAGCTCCGCCTTTAATTCCATGGCTGTGTTCCCAGAATCTGGCAGCTGTTCCAGGTAGTCAGTGCGCCCAGGCCTTGTAGCAGTAGCCTTTGCCAGCAGATCCAGTTCTACGGCTCCCGGACAATCATTTAAAGTCTTTGTAGCAATACCAGGCGTATCTGAATTATTTTGTCCTGCTACGCCAATGTCATCTACTATATAATTTTCAGAAAAATATGGGTAGTGGAGCGCTGATTAAATAAATGTGAGAGGGGTTAACAAAATAGGAAACCTAACTACCTATAAAATATAATGCAAATACATAAATAAATTACCCCTTCTCTCGTAATAGATCAATAAAACTGACCTTACTTGCACACTCAAATTTAAGTAAAAAAACAATTATAAAATTCAGACAAAATATAAAAGAAAGCAATAACTTATGCATAAAATATGTCTTGTTTGGATAATTAAATGAAAGCCATAAAAAGTCCAGACCTTATTCAAATGCTTGGCGTCCCGAGTCAGCAAAAATATATGGTGCTGAAAAAAGTATATCGAATAAAATATATATACTATATAATTTTCGCCTTGGTTTGGCTTAGCTGCGGAAGTGCCCATTTTTTCATCACAGCATGGTTCTGTAACAGTCGCTCTCTCTTGGCTTAGATCAGAAGCGGCTACATTGCCTTTCTTATTGTGACTTTGTTTTGCCACTACTTCTCTGCCCAACTGTTCAACAGCTGGTCGACATTCTTGGGTAGCCTCAGCTACTAAACAGTGCACCGCATTGTTATACTCAACTGGGGTGCCTTGCTTCTCTCTATTAAGCTCAGCTCCTTCGCTGTTGTCTTCTCTGACTCCCCAAGTCAGTCTGCTTTTCATGGCTTTAACTTGTTCACTTGGGTGTACATTTGCGGCTTCTGCTTCATGTTTCTTTCCCTTGCTGTATTCACTAGCTTTACTTACACCTTCTGGGTGTTTTTTTCTTACCACCAACACTCGGCCTTGCATACATCTTTTTCTCATCTTTGCAGTTTTCTTTAGGATGTTTCTGCATGCTTTAGTCTTTTCACCTTTACATGGTGTATTTTTACGTATCTCTTTCTTTATAGCACAAACTGACTTTACACTACTGGCCTCAGTCACAGTCTTTCTTTCTCCTTTTGTTGCCTTGGGAAGATTTATCAGTACCTTTCTGTTTCCAAATGTCTTTCCAGCTTTCTCTTGAAACATGCAAGATTCAGTTTCTGAGCTTGAAAATGTTTTTGTTTCCAACTCTTTTTCTAAGACTTCATCTGTTGTGATGTCACTCAGAGCAAGTTTGAGGCTTTCACGTGAAGCTGCAATGTTTTGATTCTCATATAAACACTTGTCAACTTCAGTTATCAGTTTGTCTTGTTCTCCCTTCTGATTCTTCTGCTCTCTCTTACTTTGGCCCATGTCATCAATGTCACCATCACTGCCTCTTTACAATTCCACTTTTTCCTTTAGCTTTGCTGGACTCTTTACTAACTTTCCTTCTTTTGCTTTTTGGTCCTTGGATGATCCAGCTGCCTTTTCACTATCTCTCTCAACAGTGCGCTCAAATGCCAGAAGGTACGCCTCAACATCATCGGATGTGGTCATTTTCTGAAGATAATGGCTCGCCCGAATCGCCTTTGGCTGACCCTGGTATCCTCCATCAGGGTCTCCATTCAATTTTCCAGAGATAGCTTGGATTTCCTGTTGTAGCCCCTGGGTGACTTTTTGCTGCTCCTCACGGGCTACTTTAAACATCTCCGCTTGTGTCACAACAAGCTGTTTCACCAAGGACTCAGTGCACTCCATTTGTGTTTTGGCCAGGACTTTAGCACACTCTGCCTGGGCCAGCACCAGTTGCTGCAGGGCTGCACTGTTTTCTGCAGCTCTCCTGTTAGCCTCCTGTTGTACAGCAGTTGCCTGTACCAGAGCCTTCAGCAGGTCCTCCATTATAGCACCATGCAGGTAACAGTCTTAAAGGTACAGTGCTTTTTATTCGATTAGCAGGTCTGCCAAAATAAAAGTCCTCAATAAGCAGACCCACGGATGACTGGCACACCCACAGACCCTCAATGTGCTACTGTGCCCGCATTCTCCACCATATTGTGATCCTTGTTAGTAGATAGCACGGTCCTCTAGGGCAAAAACATGCACAGTCCTTTTATTTTCTTATAATCCTGGCAACTTTATTTGTATATTTACACATCAGGCAGCAGCAAACGAAACATAAATGCAATGATGTAACACAAATCCCTACAACAAAAAGCCTTGCTCGTCTGAGCACTAACTCACATCAGATTCCCTATCTATCAGGGGTTAAACTATAACAAAATGTGTGGGTTTCACCAACCTAGTGTATTTGTCCGCTCTCAGCACTCCAGTGCTCCAAGCCAGCCTTGACTGCTTCCTTCCGCACTCCTACTGCTCCAAGCCAGCACTCCCAGTGCCTCAAGCCAGCACTCCCAGTGCCTAGTCTCCTTGACTCACTTACTGGAGAGAACACCCTCTCTCCTACCTGCTTCCTGAGAGGAAGCCAGCAATCCCCCTGTACCTGCCTAGCAGGGAGTGGTTTATTCCCACTGCTACAGCTGATCATCTGCAGCTGAGCAGTGGGTTGGAGACAGTCCAAAAAACCCTGGCCTGGATCTTTGTCTCCCAAGAAAACCACTAAACTGTGGAGTGGAGCATTGGCCCACCCTTCTCTCCAAATGCTCCACCCCAGGGGCCCATAACTAAACAAAGCTTTGTGTTGTGCAACACAAAAACTACACGTACTTCCCCTGGGGTTAGAAGGCCTCTCTGCCTTCACTTTATCACAATATATATATATATATATATATATATATATATATATATATATATACAAGGTCAGGAGGGCTGCACTCACCTAAACATGCATTTATTCATGGATTTATTACAGGGTGCTACTGGGACCAAAATACAAAATACACAAACCAGTGCACTCGCTTATTAACTAAACAGTGATTTCAAATCCTACATAGTACTATTTAAAAACACCTCACCTAGGTAACAAATAATGGGGGTTTGGTTACATTATATGATCATACATTGCATAAGCCTGCCAACTGCATCAAAGTATATATATATATATATATATATATATATATATATATATATATATATATATATATATATATATATATATATACACTGATCAGAAAAATAAAGGGTACACTTTCACAACACAATGTAACTCTAAGTCAATCACACTTCTGTGAAATCAAACTGTCCACTTAGGAAGCAACACTGAGTGACAATCAATTCCACATGCTGTTGTGCAAATGGGATAGACAACAGGTGGAAATTATAGGCAATTAGCAAGACAGCCCCAATAAAGGAGTGGTTCTGCAGGTGGTGACCACAGACCACTTCTCAGTTCCTATGCTTCCTGGCTGATGTTTTGGTCACTTTTTAATGCTAGCGGTGCTTTCACTCTAGAGGTAGCATGAGATGGAGTCTACAACCCACACAAGTGTCTCAGGTCGTGCAGCTCATTCAGGATGGCACATCAATGCGAGCTGTGGCAAGAAGGTTTTCTGTGTCTGTCAGCGTAGTGTCCAGAGCATGGAGGTGCTACTAGGAGACAGGCCAGTACATCAGGAGACATGGAGGAGGCCGTAGGCGGGCAACATCCCAGCAGCAGGACCGCTACCTTCGCCTTTGTGCAAGGAGGAACAGAAGGAGCACTGCCAGAGCCCTGCAAATTGACCTCCAGCAGGCCACAAATGTGTATCTGTCTGCTCAAATGGTAAGAAACAGACTCCATGAGGGGGGTATGAGGGCCCAACGTTTACAGGTAGGGGTTGTGCTTACAGCCCAACACGTGCAGGACGTTTGGCATTTTCCAGAGAACACCAAGATTGGCAAATTCGCCACTGGTGCCCTGTGCTCTTCACAGATGAAAGCAGGTTCACACTGAGCACGTGACAAACGTGACAGAGTCTGGAGACGCCGTGGAGAACGTTCTGCTGCCTGCAACATCCTCCAGCATGACCAGTTTGGCAGTGGGTCAGTAATGGTGTTGGGTGGCACAGCCCTCCATGTGCTTGCCAGAGGTAGCCTGACTGCCATTAGGTACCGAGATGAGATCCTCAGACCCCTTGTGAGACCACATGCTGGTGCAGTTGGCCCTGGGTTCCTCCTAATGCAAGATAATGCTAGACCTCATGTGGCTGGAGTGTGTCAGCAGTTCCTGCAAGACAAAGGCATTGATGCTATGGACTGGCCCGCCCGTTCCCCAGACCTGAATCCAATTGAGCACATCTGGGACATCATGTCTCGCTCCATCCACCAACATCACGTTGCACCATCAACTGTCCAGGAATTGGCAAATGCTTTAGTACAGGTCTGGATGGAGGTCCCTCAGGAGACCATCCGCCACCTCATCAGGAGCATGCACAGGCGTTGTAGGGAGGTCATACAGGCACGTGGAGGCCACACACACTACTGGGCCTCATTTTGACTTGTTTTAAGGACATTACATCAAAGTTGGATCAGCCTGTAGTGTGCTTTTCCACTTTAATTTTGAATGTGACTCTAAACCCAGACCTCCATGGGTTGAAAAATTTGATTTCCATTTTTTTAATTTTTGTGTGATTTTGTTGTCAGCACATTCAACTATGTAAAGAACAAAGTATTTCAGAAGAATATTTCATTCATTCAGATCTAGCATGTGTTATTTTTGTGTTCCCTTTATTTTTTTGAGCAGTGTATATATATATATATATATATATATATATATATATATATATATATATAAAACACAGATGAAAAGGAATCCATGTTTCAAATGGAATGAGGCAAAAATGTGATTCTTTGTTAAACTAATTTGCATATGCCCACCCAGAATCCTTTGCGGTTGTAACATCGCTGCAGTTTTGGGATTTCTGTGGGAAAAGCAAGTCTTATGGCTTGACTGGTGTGCAGATTTTTGTTTAACATTGTATTAATTAGCCACAGACTTCAGGTGGAAGGGGTTTTCAATCACAATTTTCCCCCACCATAACCTTTTTGGATTTTGTTATATATATGTGTGTGTTTGTGTGTGTGTATATAGTGTTCAAATAGAGATTGTAGCCATATTAGTACAGTGATGTAGGGGGTTTTAAATATACCCAAGAAAGAAAAACTTTTGAAGCCAGAATGATCAAATTGTTTAACAGCAAGAATAGAGGACTAAATATTGATTTGGGTTCCCTGTCCCACTACCAATACTTTGCATGAACACTCCCCCACATAATTTTACTGCTCTCTCATATGTATCAACATTTTAAAACATATTCCAATATGTTTATTCTATCAATATATAAGTACTATGTGTAGACCTATGCTTTCCCATACTCTTATGCATGTATGCTTAAATATATGACTGTGCATTTATATTTGTGTATCTGAGTTCATGTGCATGTATGTATATGTGTTTATGTATATGTATATGTGTTCATGTGTTTATGCGTTCGCATATACATATTTATGTGTGTGTTTATGTATAAAGCGTACCATCTTTTGCACTGTCTGCTTGTGTTTTTTATCCCTCCCCCCTTCACTCTGCTCTTCATAAAGATATTTATGACCTTCTGCAAGAATGGTGTCTATTTTCTAACAAATCTGTGTCTTATCTGCACTCATGTCGCTTTAACCCCTGTATCACAACTCAACTTTGAATTCTATGTGTCGTCTTGCTCAGAAATGCTTCAGACTTGAGAAAGGGAGGTTCTCCTGAAAGCTTGTCATTAAAAAATTCTGTTAGACCATTTTTTTTAAAGGCATTTGTCTTATTTGCCAGAACACTGGTTCTTATGGTTCTAAATTCGTTTTTTAAGATAATTGTTTAGATGAAAAAAAAAATGTTTGGCCTCAAGTACTCATTACTTGCCAACACAGAAGTTAAGGTGATTACTTAAATTCTACCCTTTGTTTTGCTTTTTTTTATATAATGAAAATAACTCCTTTATGACATAACTTTCTTTCTTTCTTTCTTTTTTTTTTTTACGGAGCTTGTAAATAGGATTACATATTTGTGTTTGTTTGTTTTGTTTCCTGAAAGGAAGGCCTTTAAAAGTCAGTGCACAGAGAATGGGAGCTGGCAGCATAGTGAATGTGTTCCTGTAATGTGTGAGCCACCTCATCCAAAGTTCCGTGGTCTTTATCAGTGCACTAACGACTTCCATTTCAACAGTGTATGTACAATACTGTGTGAAGAGATCAACAACCAATCGGTGAGTCCTTACTAACTAGTATTTATGATAAGATAACTACACCAAAATATTTCCTCTAACATTAATATCTGTGATTTTTTTTCAATGTTGCCTATTTTTGATAATTGAAGATTATGCTAGCGCTAGTGTACTTATAATCTTAATTTTAATAATGACAGGAGGCGAGTATTTTGCTTTACTCTCTTTACTAAAACTCCATAGCAGTAAAGAAAGTGAATAAACGTTTTAACCAATCAAAATGCAAATAGGGAGTATATTATTTCAGTCAACAGGCTCCTCCCCCTCTTTCGGAAGCGAACATCGGAACAGGGAAGAAAATAGTCATAAAGTCTGTAACGAACATCCGTAATGGAATCCAACGGGAATGATGAACTTCTTGGGTTGATTAGGAAGAAAAACAGGCACCAACCGGAGAACTTCCGATGCTTGGTCTTTATATGATGAGAAATATCGTTATGGTCATGCCGTAGATGTTCCAACTTCTTTCACACTTAAACTGAAAAGAGAATATGAGAAAGGTTAGGCACCGGTCTTGAAACTGTTTGTAGTCATGACAGTGATCCATCGGATTACATTGCAATAATTTAATTTGTATATTCAGTGTATAGACTACTGGTAGTTAAATAGGCTAATGACAACAGTGACTACCTTATGAACATAAGATTCAAGGAGTATGAAGAAAACAGAAGAATGAAGAAATGTAGAGAAGTATGATTAGAGTATGAATAGAGTAGTTCCCCTCCTCCCGGGTGGGAAGGGTGGGAAAATACTCGCCTCCTGTCATTATTAAAATTAAGATTATAAGTACACTAGCGCTAGCATAATCTTCAATTTTATCACATGACAGGAGGCTTCATATTTTGCATTTTTAACGCTGTAGAATCAGAGACATGGCAGCACTGGAATTCGGACGGAAATAGAAGGTGCGGAATGTCGATTCCCTGGACCAATCAGCGGAGCGTAGGATATCCGTTAAGGAGGCACCCGCCATGAAGGCTGAGGATGCTGCTGCTCCGCGTACTGAGTGGGCTCCGAATGTAGTGTCCACACCGGCTAGCGATAGTAACCATCGAACCCATCTTGCTAGGGTGGTGGAAGTGATGGGGACATGTGGTCTGACGTATGATACTAGGAGTTGACCTGATGGTGTAGACCGAAGAGGTAGGGTGGTTTCCACGTACTGTTGTAGTGTGGAGACAACGCAGAGTTGCGGTTCTGTAGGGAAGAAAGGATAAAACACAGATGTGGAGTCCGTCTTAGTGCGACGAGATATCCGGAATGTAACTCCTTCTGGAGAGATTGAAAAAGCGTCTATGTCCAGTGCTCGTATGTCTGACACTCTGCGGAAGGAGACCAGGCAGAGCAAGACTGTGAGTTTTGCTGATAATTGACGGAGGGAGAGTCTGTCGTTAGTTGGCCAGTCTTTCAGGAATCGGAGGATTACGTCGACGTCCCAGAATTGAGAGTATTTGGGCCCTGGGGGACGTTGTAATCGAATGCCTCTCAGGAGTCGGCATACAAGTGGTTCTTTGCCAACTGGAATCCCTTGTATGGGGACGTGGGCTGCTGAAATAGCTGAGCGAATTACATTAAGTGATCTGTAAGAACGTCCTAATGAGAAAAGGTGAGATAGGAAGTTCAAAATGGCTGAAACAGGGGCCGTAAATGGATCGAAGTTCCGTTCCAGACACCAAGTGGACCAGGAATTCCAGGCGGATAGATAGCATCTTCTGGTTCTAGTTTGTGTGTTTATGTAGTGGATTATGTGTGGTTGTGTAGTGGATGATGTGTATGGTTGTGTAGTGGATGATGTGTATGGTTGTGTAGTGGATGCAGTTTGTGTGTTTATGTAGTGGATGATGTGTATGGTTGTGTAGTGGATGATGTGTATGGTTGTGTAGTGGATGCAGTTTGTGTGTTTATGTAGTGGATTGTGTGTGGTTGTGTAGTGGATTGTGTGTGGTTGTGTAGTGGATGGTGTGTATGGTTGTGTAGTGGATGATGTGTGTGGTTGTGTAGTGGATGATGTGTGTGGTTGTGTAGTGGATGATGTGTGTGGTTGTGTAGTGGATGATGTGTATGGTTGTGTAGTGGATGCAGTTTGTGTGTTTATGTAGTGGATGATGTGTATGGTTGTGTAGTGGATGCAGTGTGTGTGTTTATGTAGTGGATGATGTGTATGGTTGTGTAGTGGATGATGTGTATGGTTGTGTAGTGTGTGGTTGTGTAGTGGATGATGTGTATGGTTGTGTAGTGGATGCAGTTTGTGTGTTTATGTAGTGGATGATGTGTATGGTTGTGTAGTGGATGATGTGTATGGTTGTGTAGTGGATGCAGTTTGTGTGTTTATGTAGTGGGTTGTGTAGTGGATGATGCGTGTGGTTGTGTAGTGGATTCTGTGTATGGTTGTGTAGTGGATGCAGTGTGTGTGTGTGCGTGTGTGTTTTTTTTTTTTTTTTGGATGTGTGACAAATGATGTATTCCCCCCTCCCTGCCTCTTATGTGTAGCTGTCAGGGTCTTACCTGAGTTGGGAGTCTGTAGCGCAGATATGACGCTCACCCTTGCAGATAGCCACAGGCCGAGGTGGTCAGGTAAGAATTCACCTGGCCTGTGGGTCTGTGCACGGGGGCTGTGCAGGATGCAGTACCAAATTCGCAGGACAGGCAAGGACAGAACCAGCAGGATAGTCGAGGGATAGCCGAGGTCAAAGGATGCCAGAGGTAGAATAAACGTAGTCACAAGCCGAGGTCAAATGCACGAAGCAGAATAAACAGGAACACTGGTACGACACAGGAACAAAGATCAAAGACTTGACAATGAGTGCAGGGCGAGGCTGGGTTTAAATACCCTGCTGATGATGATCAGAGTCAGGTGAGATACAGACCAGTCAAGGTGCAGCCCCCGGTGTAGTAGCCAAGCCAGGAATAACAAGACCGGAATCAGTAGTCTCTGGAAAAGCTGCTGTGGCTCAGAGGCAGAGAGCAGGACTGGGATGGATAAGTACCCCGGTTCAAGTCCCCTGTTGGGAATTCCAGGAGCGACCACGTCTGGCCGTCTGTCTCACAGGTGAGTACCCTGACAGTAC
The DNA here is from genome assembly GCF_036172605.1 of Pelobates fuscus. Classification (NCBI taxonomy): domain Eukaryota; kingdom Metazoa; phylum Chordata; class Amphibia; order Anura; family Pelobatidae; genus Pelobates; species Pelobates fuscus. The sequence goes on along the minus strand of NC_086325.1, from coordinate 112,664,085 downwards.
CTCCCCCTTCAAAAACGACCTCTGGGCGTAAGCAGGCTCCTCATTGAAGTAATCCGTCTCACCAGAGTCACTCTCAGAATCCGTCGAGTCCCCATAGTGAAAGTCCTCAGTATGGGATCCCTGATTAGCTCGGGATTTCCCAGTACCAGTTTCTGGTACAGCGGACGATCGGTCTAGGTTCCGGGTAGGGGTGACAAAAACTTCCACAACTTCGGGAGGGACAGTGCTCGCAGCTAGCAGTGCTTTTTCGAACACTTCCAAGTCTTTTTTACAGACCGTAGTGCCATTAGAAGCAATGACACAATCCTTAGGTAAATCCTTTTCAAGTGGGTAGGAAGTAGTGGTGGTAATACAGGAAGCAACTTTGGTAGTAAAGGCAGACGACTCTGGAGCAGGAGGTCTAGGAGGGCGAACAGGACAAAGCGTGATGAAGTGTCCACCTTCTCCACAGTAAAAGCACAGACCATGGCTTCTCCTTCGGTCCCTCTCTCCCGGTGTGACTTTGCAGTGGACACGTCCAATTTGCATAGGCTCCTCAGGATCAAGTTGAACACAGGATACCTCTGGAGTTCTCCTGGGAACTGGATCATAAGAGGGTATCACTGGGGTGTGGTGACGTAGACTCCGCGATTTTTTAGTAGTTGGAGCTGGCTTGGGCTTAGTGATCCTGCACTGTGAGTCCAAAGCAATAATAAAGGACTCCCAGCTGACAAGGACAGGACTCTTCCTCTGCAACATTTGGTAAGACCAAGCTTTAATGCGTCCAGACAACAGGTTGATAGCCGCTCTGACCCTGATGAAATCCGTGGCGTAAGTTCGAGGCTTTAAAGAGAACAATACCTCGCAATCCATCCTGAATGACTGGAAGGACGTGTAGTTACCATCAAATCTGTCGGGCATGATGACAAAGGGTTCCGGTGCTGGATGTACTGCGCCTTTAAGAGATAAAAGTTCCTGCTGCAACTCCGAAACAATCTGGGCCAGGCTGGACACTTGCTGGAGTGAGGGTGAGCACATTTCTGCGGACTCCATATTGGTCAAGTCTTTTGTCAGGGTCTTACCTGAGTTGGGAGTCTGTAGCGCAGATATGACGCTCACCCTTGCAGATAGCCACAGGCCGAGGTGGTCAGGTAAGAATTCACCTGGCCTGTGGGTCTGTGCACGGGGGCTGTGCAGGATGCAGTACCAAATTCGCAGGACAGGCAAGGACAGAACCAGCAGGATAGTCGAGGGATAGCCGAGGTCAAAGGATGCCAGAGGTAGAATAAACGTAGTCACAAGCCGAGGTCAAATGCACGAAGCAGAATAAACAGGAACACTGGTACGACACAGGAACAAAGATCAAAGACTTGACAATGAGTGCAGGGCGAGGCTGGGTTTAAATACCCTGCTGATGATGATCAGAGTCAGGTGAGATACAGACCAGTCAAGGTGCAGCCCCCGGTGTAGTAGCCAAGCCAGGAATAACAAGACCGGAATCAGTAGTCTCTGGAAAAGCTGCTGTGGCTCAGAGGCAGAGAGCAGGACTGGGATGGATAAGTACCCCGGTTCAAGTCCCCTGTTGGGAATTCCAGGAGCGACCACGTCTGGCCGTCTGTCTCACAGGTGAGTACCCTGACAGTAGCCAGGGAGGGGGGGCACTATATTTCCTGGTGGTCTGTTGGCTTCGCTTGTTGGGGCAGCAAGGAGGAGCCCAGCAGACTCCCTCCACGTTCTCCCTCCTGCCAGCCACTGCTCTATGCGAGCCCAGCATGCATTGCGTGCTGCGGAGCGTTGTCATGACAACCCGCGGCAACGCTTTACTGCTGTGGCTCGCGAGAGTGCTGGAGGGGAAGGTAAGAATATCCTGGGCCCTGCTTGGAAGCCAGCAGGGCCCGCAGAGGCATATATCCATAGTGGTACTCACTATGTATATATGCAGATTGAAGGGCTGGGGGCCCGGGCATGCAGAGGATTACCTGTGCACTCCGGGCCCCCCAGGACCGCCGGGCCCATGACAACCGTCATGGTTGTCAACCCTGATGGCGGCCCTGGGTGTGACTGACCTCTGTGAGCTGAAGGAGTAGGCACAAACATTAAGATTTTTATTGTAGGATTTTCATACCAAGCTCAGATTGGGTCTTTATCCTAAGAACCCTGTTCCTGCACACAAATAGTTTTGTAGGGAGGCTTGAACAGGCAGCATTGTTATTCAGCAGTGTACAGTTTAACAGCCATTTAGTAACAGTGAGGAAGTCATATTTAACCCCTTAACGCCGTTACGGCGTTCTATGCCGTCGCGGCTTTAAAGGGCTTTAAAGCCGTTGCGGCGGCATAGAACGCCGTAACGGCTTGCAGCCCCAGGAGCAGAGGTGTACTCACCTCCGCCGCGATCCTCTTCTGGGGGGCTGTCTGAGAGCCCAGGCAGCCCCCCTCCGGCAAATGAGGCCCCCGGGGGCCATGTGATCGCTCTCAAAGAGCGATCACATGGCCTCCTATAGCTGGCTATGGATCTGCCAGCAGGGGGACTGTCTAAAATATTAGACAGTCCCCCTGCTGGTAGGTAGTGTAAAAAAAAAAATATTAAAATGTTATAAAATAAATTAAATGCCTTTTTATATATATATATCATATGTATATATATATATATATATATTATATATATAATATATATACATATTATATATATGTAACGTCATATGTAATGTATTTTAATATTAATATTAGTATATATATTAATATTAAAATACACTTAGAATGACGTTACATATATATAATATGTATATATATTATATATATATATAATAGATCTATATATATATTATATATATATATATACGCATAATTACAATAATAAATAAAATATTGAAACAAAATATAAAATAAATTATATATTCATATGTAATTTCATTCTAACTGTATTTTGTTATTAATAAATATATATTGGAAACAGAATACACTTAGAATGACATTCTATATATATCTATCTATATATAAAATACAAATAACCGCAAATATATATATAGAGATAAATACATATTATTACATAAAAGATTACATTAGTATACAAGTAGAATTTATATACCTATAAATGCATATATATTAAAATTCTACGTGTATATTTAAGTAATTTTTTAACTAATTATGTCATTTGATTAATTAAAATTTGATTGACATGCCTGACAACACAGGGAGAAAGTGCAGAGAATTTAATTCGCAAGCACTATATTAGACCCTGTAACTCTCCAAGACACCATAAAACCTGTACATAGGGGGTACTGTTTTACTCGGGAGACTTCGCTGAACTCAAATATTAGTGTTTAAAACTGGTAAATTGTATTACAACGATGATATTTTAAGTAAAAGTGACGTTTTTTGCATTTTTTACAAACAAACGGCACTTTTATGGACTATATTATTGTTGTAATATGTTTTACTGTTTTAAAACACTAATATTTGTATTTAGTGAAATCTCCCGAGAATAACAGTACCCCACATGTACAGGTTTTATGGTGTTTTGGAAAGTTAGAGAGTCACATATAAGGCTTGCATTTCATTTTTTTGACATTGAAATTTGCCAGATTAGTTATGTTGCCTTTGAGACCGTATGGTAGCCCAGGAATAAGAATTACCCCCATGATGGCATACCATTTGCAAAAGTAGACAACCCAAGGTATTGCAAATGGGGTATGTCCAGTCATTTTTAGTAGCCACTTAGTCACAAACACTGGCCAAATATTTGTTTTTTGCTTTTTTCACACAAAAACAAATATGAACGCTAACTTTGGCCAGTGTTTGTGACTAAGTGGCTACTAAAAAAAACTAAACATACCCCACGTTCAATACCTTGGGTTGTCTACTTTTTCAAATGGTATGCCATTATGGGGGTAATTCTCATTCCTGGGCTACCACACCGTCTCAAAGGTAACATTTCAATTTGAAAATGGAACGTTCTATATTTGACCCTGTAACTTTCCAAAACACCATAAAACCTGTTAATGGGGGGTACTGTTGTACTCGTGAGACATCGCTGATTACAAATATGTGCATTTTGTTGCCGTAAAACCTAACAGTATTATGACATTTACAGCTAAAATGTGAGGCGGAACTACAAATTAAAAAAAAAAAAAACAATTCTCAGTTTTTTTTAATTTTATTCATAATAAATTGTTTCAAATACAAATATTTTATATGAAATGAAAGCCCTGTTTCTCCTGAACAAAACTCCGTCCTGAAGGGGTTAAGCAATATCTTTTATTTGTGACAATACATGTTTAGTACTCTTTTATTTTATGAAAGTGTTGTGTCATTTCCACTTCATTAATATATCTCTTTATAATGAATAAAAAAAAAATTGCTTTATTTCTGCTTGCATATGTATATAGGTATGTAATACATCTGTATTTATAATGATTATTGTCCTCAATTGCAGTATAATTATTTTGGAAACTAAGAACACGTCCTATAATGCATAATACACATTAAAGTGGTAATCTTAAAAAATAATACATTGTTTTAATATACTCTTTCTATAGGATTTTGGAAATAACATCATTCATTGTCGAAGGGATGGCACTTGGAGTGGCAACTTTCATCTGTGCAAGACAACATATGGTCAATGTGCACCCCCACAAATAGTTAATAGCACCTTGAAGGTTGACTGCTCAGAGGGATATGAAATAGGTATTGCCCAAAGCAATGATTGGTATAGACTTCTATGCAGTTTAAAATTGTTTTGATGTTTTACTTAAAATCTGTTTATTTAGCATTACTTTTTAAAGGTTAGTGCAAAGAAGTAAATGTTTATTCTAAAGGCATAACATTGAATTATAAGTAAAAGGTATAAGTAATTTGTTTCGATCTAAACTGCAAATCTTCTGGATTCGGGCTGATCGAGTGATCATTTGAATTCCCAAAGTCTGAGCCAAAATGTAACTGAATCATGAACAAAATAAAACTCGTAATGACCAAGTATGTAGTTTTGATTTGTGATGCTGAATTCCTCCTGCGCTGTGAAAACAAAAAAAGATGATTGAAGTGAAAAAAAAAAGATGATTGATGAGTGATAGGACAGTCACTTAATGTTGATTTTATTCACAGATAAAGTGAGAAGTGGGGGGAAAAAGGAGCAGTAACTATAGATTTTTTTTTTTTTACTGCTCATCCTGTTTTTCTCTTGATTTGGTACATCTTATAATTTAATCTGTGAACTAAATAGCAGTAAAATGCTGCTATTGGTATACTGCAAGATATATACATAATATGTATTTTATAAATTTTGCAGTACACTGTTTGGCCCATTTTTGCCCCCTTTTATTTAATTTCATCGGATTCATTTTCTGAATCTGTCTCTTTTTCTGCTGAATTGACATATTGACAAAATATGTACGCCCTAAAAATGTTTAATTTCAGAAAAAATGGTTTGACTGAATCAAATTTTCTTGCTATGCACAAAAATAGTAAAAGCCTAAAATGGAAGAATTTACTAAAAATAACAAGATCAATATTAGTATACAATTTTTATCTTTGATATTCTTGCAATGTTTTGTTTAACCCTTTGACTACTGCATATTTTTTTTCTTTTACAAATTGGCACATTGTTTATTGCATGTTAAATTGGATGCATGTTAAATGAATAGTTAGGAATACATGTATGATAAAACAGAAATTAATTGTATAAATTGTTGTCTAGAAATACATAAAAGTGTAATTATATACATTGCAACATATAAATATAATTGTTCACCAATTACAAAAGTGTTGAAGGAATTGACATATTGACAAAATATGTACGCCCTAAAAATGTTTAATTTCAGAAAAAATGGTTTGACTGAATCAAATTTTCTTGCTATGCACAAAAATAGTAAAAGCCTAAAATGGAAGAATTTACTAAAAATAACAAGATCAATATTAGTATACAATTTTTATCTTTGATATTCTTGCAATGTTTTGTTTAACCCTTTGACTACTGCATATTTTTTTTCTTTTACAAATTGGCACATTGTTTATTGCATGTTAAATTGGATGCATGTTAAATGAATAGTTAGGAATACATGTATGATAAAACAGAAATTAATTGTATAAATTGTTGTCTAGAAATACATAAAAGTGTAATTATATACATTGCAACATATAAATATAATTGTTCACCAATTACAAAAGTGTTGAAGGATGAAATGGTTTAGACATGTGTGATGTGGTAACCCTTATAATATATCTCTGAGTCTAAAATATTAACACAGAAGCAAAAATACCACTTGTTTACAACTAGTGTTTGCAACATTTATTAACCAATATCCATAGATACCCCATTATTTATAGGAAACAAAATATTGGTTGGCATTTCTAAAAATTATTTGCCAAATAATGAAGTAACAGATGAACGCACAGATCAAAGATAGTGTTGTGGGGGCGGGGCCTGACTGCCATGATGCCAGGATACTTAGCATGACAGCTCCTGCAAATCTTTAGGTCTTTAGGCTGGCTCCAGTTGATAAACTGCAAAAACTCTGTGCTATTATACAGCAGACCGAGCTGGCTCTAAATTGGAGCCTCATCAGATATTGAGTATTTTGGAGCAGCTCTTGACAGTGTGGCTTAGTCTGGAGTGCCAATGTGTGCCAGGAGGTGGCCAATCCCTTGTACTACAGCAATTCAGTCTGCTTGAGTTCCTGCAACACACTCCCGTTCTCTTCCGCCCACCCCCTCCTTTTTGAACTGGAGGGGTTATTCCAGTCCACCCTGGGGCATCACTATTCACCCCATCCTCCGGCTACTATCTCGGCTCAGTGAGCCAGCATGACAAGAAACTGCCAAAATGGCACCGATTCTGAGTTGCAGTCCCCACAGTCGGGAAAAGTAAAGTGTGCTAGGGAGACAGCCTTCAGTCGGGCCTATGAGGCCATATGTGACAAGTTCTGGGTAAAACTAGAGCAGCAAGCCCATAGGGATAGTGGCAGCCACAGCCTGACTGGATACCGGTGCCTGAATCGCTTCTGACTCTCAGGAATTCGTGTGAGCCACGAACCCCCCAGAAGATTCATGTTGGGCCTGACCGGAGGCTTCGTACGGCACATAGAGGTCGGCGCCATTATTTCATAAGGGGGCGTCTGCAGCACAATGCAAGGCCTCCTTCTAATCAGTGATGGCATCTACCTATTGAGGCTTTTAATCTCACTGAATTCCGCGGGAGAGGCCCCTTTGGTTACCTCTATCAGCAGAGCCGGAATAAAGGAGTCCTGGGCAGGCCTTAGGGTGTCTCTCCGGGACTAGGTTTCGTTTGACAAGCGGACACATATTCATTAAGAGTCAGAGTAGAGGAATCTTTTCAAGTCTACTTGTGGCGAAACCAACCTCGCCACTGGGCCCTGGAGAAGCCTGTTTGCTAGCCTCCTACCTACTGACTATGGCCCCTGGGTTATTTGGGGCATATTGTACTGTATATTGCTGCTACTGGCCCTTTTAACAGCATCTATGGACATATTGGGACTTTTGGGAATACTGTCCCTTTAAGACTGTGCTACATATTCTAGTGTACTGCCTGTAATATTATATGTGTATTTGTGTGTTAAGTTTAACCTGGGATATGTATGCAGCATTCATCTGATTGTTCGGTAGAATCACTCCATTCATTATATTGAGTGAAACTACCGAACAACCAGACCACCCAGGAATAAGTGTGCCTCCAATTACAGTTTGCAACAATGTTGCAAACGGGTAATTGGCAATCAGTGTAATGTATTCTTTGTCCTCTGGGTGGCCGCCATTCGGAAAACAAACACGTGGCGGCGGCCATCTTAAACTACCGAACAGCGGTGTTTTGCCGTCGAGTGTCTGGAACTAAAATCGGACACTTGACTAGGCAAACACCGCTGAGACCTCCATACTTCCAGAAATTCGTATAGAAACTACCGAATGACCCGCCGTTCGGTAGAAAGAACCCCACAAACAAGGGAACTCATTCAAACCCTCTCCAGGCTCTATAACACAGGCAATTCGTCTGTTTTCATTCCCTTGTTTGTGACCGACCGCAGGGCCAAAATGCATGGAACTGTTTTCGGATACTTTACCCATGCGGTCGGTCAAATCTTTGGAACCCCATATCTCACGAACCGTTCATCCGAATGACTTGAATTTTGAATATGTTGTCCCCCTGAATAAGGGCTATCCAGCGATGCTGGATTTAAAGGTGTACCCCCGGGTTTTGGGGTACATCCAGAACTTGGCTGAAAAGGTGTACCGGATAATTGGGTTTAATGTTATCTGAGGGGAGGGGATGTGTGGGCTGAACCATGTATGTGATTGGATATTTTATGCCTCCCCCTGGGTGTGGACTGTATGTGTATTATTGTAATAAAAGACGGGCTGGATGAGCCAGTCCAGAGTTCCTGTTTTACCCTCAAAGTGATGTGTCGTCTCATTATTGGGGGAAGGATTTATTGCATGCTGTTCCAGTTGACTGCTAGGAGTACAAGCCTATTCGTATGGTTCCTATTCAATGGTCTACAGCATTCATATGCTTGGGAGAATTTAAAAGGTTTCTCGGATTCGATGATTGTGGTGTCTGCCAGAGTGCTTGGAGTCCTCAGGAAGCACTAGGAGCATCCTTTAACGGAGGTACCAAGTCGGGGTGCCAGGTGATCCGTTACACTACTTATATACACACCCGACATTATGAGTGACAAAAAGATATATAGAAATGGCGCTTAAGGATTTAAATAGTGGATGGTGCTGCTATACCCAAGTATATCGCCACTACATATACTTAGAAAAGATACAATAAAACACAAAAAGGTAAAAGCGCACACAGAAGAAAGGAGGTAGTCACCTGACATATAATATAATATTTGGTAACTGTTGATAAATATCTCCTCCTTTTATACAGCGAATATATTCAGTATTGTATTGAAACAATATGCCTATACAAAAAATATAAACACAGAACAAAACATAGTGTAATCTGTATATAATACACAATAAAGTTGGAATTTTGATCCCCAATCATTAAGTCACCCACGATTTGTTTATATTGTGTTGGATGACTATGATGGGAGGGGAATAGCAATATGTTATCTTGTATATTGTTGTCTGTGAATATCGAACTTGATATACGTTATAAAATATATGACCCTGACACTCTATGTGCCCGAACCGGATGTGAGGCCATATTGGAGGTGTGTAGAAAACATGTAATTAAGTTTAAATACTATCCCCTATATAAACAACAGTGTGTCCATTGTAACTTTGAACAGCACCTGAGGAAGACCACTAGTAGATGGTTGAAACGCGTTGTGCAATATTTTTTATCTTTGTTTTATGGAAAATAAATTCTTTATTTATATATCCTGATACTCCTGGCTCCTGACTCCAACTTTCCATCAAAAGGTTATTCAGATAAGTGGAGAATTCGCCTGAAGGGAAGAGGAAATTCCCTCAGCTCAAAATTCCCACTTTATTGTGTATTATATACAGATTACACTGTTTTGTTCTGTGTTTATATTTTTTGTATAGGCATATTGTTTCAATACAATACTGAATATATTCGCTGTATAAAAGGAGGAGATATTTATCAACAGTTACCAAATATTATATTATACGTCAGGTAACTACCTCCTTTCTTCTGTGTGCGTTTACACCCAACATTATGATGTTTATATCCTATGTTGCTTTTTTAGATGCTCCAGTGGCTAAAATTTTGTTTGTTTAAGCCTTATGTTTTTTACGATTTTATTTTAATTAATCTGCAGCAGTGTTGAAGCCGAGCCTAGTCCATAGTTTTGTTTCAAAGTGATTTAAGCATAGTACATGTATCTACTGACTATGACCTTCTATAGACTACTGTCCATTGTATTCTCTTCATTTAAGTTTAAATAGAGGCATGACTAATCTTTGTGACTACACAATGTCCATCTAGCATCAAACATATGTCTGTCTGTTTTTGTATTGATATGTTTGTTTTTATTTGAATAACTATCCATTCATCTCTATGCCTAGATGCAAGCCTATCTTTATTGCAAGCCTATCTGACCCTCACATATCTTTATTCAACAGCTTGACTTCAGAATTATCAAACCCCAATACTGCTGCAAGAAAATCTGATACCTGTTCTCCCCTCACCACCCCACTCATTGATCATTATTAAATTAATAGATTGTCTGTCACACCCAAATTTTAAATAAGTAAAACTATGAAGTGTACACACTGCCTCTTATTAGTACACTCCTGCACTTTTTTAACCCATAACACTCAATTTTTACCCTACCTTCACCTGCTCTTGATATTCCAATTATTTCCAACTTACTTTTTTCCAGTTTAGCAATGATCTGTCTTCTCCTACTCTTTATTTCCTCGTTCTCCCTCAGTATAAAATTATCTCCTTACACCCACTTCACTTATCCCCCCATCCACATTTACATATGCCCCTCTCTGCTACACTCACCCCTTCTCTCAGCTCATGCCTTGCACTCATTTTTCTACTCTCTCACTCCTACCCACAATCAATCTCATCCTAGACCCCATGCATACAAAACACATTCACACCTCCTGTCACTTTCTCTCCTCCTGCTTCTAGCAGCTGGTGATGTCTCTCTCAATCCAGGGCCCTTCACCTTCTCTACACACACTAAGAAAACCAGAAACCCCACAAACCTCATCACAATACCCTGCCCTTTACCCTCACTTACCAACATTCAGTGTGCACTTTGGAATGCCCGCTCCATCTGCAGTAATTTAAAATCAACAGCCATACACGACTTTGTTTTTTATCTTTAACTCACTGGCACTTACAGAGATCTGGCGCTACTCCTGCCTCTTTTTGGTGGGCTACAATTCTCTCACACTCCAAGACTCAACTGTAAAGGAGGTGGTGTAGGCATCCTTCTCTCCCCTCAATGTGCCTTTCAACCAATCATAACTCCCCCTGCCCTGTCCTTTTCTTTTTTGAAGTTCACACTATCCGCCTATTTAAACCCACTCCTTTAAGAATTGCTATCACCTCCAATGTCTTGTCCTAGAGCATTTCTCCACCAATCTCCAAATTCTCCTTTTACCTATCTCAAAACTTACCTGTCCTAGATCTGCAACCTCCTTCTACAATCCCACCCTCTCCTGCAGCAAGCAAATGCAGCAAGCACCCCCAACAACAACCTTGGCACACCAACCTTGGCACACCAAGCTGACACAATATCTTCAAAAATGCTCCAGAACTGCTGAACGCTGTTGGAGAAATTCTCATTGTGTGTCTGACTTTCTCCACTATAAATTTATGCTTGGCTCTTTGCTCTGCAAAAGTAAACTACTTCAATACCCTCATAACCACACTCTCCCGCGAACCCAAATGACTATTTCACACATATAACTCTCTTCTTCACCCTATTGTTCCTCCTCCACCTACTAACTTGACCACCTCAGACTTTGCAACTCACTTCACTGACAAGATCTCTACAATCAGGGAAGAGATCACTCATCTTTCTTCTTCCCCCTACAATACTTCCCCTAACCTCATTCTCTCTGCTGTTCTATGTTCATTCGTACCCGCTACAGTGGCAGAGGTTTTTGCTCTGCTCCAGTCCTCCCGCCCCACCAACTGCTCCCTAGATCCAATTCCCTCGCTTACTCTGTCTTCTTCTCTTTCTCTACCTCTCACAAAAATTCTCAATCTCTCTCCTCTGGCATATTTCCATCGCCCTTCAAACATGCAACTGTAACCCCAATTCTAAAGAAGCCCAACCTTGACCCTAACTCCCCATCCAATTACCGTCCAATCTCGCTACTGCCTTTTGCATCCAAGATCCTTAAAAGAGTTGTGTATGCGAGATTGACAGACTTCCTCGAGTCCAATTCTCTGCTAGACCCACTTCAGTCTGGTTTCTGCGCTAAGCACTCTGTAGAAATGGCACTTACCAAAGTATCCAATGATCTACTTGCTGCAAAATCTTGTGGTCACTACTCTATCCTAAATCTCCTTGACCTTTCTGCGGCTTTTGACACTGTTGATCATCAACAGCTTCTTCTTATCCTCTGCAATATCAGTCTACACGATATTGCTCTCTTCTGGTGCTCCTCCTACCTCTACCAGCGCTTTTTCAGTATTTCTTTTTCTGGCTCTGTTTCTTCTCCCCAACTCCTCCTCCTCTCTGTTGGTGCCCCCCCAAATTCTGTCTTTGGTCCCTGTAACAGATCACCTGGCACCCCAACTGGGCACCTCCAATGACAGACGCTTCCTAGCTGACGCCGAGGACCATAAGCACCGCACTGGACACCACAACCACCGCAGACTCCACAACCGCTGTAGCTTAACTGGAGTCTCGCCGTCTTCCTTCCACCCTGGATCAACCTCTATCCTCTAGGACTGTGTGGGAAAGATCTCTCCTCCAGGAGAGTGTATCAGGAACAGCTCTTAAAAGAGCTAAGTGATTAGAGCCCAGGGGAGTATACAAAGTATAGCAATCCTCAGTGTGAATATAGCAGTTCCTTACAAAAATGAGACAAGGCTAAGCAGATCAGCAGCACTGAGGCTTTATTGTCTCTTTTATACAAGTTTTCCCACAAGGTTACCACCCATGTGGACCTTGTGGGGCACAGGACATGAAATGCACAATCCAATAAAAACAGAGTTTTTACATTTAAACACTTCCAGTTACTATACACTGGGACGAGACCAATCTCACCACTGTGCATTGGAGGAGCCTGGTTGCCTGCCCCAGATAGCTATGCAATGGAGCCCATTCGTATAATGAAAGACTATTGGAAAGACCTTGGCTCCATGGCAATTGAACTGTATGCGTGTGGTCTGAGCGCCATTCAGTAATAATCCCCACAAATATCCCCACAAATTATACATCTCTGGATAGCCCTAATCTGGATGATCCAAAAATCACCCAGATCAGAGCAGGGGTTCAAAAGTCTTCTGGAAGTCTCTTTTGACCAACCACAAGCATGGCTTTCATGCCCAAAATAGTTCCACAGATTTTCGCTGTGTGGCTGGTCTTTTTTTTTTTTTTTTTGTAAATTCTTTATTTTGGTGGTTTTCAGTGTAATAAAGAGGTAGGGGTACAGAATAAAGAAAAGGGGTGGGGTAGCAAACGTTGTAGTTACATTTGAGTGTGGTATCGTAACACATTAACACATTGTAGGTCACATAACTTATTTACATCACTTTTGTTTTTGTTTACATCAGGATCAAGGTGGTCTACATCTTGTGTGGCCTTCAGTCTTCCTTGGTCAGTGTCTGTGGGGTGTTGTGTATGCTTGTTGTGGGTTAGGTGCTTTTCGGTGTTTCCAATTTTTCTGTCGTCTTGTGTGGTTTAGGGGGTGTTGGGGTTTGCTACGGGAGGTGAGTCTGAGTTGGGTTGGGTTTTTAGGTCGTGTAGTTGGGGTATGATGGTTTTTGTTATGTTTTGATGTGGTGTTTATTTGAGGCTGGGTGGTCTTCCATGAGGCCTGGTGCGTGGGGGTTGGTTGGGATGGAAGAGGAATGTTGATGGGGTGGAGGGGGTAGGCTCCCAGTTGGGTCGGTCGTTTATTCATTGTGGGGGGGGGGAGTTCTCTAGGGGGGGCTGTCATAGTCCTCCGTTCCTCCTTTTAGTTAAGTGGAAGAGGGTGTTGGGTCCATGGGTCCCAAATCTTGTGGTAATGTTGTGTCGTGTCATGTAGCAGTGCTGATAATTTGTCCATTGCCATGGCTGTGGCCGGTCTATTTTTAATGTTAAAAGTGCACTATAGTTCAAATAAGGGTGGGGTCAGCAAATAGCAAGGGCTGATGGGAGACTGAGGAGGGACAAAGCAGCCAGGTTAAACTGGTCTGGCAGTGTCCCTGGGACAATGCCCTGCTGAAGAAACAATAGGACAGGAAAAAGGGGGAGGGAAAGTGGCACATTTTCCCATGGAAGTCACTTTTTAAAATGTCTTTTTGCAGGGCCCATAGTCTTTGGGCAATAGGCTGGCCATTAGTCCTCTGCAAAAACCAGTGGCGAAATTGCTGTTGTCACAGTCCCCTACTGCCATCTATACTGCCTCCCTTGGTAAACTCATTAGCTCCTTTGGCTTCCAATATAATTTCTATGCGGGTGACACGCACATCTATCTGTCCTCTCCTGATCTCTCACCGTCCCTCTTGACTAGTGTCTCTGACTGCCTCTCTGCTATTTCTAACTGGATGGCTGCCCACTTCCCTAAACTCAACTTGGCCAAAACAGAAATTCTAGTCTTTCCTCCCTCAAGTGTTGCTGCTCCTGTGTCTGTCTCCCTTCAAATCAACGGTGCTACCATCAGCTCCACCACGCAGGTTCGCTGCCTAGGTGCTCTCTTTGACTCCGACCTCTCCTTCATGCCTCATGTTCAGTCTATCGCCAAATCCTGCCGCTTCCATTTCAAAAACATTGCTTGCATCCGACCCTACTTAGTGCCAGATGCGACTAAGGTGCTGGTCCATTCCACTGTCCTTTCTCGCCTTGACTACTGTAATCCGCCTCTCAGTGGTCTTACATGCTCCCAACTTGCGCCGTTACAATCCATAATGAATGCAGCAGTGAGGCTCATCTTTCTGTCCGCCCGCACCGCCCACGCCTCACCATTGTCACGATTCCCGGGAACCCAACACGCTAACAGACACACACACACACACACAGAAAAGGTGCCGTACCGGACCTTAGAGTGGCCGGGCTAAGCACACACAGAATAGTCAGGAGACAAGCCGAGTCAGGGGAACCAGAAGACAGGATAACGATAAACAAGCCGAGGTCAAAGGGTAGGAGAAAGTCACAAAGTCAGTATAACAAGCCAGAGAGTACGTAACCAGAAATCACAAGTTCAGAATCAATACTATACAGCAAAGACCACAACAGGGCAGGGAGGAACAGGAAAGGTAAGTATAAATACCCTAGGTTTAATTCTGATTGGATAACTTCCAATCAGAATTAACAATCACACGTGGGAGATATCTAAGCCTCCCACTGTGATTGTGGTACTGTTGCTTTAATGCCCGGTCACTCACGTGACCCCGGCGTTTGCATAAATTAACGACCTTCCAGCGTGCAGCGTTATACATGCTGCCGCTGGGAGGCGTGAAGGATGCGAGCGGCGGAGAGGAGACACCGCTCGCCGACAGGTAGGAGGAGGGGAGACCGCAGGCGGCGATGGACTGAGGGTGAGTGCTGCAAGTTGCGAGCAGCCTCCCCTCCTAGCCGCCCGCGGACCCCTGACAAACATTCTGTCAGTCCCTACATTGACTTCCTGTAAGAAATAGGGCTCAATTTAAAATTCTGGTTCTTGCTTTCAAATCTCTACATAATGCTGCTCCCACCTGTTTATCCTCCCTGATACAATAGTATGTCCCGTCTAGGCCCTTACGCTCTGCTGAAGACTTACGTCTATCTTCTGTTTGTACTCCCACCTCTGATGCTTGCCTTCAACACTTCTCAAGAGCTGCACCGTTCCTGTGGAATTCACTTCCCTTCTCCTTTAGATGCTCATCCAGCCTCCACTCCTTCAAAAAATCATTAAAAACCCACTTCTTCATAAAAGCATATCAATTAAACTGTTAATAGCTCCCAACTGATTCCTCTCTTGCAACTGTCATTAGTCTAATAATATCCTTACCTTTTGTGTCACTTTACCCCACTCCCTCTAGCATGTAAGCTCATTGAGCAGGGCCCTCAACCCCTCTGTTCCTGTGTGTCCAACTTGTCTAGTTACAACTACATGTTTGTTCGTCCACCCACTGTAAAGCGCTGCGGAATTTGTGGGCACTATATAAATAATAACATAATAATAACAAATGTCATTCTAATTGCTAATCTTGATTTCTATAAAAAAAAAAAGATGTGCAGTTATTTCTGTATGTCTTATACTAATATGCTTTATGATATTACTTGCCTTACTTATGCTGTTGGGGCATAGTGAGTCTGCCTTTCCTTAGCATCCACATCAAAAATAAAGAAATGTAAAAAATAAAGTATATGGTGTTGTAAATACATATCTATGAATTGTATAATGATTATATATGTTGTCATATTGCCATGACATTGTCCATATAATATCACCATGATGGCAGCCATGTTGCCTTTGGGGGACACGCACTAGTGCATGCAAACACATGTACACACTGATGCATGCATGTATATACACACTCTAATAAGCACACACTCATTTGTACACACACACACACACACATATACACCTATATTTCAGACACTCATTAATACAATGGCCAGAGAAACAAACTCACACAGATATTCAGTGACATACTGACAGACTGATCATCCACAACATTAAAACAGTTCACACGTAAAGTGAATAACATTGATTATTGAATAACAATGATTGTTACAATTTCACCTGTCAAGTTAACAGTCAGTTCTTGAAGTTGGAAGCAGGAATAATGGTCAAGTTAAAAGATCTGAGTGACTTTGAAAAGGACCAAATAGTAATATACAGAGGGGCGGGGCCTGACCGCTGAGCTGAGCGGACGCAAGAAGCAGCAGCTCCCGGGCCCACAAACAATAATCACAGACTTCGCCAAAATAGACACCCAAATCGGGCACCGGGATGCTGAAACCGAGCAGAGGACGCCGAGCCCTACAGAAGGACACCTTAAACAGCGATGCCCTGCTCGGCGCCAACATGCGGCCTACCCATACGAGAGGCGCGGGAGAGACGGCCGCTCTCCCGCTGCTTTCACACTCGGCAGACTCACTACCGGGCCCACGTTCCCCCCCCCATGGACCGGCGGGGGTCATCCCGGTCCGCACTCCACGGGGCCACAGGACCCCACAAGCCCCCGCGACTATACGCAACCAGCACTCAAGATGGAGGCTGCCGACAAAGCTCCTGGGCCTACACTCACCAAACCGCGACCAGAGCGACAGGCAAACGGAACCTGCCAAGAAGACCGCATAACAGCAGCCTTCAACCACTTTTGGGCACGGTTGTGGGCCACAATGACACGGGCCCGAACAGCCACAAAGGACCCTCGTCTGCCCTTACTTACACCTACACCGACCCTGAAGGGCACCACCAGGCCGCCTTCCAGTGAGCAGCAGCAGAGGAGTGCGGTGACCACGCCTAGACTTCAGGGCCGCGGGCCGCGCACCCATCAATGTCTGCCAGGGTCCCGACAAATCGAGGGAACCCCCACTCACGACCCTCCACCACACAAGATGGTGAGATACACTCGGAGGCACCAAGCTCAGCTCGCGGCCTGCACAGTCAAGAGTCGCCGACAACGCTTCTCGGCCGCAACCAGGGTCCAGAAGGGCTTAACTCCCACATCAAGAAAAAAAGCAGAGACACCAATCACCAGATCAAAATGGGGAACAAAGAGACCGGCAAGCCACCAAGGACAGGTCCATACCACCCGAGGTAATTACCGGAGACAGGGAGGCGGAGCCCCACCAGTTCTGTTGGTCCGCGGCACCGAAGCCCCTTGGAACCCACCGGCTGGAGCCATACCCCTGCCAACTAGAGGCATCGGATGACTCTCAAAGCCTCATTGCTGGATGGCCTATTGCCACGCCACCACGTCCCTGCAGCTGAAACAGACTTTGTCCCACATCAGTACGATACCACAAGATAGACTCATACTGCCACTAATATGTACAGCATAAACGTGAAAGCGCAACTTTCTCCATGTTTAACTAGTTGCAAGTTACAACACCACAAGCGTACAACTTACAGCTATGCCGCTCACAGGGATTGGCTGAACTTTCACTAGAGACTGCCGTCTGACCGAACTCCCTCTCCGACAACTAGAGAAACAATCTATATGTTTTGAGTACCAAGCACGGACTTTTCTATACTTTATATTATGATTTTCCTTTCTCTGCTTTTATCTCTCTTTACGCTAACTGACTTCTTGTTGATGTGGTAAAGTAACACTATAATATAAGCGACTTCACCTTAGCCTACACATTAAATGTATTGCTTCATAAATATGTTAACGCGGGAGACAGTGAGCTCCAACAGCCAGCAGCACTGGTATACATGCAGACAAAGTACCTGTCTACACACCGCCTAGCCTAACATGTTGTATAATCATACAGCTCACAAACGCCTCACTATCTATTCTAAATGCTAATATGCATGCCATGTTTCCATGTTCTTTTGTCACTCCTCTGTTTACCGCGGTTACTAAGCGTATTGGTATTTACCTTGGTTAAAAATGTAATGTTCTTAGGAATTAAGACAAGCCTACCTAGTTCATGACTATTGTCTATTCACAAAGCTTTAGTCTACTTACATGATGTATATACTGTACCAGCATAATTTTGAGCATTTACAGCTAAGTTACTGTTCATACATTATAACTACGCTAACATAGCTAACCTGTCAAGCACCAATCAATGTATTTTATTTACTGTTACTTTGACACACACGGCTTATAACTTGTGCCCTAGTATATATTTACTGTTAACAGCCTAAACTAAGCAAGCGTAACTCACTCTAGTGTAAGAGATAACAGCTAAGAAATAGCCAGTATCACTCACTCTAAATGTTTAATCATAGTTTAAAATTAAACTTACTCTTCAAAGTCAATTACTTAAGCTGAGTTTTAACGTTGAACCACTATTTACTTAAAAATGTGCAAGTCTTCTTCATGCCATACTCATGTTATATTATGTCTCTGTGTTCGCGCTTGAGACTGCTGTTGTGGCACTCCAAGCCCTGTTGTATTCAATTGCACAACAAAAATAAAGAATTAAAAAAAAAAAAAAAAATAGTAATATACAAAATTAGGTCCTGCTCTTTTGGCTAATTGTTTTTTTATTATATGTATATAAGCCAAATAGTGATGGCTAAATGACTGGGTCAGAGCATTTCCAAAACTTACTGATACAATGGTCAGATGAACAAACACACACAGATATTCAGTGGCACATGTTCTCAGAGACACACTGATAGACAATGTCAGTGACATACACTGATCAGCCACACGATTAAAACGACTGATAGGTGAAGTGAATGACATTGATTATAGAATAATATTAATTGTTACAATTTCACCTGTCAAGTGAACAGTCCGTTCTTGAAGTTGGAAGCAGGAAAGACGGTCAAGCAAAAAGATCTGAGTGACCTTGAAAAAAAGTCAAATAGTAATATACAAAATTAAGTCTTGCACTTTTTTTTTTAATTTATTTTTTAGTATATGAGCCAAATAGTGATGACTGGGTGAGAACATCTCCAAAATGACAAGTCTTGTGGGGTGTTCCTGGAAAGCAGTGGCTAGTACCTACCAAAATGAAGAACAATCTGTGAACTTCCGTCACGACCATGGGAGCCCAAGTCTCAATGACACATCGTGGCCAATTACACAGAAGAGCTACTGCAGCTCAAATTGCTGAAAAACGTAATGCTGACTATCATAGAAAGGTGTCAGAACACACAAATTCTTGCACTTTGCTGCGAATGGTGCTGTGTAGTTGCAGACTAGTAACCATTGTCTGCCTTAAATGGGTACGTGAGCATTGGAACTGGACCATGGAGAAATGGAAGAAGATTGCCTGTTTTGAATCATGTTGTCTTTTAGATCAAGTAGATGGCTGGATGCGTGAGCATCAGTTGCCTGGGTAAGAGATTGCAGGAGGGGGCACTATGGGAAGAAGGATGGCTGGCAGAGGCAGTGTTATAATCTGAACAATGTTCTCCTGGGAAACCTTGGGTTCTGGCATTTATGTGGATGTTACTTTAACATGTACAACCTACTTAGTTTGTTGGGGACCAAGTACAATCCTTCATGGCAATGAGGTTCCACGATAGCAGTGGCCTCTTTCAGTAGGATAATGCACCCTGCCACAAAGCAAACATTGCTCATGAATGGTTTGAGGAACAAGAGATCAAATACCTTAGCCTCCAAATTTTAATCCAGTTAAGTATCTGTGGGATGTGCTGGAGCAACAAATCTGATCCATGGAGGCCCACTGCGCAAATTGCTGGACTTAAAGGCTCTGCTGCTAATACCTTGGTGTCATATACCACAGGACACATTCAGATGTCTTGTAGAATCATTGTACAACTCACTTACTCTACTCAGAGTGAGGATATATCTCTTCCAATATTCTGAAAAACATATAATGTAAAAAAAAAAAAAAAAGTCCTTCCTGTTTGATGCCGGCTGTAGCGCAATCTCAGGCTCTGTATATCATAAACACTTCCTGGAGGCAGAGCTTCGTCCGTGACGTTGAGCGTGATGATGGGGCGCTGCGTGATGACACGTTTCGCCTGGAATTGGCTTCTGCAGATCACTCCCCTTCCTGCTGCTGTCTTGTGTTTAAATACACCGTCCATATGTGTGTCTAAGTCCTAATATATCCAGTCATTGGTTTGTAACCACAGCTTGTTCCCTTATTTACCACTATAACATCTTAAAGCATAGAACTTAGCAGGGCTAACAATACAGATATCTTAGCCATAATTTTATATAGTTAGTAAGAGATCCTCTATTTAAAATATATAAATAATTGAGAATACAATATAACATAAGGATTGTCTTGGAAGCAATAAAGTTTTATTTTAGATATTTTATTAAATAAATATATAAATATAGACATATAAAATCCATTACAATAATCTATAGCAGAGTTTATAAGATTAAAGTATATGCTTGCAAATATCATTAAAGTAACACTATAGTCACCTAAATTACTTTAGCTAAATAAAGCAGTTTTAGTGTATAGATCATTCCCCTGCAATTCCACTGCTCAATTCACTGTCATTTAGGAGTTAAATCAGTTTGTTTCTGTTTATGCAGCCCTAGCCACACCTCCCCTGGCTATGATTGACAGAGCCTGCATGAAAAAAAAAAAACTGGTTTCACTTTCAAACAGATGTAATTTACCTTAAATAATTGTATCTCAATCTCTAAATTGAACTTTAATCACATACAGGAGGCTCTTGCAGGGTCTAGCAAGCTATTAACATGGCAGGGGATAAGAAAATCTTAATTAAACAGAACTTGCAATAAAGAAAGCCTAAATAGGGCTCTCTTTGCAGGAAGTGTTTATGGAAGGCAGTGCAAGTCACATGCAGGGAGGTGTGACTAGGGTTCATAAACAAAGGGATTTAACTCCTAAATGGCAGAGGATTGAGCAGTGAGGCTGCAGGGGCATGTTCTATACACCAAAACTGCTTCATTAACCCCTTAAGACCGCAGCCAAATGTACAAGTTGTGATCCAAAAAAAAAACGTAAACAAAACCTGGCATTTAAGAAAAAGAACGAACAAATGGAGCCAAAATAGATACACTGGAGAGGTGGGGGGTAACCCCAGTTTGGAAATGAAAAAGCAAGGAGTAGTGTATCTGATACATGATATAGAATATATGGATCGGTAGGGTGTCTAAAAAATTAGATTAGACAGGCCATCAGAACAAGGTAAACCAACCAAAATAAACAAAAATAATAAAGATTTATTAAACATATGTATCCATAAAACCCAAATAAGTGCTAAGTGTGTACACAAAAATTTGAGTGTGTACCCCAAAACGTGATGTTAAAAGTACATGTAACATGGACTTATATGTGCAAAAAGAGTGTCGGCATGGTTAAGGCTAGTCCATGCAGACATAGAGGTAAAAACGCTCCTGTCAGTAAATCATGATCAGTGGCATACTGATACCGGAGAAACTGACGGAAGCCAAGCACAGAGAGATGGACACAGGTTTCTTCAGGAAGGAAGAGATTCTTTATTCAATTCACCGACCGGGACTCAGAGGGACTAATGTCACCAAAATACAACAAGATCTGAGCCCCGAACAATAGTGTAGGTCTCTTATATAGGCATGTAACTCCTCCCATAATAAGCTCCACCCACACATACTCTTACCCAATCAACCGAACAAGAACTAACTTCCTGTTTGACCACATGGCTTGTCAAGCACAATGGAGGAGGGGAATACTACATCCTGTATCCTTGCACATGCTCCGTACACTACTGATTGTATCTTTGCCACGTGCAACCAACCGACCGATACATCAGTATATGCGCGCGCACATACCACGTGGTAATCTCGGCCTACTAAATTTATTTTTACCGAGATTCCACCACATTCCCCCCTTTGATGCTTCTGATATTTCACAATTCCAGATGCATCACTTACCCATAGATTGCATACACCTCAGGTTGCTATGAACCAGACCAGACTTTGCAACTCCCTAAAGACATGAATCCCTCAACATTCCTCTTCCTGTACTAGTTCTCCCTGATTTAGAGCCTCATATCTATATATAGCCATTATCTGTGCAGCAGCCTTTCTCTCTGCTATATTTTCTATAATGCTCTGCACAGACCTAACTACCAAAGGAATAAGACATGGCAGGAGAAGGCACAGCATCAACATTAGCATAACTCCACCTACCAATGCCTTAAGTCCTCCAAACTGCTCATACCAGTTACCAAACCAACTACTTTGATTATACCCTTTCCATACCTGAGTAGGCACATGCGCTAGTTTAACCATATGGCTAGTAAGCTCAGCTATTGCTTGCCCTTCATCATCTATTTGAAGACAGCAATTGCTTAGGTTAAACTTCCCACATACACCTCCCTCTACTGCCAATAGGTAATCCAAAGCTAATCTATTTTGGTAAACGGCTGTCCTCATCCTAGTATTATGTTTCGCTAGGAGATTGAGCGCTTGCGATGTCTCGTTAGTAATTATCTCAACCACTGCCTGTAACCTTATAATACGGTTGAGCATATATATTGGGGTTCTATATCCAAAAGTACCATCCTCTGCCCATGTAGCTGGCCCATAATAATCTATAATACGCTAAGGAGGCCATTCATTATCTTCCCAGGTACCTGGAAAACCTGATGAGTTTGGGATGCTACGGTATCGGTCTCTATCCCTATAAATAATATTGTCCCAGGATCCAAACCCGTCCCATAAATCTGGAACCCAAATAAGTTTCCGAACCTATCTATAAACTGTTCAGGATTATTAATAAGTATATGGACTGGGTTACATTCCATAGACTTACAATATGGTTTGGTAGGCAACTTAGTAACAATCATATCCCTATCTACTGTCTGTCCCCAAGTTGCCCACCCTACACAAGACCAATATGGACAATAATTATAATCCTTATTTGGGCATTTTGGATCTATGTACTTGTTCTTACTACTGGGGCAAATATACTTATCATTAGACCCATACGCTCTTTCCCACTTAAGATCCCCGCATACATTCCACGGTTTTCTACCACTTGATATCGCCTTACATGCATCAAATAGCAGAACAACCGAAGATTGTACGGTTTCTAGTATTGTCTTATTTATTAGGGTCCCCTGTGAGTCTCCATTCCGAAGGGTCAACCAAATTGTACGGGGTTGATACTCTGGAATGAAGCACTTAGGTTCTCCTACTCCTAAATGGCATACACTATAATCTATACCTAAGTATCTACACCTAGATACATATCCTTTACACTCATATTGTGAATGCCAAATAAGGGTTTGGGAAATATGATTACCTGTCTTAGTAGTCTTAATGCAAACCTCACAGCCAGGTGTGTCGGTACCTCTACCTTCCTGAATAATTAAAAACACGAATATATACATTATAAAACACATCTCTCCTGACATCTTTGTCCTCATTCTTCGTCAGTGCTATGGCACCTCAGCTTCCAGGATGTAAGGGCTGCAAGGAATGGAGTTCTTCAGGTCCTCTCTTCCCTTCACAGAGGTCCCTTCAAGACACTCTGGCTATGTCACGTGGGTAAGTGGTCAGGCTTTATTATGGCCGTCAAAACACTTACTTGCTGATCTCTTTAATTACACTTGAAATCCCAATATCTCCTCGGCACTCCGACTGAGTTGTGCGCTTTAACCGGATCTTGCAGGGATTCTCTGGATCTGGTGTAGCTTGCCAAGAATCTACTGCTGCTGGTTTAACCCTGGAGTGATGAATCCACGGAGTCACTTCAGCCACCTTTATAGCTGTAGGGGTAGACAAAAGAACAACATAAGGACCCCTCCACTTAGGCCCCAACGGTACACTGTTCCACTCTTTTATCCAAACTTGATCTCCTGGATGATAACTATGAACAGGTGGATAAATATTCACAGGTAATCTATCTTGTACCCATTTCTGTACCTCCTCCATAGTTTTACCCAACTCTACAACCTGCTGCCGGGTATTTCCTTCTCCCAACTGACTCAAATCCCCCATTAAGTTACCAAGTACGGGAGGTGGACGCCCATACATAATTTCAAAGGGTGAGAGACCCATCCTTCTGGTAGGTGTACTACGAATGCGCAACAGAGCTATGGGCAAAAGAACATTCCACTTAAGTTGAGTTTCTTGACACATCTTTGCCAATTGGTTCTTAATAGTTCTGTTCATCCTTTCCACTTTCCCAGAACTCTGAGGTCTATATGCCGTATGAAGCTTCCACTTAATACCAAGCATATGAGTCAGTTGTTGTAGGCACTGGTGAACAAAGGCTGGACCATTATCCGATCCTATAGAACATGGTAGTCCATATCGGGGTATTATTTCTCGCAACAAGAATCGCACGACTTCTCCTGCTTTCTCTGTACGAGTGGGACATGCTTCTACCCAACCTGAGTAGGTACACACAACTACTAGTAGGTAGCGATGTCCGCCGGATTTAGGCATAACCGTATAGTCTATTTGAAGATCGGACATAGGGAGTCCCCCCATATACTGGACTCCCGGTGTTTTCACTGGTCCTTGCCTTGCGTTATTCTTGGCACATATCACACATCTTCGTACAATGGCTTGAGTCAAGTTGGACAATCTTGGTATGTAGAAATGTTTCCTGAGAGATTCTTCCATACTATCTCTTCCAGAATGTGTCCCATTATGATAATTTTGGACAATTTCTACAGCTAGTGATGCTGGAATGACTATTCTTCCGTCTTCTAACTGATACCAATTATTCTCCAGGTACTTCCCAGCTTCAGTCTTTAACCACTCTTCTTCTTGAGCTGTATAAACTGGAGTCCATTGAGACAGTGGGGTCGGTATAAGAGCAGCTATATGTTCCACATACTCCTGTTTTCCTGATTCAGCGGCCAGCTTAGCTGCATTATCTGCCATCCGATTTCCTTTTATTACATCACCATCACCTTTCAGATGCGCTCGACAATGTATAATACCAACTTCTTTCGGTTCCCACACGGCTTCCAGTAGTTGTAATATCTCAGCTGCGTACTTGATTTCTTTACCCTCTGAGTTCAATAGTCCTCTTTCTTTATACAAGGCTCCGTGGGCATGAGTGGTTAAAAACGCATACTTGGAGTCCGTGTAGATGTTCACTCTTAAAACTTCAGCCAATTGTAACGCTCGTGTGAGTGCGATTAGTTCTGCCTTCTGTGCTGATGTTCCTTTTGACAATGGCCGAGCTTCTATCACCTTGTCTATAGTTGTCACTGCATATCCTGCATAGCGAATCCCTTCTTTCACATAACTACTGCCGTCTGTATAGTACTGGACATCAGGGTTCTGGATGGGAAAATCATGAAAGTCCGGTCTACTTGAGAACACTTCATCCATCACCTCCAGGCAATCATGTTGACTTTCAGTAGGCTGTGGCAAAAGGGTAGCTGGATTCAAGGTACTAACAGTCTCTAGATGCACTCTCGGGTTTTCACATAACATAGCTTGATACTTAGTCATGCGGCTATTGCTAAACCAATGATTGCCTTTATAGTCTAGCAACGTTTGTACTGCGTGCGGGACTCGCACGTAGAGTTCCTGACCCAGAGTGAGTTTATCAGCTTCGGCTACCAGCAGGGCGGCGGCAGCTACGGCTCTTAGACAAGGTGGAAGACCACTGGCCACTGCATCCAGTTGTTTGGACATATATGCAACAGGTCGTTGCCATGATCCCAAGTACTGTGTCAATACTCCCACAGCCATTCTTCTTTGCTCGTGTACGTATAAGTAGAATGGACGTGTGTGATCAGGTAGACCTTATGCTGGGGCACTTATTTACATCTTCTTTACATCTTCAAATGCCTTTTGCTGTTCAGGTGTCCACAGGAAGGGATCGTGTTCTGTGCCTTTTATAGCTGCATAAAGAGGTTTCGCCAATATCGCATAACTGGGAATCCATATCCTACAGAAGCCTGCTGCCCCCAAGAATTCCCGCACTTGTCTTCTATTCTTGGGTATTGGTATTTGGCATACAGCTTCTTTTCTCTCTGGCCCCATTATCCTTTGACCTTCAGAGATATGGAATCCCAGATACTTGACAGTTGGCTAACACAACTGGGCTTTCTTCCTGGACACCTTGTATCCTGCCTTCCAAAGAATGTGTAGTAAATCATGTGTTGCTTGCTGACATATTTCTCTTGTAACTGCCGCTATCAACAAATCATCTACGTATTGTAATAGTACACACTCTCCTGGGATGGATTTGAAATCCAGTAAGTCTTGACTTAAAGCTGATCCAAATAGGGTAGGTGAATTTTTAAACCCTTGGGGCAGTCTTGTCCAAGTCATCTGGCGTTTCGAGCCCGTTACAGCATTTTCCCATTGGAAGGCAAAGATACACTGGCTTTCCGCAGCAATTCGAAGGCAAAAGAAGGCATCTTTGAGATCCAAAACAGTGAAATAGGTAGCCCCGCCCAGAATTAAAGCAAGCAGGTTATATGGATTGGGCGCAACTGGGTGTATACTTACAACCGCATCATTGACTGCTCTCAAGTCCTGCACAGGGCGATACTCATCTGTACCGGGCTTTTGAACAGGCAATAATGGGGTGTTCCAGGGGGAAGTACAGAATTTTAGGATACCATACCTTATGAACTTATCCAAATAAGATTGTATATTCTTCTTGGCCTTTTGTGGGATATGATATTGTCTTAAGCTCACTGGATAGACCCCAAGTTTTAGTTCGATTTGAGCAAGTCCTGGTGGGTTGTTCTCTGCCCACACTCCTGGTATATTGAACAAGGATTGATCACTCTTAGGGTTTTGGCTGGTCAAAGCTGTATAAAGTCGCCACTCTTCTTCCTTTGGTACTGCTATTGTCATTATACCTGAAGGTCCATTGAACTTCAAAGATGTTGTTCCATTAGGTAGAAATGTTATCTGTGCTTGTAATTTCGACAACAAATCACATCCTAGCAGTTGGACTGGACATTCAGGCATATAAAGGAACTGGTGTTTCACTACGTGGCCTCCCAATGTACAGAGTCGACTTTTAAGAACCGGTTTAGCAGCACTCCTTCCAGTTGCTCCTATTACGGTGATAGTTCTTCCTGAAGGAGGAGCAACTAGGTCAGTCACCACCGAATGTTCAGCACCAGTGTCTATCATGAAAGCACTCCTTTTTCCCCCTATTGCTACATCGACCATAGGCTCCGCTCGGCCAAGGGGGATGGAGCCCGATCGGTATCAATAGTCCTCCATGACCGTGTCAGCCAAACCTACAAAGTCCCTATCTTCTCTCTCTCTAGATCTCTGCGCTGCTGGGTAATACCTATCCCCACTAATGCTACCTCTATTATTCCCACTATTTCCTCCAGGGCCTCCTCTACCTCTCGCTCTGCCTCTATAATTATTAATATACCCTGCCTTAGGTCTATCTCTCTCATACTGTTCCCTCTGTGGACACTCACTTCTCCAATGCCCTTCTTCCCTACAATACGCGCATTGGTTCCTACTTAACGGCTCCCTATTCCATTTACTCTTGCCTTTATCCGTTCCCCTATACACTTCCTTTTCCCTTCTATCTACGCCTGCGATAGCTACCGCTAACATATCTGCTTTCCTATGCATCTTTTGCTCTTCCTCCTTTTTCGTCTCCATTAGTTGGGTTATAGACATCCCTACGAACCCCTCTAACTTCTGCAGCTTGCGCTTTATATCTCCGTAGGCTTGGCTGACAAAGGCAGAGTTAACCATTCGGGAATTCTCAGGAGCCTCTGGATTAAAGGGGGTATACAAATGGTATGCCTCCAATAATCGGTCATAAAAGACACTGGGCGATTCATCATATTGCTGTAACACCTCAGCCGTCTTAGACATATTAATCGCCTTCTTCCATCCGGCTTTCATGCCAGCAATAATAGCGTCCCTGTATGCTTTCAAATGGGCCATATCTGCGCCATTGATATTCCACTCCGGATCTGTGTTTGGATAATGTGCTGCGGCCCATGCTGCCGGATTGGCCTGATTTTGTGTACGGGCCACTTCTTCCAGCGCTTTAATTGCCGCTTGGTTTATCCTTGTCCTTTCCTCGTTATTAAACAATGTCATAAGCAGTTGCTGGCAATCAGCCCAAGTGGGATTATGTGTCTGGACTATGGAGGTAAACAAATCCGTCATGGCTTGAGGCTTTTCGGTGTATGAGGAGTTATGGGTCTTCCAGTTAAATAGATCAGTTGTAGTGAAGGGAACATAAACAAAGACGGGATCAGCTTGTTGTATCTGGCCATCACCGTTAATGTGTGTCGGGCCAGGTGTCAATCGGAGAGGCATTTGATAATGTCGGGGTTGGAGGGTACCGGTCAGTTGTCGGGTTAGTATGGGGCTTCGTTTAGGAACGTCAGTTAGGGGTTCCGGTCGAGGGGTAGTAAGACGAGGGGAAGGGGACGCTTTACTGAGGGGGAGGTCGGTGAGTAAAATATTCTGGGCCGGGCTAGGAGGAGCCTGACCAGGAACTAGAAATGGCGCCAAATCTGGGTAGGTGGAGTTAACAGAGGTAGGTACTGAGAGGGGAGGGTTTAAAACGAGAGGGCTGGGCTCTGAGCTAGAGGAGGGAGTAGGTGGGGACAATGGGGCAAGGGGAGTAGCATTACCAACAACACCTCCTCTTCCTCTTCCGGTGGAGGATGAGTAAGGGGGCGGCATGGGGATCTCGGACTCAGGAGGCGTGTCCAAAATGGGCGTAATTACGGCCTTAGTGGACAAGCGAGTTCGGGCCACCATGAGGCGACATTGTTCCTCGTGGCATACCCGGATCCATTTTGGCAAGTCGTTTACGGCCTGCTTCCAACAGTCAATATATGGAAACTGGCCGTAAAGTTCAGGCCTACCTGATACAGCCACATGTACATGCTGTACCAGATTAGGATCCAAACTGCCACGTGGTGGCCATGCGGCAACCAAGTAGGCCATTCCCTACTACATAAAGTAGTCAGGCATGTTGGAGACATCTTTACCCCAAAATCATATACAGTGTATGCATTTTTAAAGTTTTTCAGCATAAATCCTAAGGGATCCATCACCGTTGAATCTGACGCACCCATACCAACAATGAAGCGTCGTCTCCAACCGAAACTAAACAAACACTCTTCCAATAGTCACACCCGTTCCCTCAGCAACAGCACCACGTGGTACAGTTGCTAAGTGAAACGCACACAACAAAACACTCAGGGAATTCCCGTACACACACAGCTGACACAACTAAACACTCAGGGAATTCCTGTACACACACAGCTGTTACACCAGTCACTAAGTAACGAATACTGTGCCCTTTGGCGAAACTATACAGTCACCCACGCTATAATTCCCCATATCTGAATTACCCGTCTATAACATACCCCAGTAACATCGTCTTTACAAACAGTAGTTATAGTACAGTTAGCATTGGTTAGAGTACAATTTAAAGTCACAGTTCAATTAGTAGTGGTTATGGTGTTAAACATACAACATAGACGACAGTTATTAGTAATTATTTACAGTATCAGTAATTATACATGGTTATGGTACCGTGCGCTATAATACAGTTACACACTATTCACACTCTCGCTAGACGGCAGAGCTCACGCTATCTAGCAAGATATACACTCTACTACAACAATTTTTAACACATTTACAATTCCCAACTAATCTATTGGCCAGTACCTTGATGGACTACCTAAAACTATCTACATCCGTTTTGGTTAGCCACACTGCCCAAGCACCACATATAGCGAACTAGAGGGCAGAATTTGCAACAGAACCCTCTTAGTCTATCTACTCTATCAAAAGTCTAGTGGGTTCCAAATTTACACGACTTCCCACTTAGCCAAGATAGGTTGAGATCTAGCGAACCAAATTTACACAGGCGCCGCTTAGTCTCCCGGTCCCTCCGACCTAGCGAACATAATATACACCCTAGAACGCTAGTCTAGACAAGACACCGGTGTCCGGCTTGGGCTATTTACACCAGAACCCAGCCTGACTCCAAACCAAAATTAAACGGGCTGACTACAGGGCGTTTAATTGAGCGGTGCGCCTTCGCTCCTTCCCTCCACTGGAGGGGGCAGATTCCAAATAACCCCTTATGGGCCTACCGCACAATCGGTATCCAATACCCCTAGTGGGTCCACTGTCTAAAACAGCGGTCGTCTTACCTCCTTGTTCCTGAACCTGAGTTCACACTCATCGACGGGGACACCCCAGCACTTACTACGTAGAGGCCAATGATCTCCTGGACAACAGACCAGTGGCGCCGAGACGAAGGGAGGTCCACGCAGAAGTTCAGGGGTGCAGCCGTAGAGAGCGTGGGCAAAGATAGACCGTCTCACGCCTCTGCTTCTCAGCTACCGTTTAATGATGAGCTTCCCGGCCAATGCACCAAATGATACCGGAGAAACTGACGGAAGCCAAGCACAGAGAGATGGACACAGGTTTCTTCAGGAAGGAAGAGATTCTTTATTCAATTCACCGACCGGGACTCAGAGGGACTAATGTCACCAAAATACAACAAGATCTGAGCCCCGAACAATAGTGTAGGTCTCTTATATAGGCATGTAACTCCTCCCATAATAAGCTCCACCCACACATACTCTTACCCAATCAACCGAACAAGAACTAACTTCCTGTTTGACCACATGGCTTGCCCAGCACAATGGAGGAGGGGAATACTACATCCTGTATCCTTGCACATGCTCCGTACACTACTGATTGTATCTTTGCCACGTGCAACCAACCGACCGATACATCAGTATATGCGCGCGCACAAAAACTCCTCCCATAATAAGCTCCACCCACACATACTCTTACCCAATCAACCGAACAAGAACTAACTTCCTGTTTGACCACATGGCTTGCCCAGCACAATGGAGGAGGGGAATACTACATCCTGTATCCTTGCACATGCTCCGTACACTACTGATTGTATCTTTGCCACGTGCAACCAACCGACAGATACATCAGTATATGCGCGCGCACATACCACGTGGTAATCTCTGCCTACTAAATTTATTTTTACCAAGATTCCACCACAATACCAGATTTAATAGTAGATGGCAGAGCACTAATCCAATGACTAGATAATCGATTGAACAGTCTGCCACAACTCACAATAGAAGAGAGGTATCAGTACCGCTAAATAATATTCTTATATATCGCCCAATTCTCAAGGTATGTGAGTTGAATAGATTAGATGGTACTGATTAATGCTGAGAACATATCAGCATCCTCGTGTTAATCGCTAAATACTGCGACTGAAAAATAACTACAGGTCTGGGGCTGACAGTGAAGTATATGCTTGAGTAGATGAGTAAATATAGATATAGTGAGAGGTAAGACAGATAAGGTGGGTACAGTCACAATAGAGTGTTCTACAAAGTATCTAGTTAGATCAGCACACAATGTGCACTGTTGGCTGTAAGCAGAGAGAATGGATCTAATAGCCCATATAGTTCAATGGTACCCTGTGCCTTCGAGGGTACCTATCGCCAACCCCACAAAAATATATAGATCACTCAGGTCTGAGGCTGACAGTGGAGCATATGATCGAGTGAATCAGTAAATATAGATATAGTGGGAGGTAAGACAGGTACAATGGGTACAGTCACAATAGAGTGTGCTACAAAGTATCTAGTTAGATCAGCACACAATGTGCACTGTTGGCTGTAGGCGGAGAAAAATGGATCTAATAGCCCATATAGTACAATGGTACCCTGTGCCTTCGAGGGCACCTATCGCCAACCCCACAAAATATAAATCACTCGAAATAGATGGTCAGTGAAAAAATAAGAAAAGATAAAGAATTATTGGGACAGCGTGGTCCCCGGTCTATGCGCTACACTAGACGTCTAAAAGTGTAGCGTACCATTGAGATGTGCATGGAACATCTTGAAAACACAGAGGTATATTGCCACCTGCCAAAAGATCCATAAGATCCAACCACTGAATATTTGACCGAATTAAAATCCATCCTGGAAACAGCAGAAACGGAAGGTATCATCAGTAATGATGAATTGAAATACATTCTCCCGAACATGACTCCAACCATTGCCACCTTTTATTGTCTTCCCAAAATTCATAAAGATCCAATTAAACCACCGGGAAGACCCATAGTGTCTGGCAATGGTTCAATCACAGAGAGGGGTAGAAAATTTCTTGAGAAATTATTGCATCCATTAGTGATCAAATTAAAGTCCTATCTTCAAGACACCAAACAGACATTGATACTTTTGGAGAATCTGGAGGTTCCTCCATATTGTCTTTTAGGTAGTCTGGATGTTGTAGCTCTTTACAACAACATTCCACACACTATAGGCATACAAGCTACCTCTTACTTTTTGAATATATCACCAGAGTTCACACTTGCACAGAGTGATTTCATTATTAAGTTGTTAGAATACATCCTTACTCACAATTTCTTTGTTTTCAATTGTCAATATTACTTGCAGTTAAAGGGTACAGCTATGGGCACGGCTTGTGCCCCTAGCTATGCCAACCTCTATTTAGGTTGGTGGGAAGAGACCATACTGCCAGTTATCACCAAAGACCAGTATGACACATGTATCTATAGCTGGCATAGAGCGGGGACCATGCTGTCCCAATAATTCTTTATCTTTTCTTATTTTTTCACTGACCATCTATTTCGAGTGATTTATATTTTGTGGGGTTGGCGATAGGTGCCCTCGAAGGCACAGGGTACCATTGTACTATATGGGCTATTAGATCCATTTTTCTCCGCCTACAGCCAACAGTGCACATTGTGTGCTGATCTAACTAGATACTTTGTAGCACACTCTATTGTGACTGTACCCATTTTACCTGTCTTACCTACCACTATATCTATATTTACTGATTCACTCGATCATATGCTCCACTGTCAGCCTCAGACCTGAGTGATCTATATATTTTTGTGGGGTTGGCGATAGGTGCCCTCGAAGGCACAGGGTACCATTGAACTATATGGGCTATTAGATCCATTCTCTCTGCTTACAGCCAACAGTGCACATTGTGTGCTGATCTAACTAGATACTTTGTAGCACACTCTATTGTGACTGTACCCACCTTATCTGTCTTACCTCTCACTATATCTATATTTACTCATCTACTCAAGCATATACTTCACTGTCAGCCCCAGACCTGTAGTTATTTTTCAGTCGCAGTATTTAGCGATTAACACAAAGATGCTGATATGTTCTCAGCATTAATCAGTACCATCTAATCTATTCAACTCACATACCCTGAGAATTGGGCGATATATAAGAATATTATTTAGCGGTACTGATACCTCTCTTCTATTGTGAGTTGTGTCAGACTGTTCAATCGATTATCTAGTCATTGGATTAGTGCTCTGCCATCTACTATTAAGTCTGGTATGCCACTGATCATGATTTACTGACAGGAGCGTTTTTACCTCTATGTCTGCATGGACTAGCCTTAACCATGCCGACACTCTTTTTGCACATATAAGTCCATGTTACATGTACTTTTAACATCACGTTTTGGGGTACACACTCAAATTTTTGTGTACACACCTAGCACTTATTTGGGTTTTATGGATACATATGTTTAATAAATCTTTATTATTTTCGTTTATTTTGGTTGGTTTACCTTGTTCTGACGGCCTTTCTAATCTAATTTTTTAGACACCCTACTGATCCATATATTCTATATCATGTATTAGATACACTACTCCTTGCTTTTTCAAAACCTGGCATTTGCACTATATGTCTGTCCAACCGTAATTCACCTCTTTCATATTAAATGCACCCACACTTATTATATATCATTTTATTCAGGGGAAACAGGGCTTTCGTTTAACATCAAATATTTAGGTATGGAACATAATTTAATATGAAAAAATATAAAAGAAATGGGAGAAAATAAGAATTTTTTAAATTGTTTTAGTTCTTCGTGACATTTTAACTGTGAATGTCAAAATACTATTTGCTTTTACTGCAATACAATACACATATTTGTATTCAGCGATGTCTCAGGTGTAAAACAGTACCCCCTATGTACAGGTTTTATGGTGTTTTGGGAAGTTACAGGGTCAAATATAGCGTGTTACATATTTCAGTTTTTTCACATTGAAATTCGCCAGATTGGTTATGTTGCCTTTGAGACCATATGGTAGCCCAGGAATAAGAATTACCCCCATGATGGCATACCATTTGCAAAAGTAGACAACCCAAGGTATTGCAAATGGAGTATGTCCAGTGTTTTTAGTAGCCACTTGGTCACAAACACTGGCTGAACACAAATATTAGTGTTTCAAAACAGTAAAACGTATCACAACAATTATATAGTCAGTGTAAGTGCCATTTGTGTGTGAAAAATGCAAAAATTTCACTGTCACTGACGATATCGTGGTTGTAATATATTTTACTGTTTTGAAACACTAATATTTGTGTTCAGCGAAGTCTTCGGAGTAAAACAGTACCCCCCATGTACAGGTTTTATGGTGTCTTGGAAAGTTACAGGGTTAAATATAGTGCTAGAAAATTTAATTCCCTGAACTTTCGGCCTGGGTTGTCAGGCAGGTCCTGCAAATTGTAATTAATAAAATGACCTAATTATGTAAAATTATTACATAAATATATACGTAGAATTAGTATATATATGTATATATATATATGTGTGTATATATGTATATATTTTTTTATAATTTTTATTTATATATAGGTATATATATAGTGATATATACGTATATACTTATGTATATAGATATATATATATTATTTCATTCTACATGTATTTTGATATTAATATATATATATTAATTTTAAAATACAGTTAGAACGAAATTATGCATGTTATATGTTTTTTATCTATTTATTTTTTATTATTTTTTTAATTTTATTTTTTAACATATTTATATATTTATTTAATTTTTATTATATATAAATATATATATAATGAAAATTATATATATATATATATATATATTTAATCAATATCATTTTACGTGTATTTTGATATTAATATATATATATATATTTAATCAATATCATTTTACGTGTATTTTGATATTAAAATATATATATATATATATATATATATATATATAATTATGTATATATTAATATTAAAATACACATAGACAGTGTATGTATATTTATGTGTATATGTGTGTGTATATATATATATATACTTAGATCATATTTGTGGTCGGGGCAATATAGTCGTATACAGAAATCTTAGCATATAATAACATTAATATCAATTAGTTGGAACCAGTCGGTTGTGGTGTGCCGAAACCGACAGAGCAGTAGGCCTGTAAAAAGTGGGCAAAAATAAAATACCATAAGACATAATACGGTGACCAATACTCTTTATTTAGATAAGTCACAGAAAGCTAGTCTTAATTCTTTTACAGGATTGGGTATGTAGAGAGTGTAAGCTGAGGATTTCCAGCGTCCCATTGTCTTGATGATGTGCGGGGGTATGTGGTTAGCAGATGCTGTAGATGCTGCCCCGATTCGAAAAGAATGACCTGAGAAATGACTAGGGTTCAAGCCGAGTCTAGTCAACAGCAGACGTACATAAAGCATAAACTTTGTTGTAGTCAGGGGGCGTGGCCGACCACGGAGCTGCATGGACGTGCTCTAAACCAGCTCCTCAAGGCCAGTTAGTGAATCCGCGTGCATCGGAGACTTTAAGCAATAATGGGGAATCCCAAGAGACATGGAAACACCCAGGAGAAATTGGGGAAGATCCCTATATCGAAATCGGGTACATTAAACCAATATTTTAAAGACAACTTGGATAATGAACCCGGCATGGAGATTAACAAAATGGCTGCGTCTGACCTGGGATTGGAACAGAATCCCTCCAGCCCGTCGGGCTCTGAACGCTCTGTTAAAACCCTGGATTTGGGGAAAGAAGCGGACCTCAGGGACTTAATTAAAAACCTACCTTCTAAATCCGACCTGGCATCCATGTTGAGCAGACTGGAGGCAACGTTCCAGGCGAAGATGGAGTCCGTTGAGGCCGAGGTGCAGCAGGTGACCAACCGTGTCTCGGACCTGGAGGAAGAGAGAGATGTCACCCAGGCCCAACTCTCCAATCTAGCTGGTATGATAGAAGCGCAAGGCAGCACATTAACTGGCTTTCAGAGGTATGTCGACGACTTAGACAACAGGGGTCGTCGTAATAATCTGAGAGGCTTGCCGGAGCAGCAGGGGGAAGACATAGCCTTGACACTTACCGAGCTATTTAATCTACTCTTAAATAAACCAGGTGATAGCCCCATTCTATTTGATAGGGCACACAGGTCCCTCAGACCCAGGGGGTTAGCGCAAGACGCCCCTAGAGACATTGTTTGCAGACTACATTATTTTTCCATCAAGGACAACATCCTCAAAACACTCAGGGATACCACCCAACCACTTCTGTTTCATGGTTCGCCGGTTCAAATTTTTCCAGACCTTACCTGGTACACCCTGCAAGCTAGGAGATGCTTGAGACCGGTCACGGCACTACTGCGCCAACGTTCTATCAAGTACCGCTGGGGCTTCCCCTTTGCCCTTATTGTGCAACATAAAGGCACTTTATCCTCCATTACTTCTTACCTGGATGTCAAACCCGTTTTGAGAGCCCTAGACTTGCCTGACACGGCAGTATGGATTGGAATATACCCCCTACACCTGCAGAAGATTCTTCCGCTCCTCTGACCCAGCGGGGTTAGACCCCGTTGAAAAAACGTCGACCGGATAATCGTCTATTTTCACCTAACAGACGGCCGCCAGCGGCCCAAAGGGAGAATAGAAATTAACTCTTTGACTCATCTCTCACCTATCTATTTCCAGAACATAAGAGAGTTGCTATCGCACTACCCTAAGTCATACGCAATCCCTGGGTACCTACAGCTTCTACCTTCCTCCGACTACCTCTACCGTCTCTTGTTTTACCTACACCAATAATCCACAATGCACGAGACATTCCGATGCAGGCTGGCTGAGAGTGTACTTGGGACGAGGCTCTTCCCGCATCGAACCAGGACCGCTTCTACACCGGCCACAGAACTTTGCTTCGCGACTCTGTAAAACCGGTCTGAGCCGGAAAGCCATGCTGGCAGGGGGTTTTAAAAGATACTTTACTAACTTTTGAACCCCTGGTCTGATTCATGCCATTTTTTAATATGCTGTTCCCCTGAATGGATTGATTGTGGATATGTATTTTTATGTGAATGTGATGAATGGTTTTAGAGTTATGAAAGTTGGGTAGAAAGTACGTTTTAACTGTATGTGTAATTGAGTTTCCTATCAGGATAAGAGGAGGGAATATGTGGGATGTAACTGTGATGTGATTGGTTGTTTTATACCTCATGTGGGCGGACCTGTATTTGCAACAACTGTAATAAAAACCAGGCTGGGTGTGCCAGCACCTCAGACCACTGCTTGACCCTCAACGCGGAGCCTTGTCTCGTTCTTGGGGGGATTCACTGTATGCTGATAGGGACTGACTGCCAGGAGTGTAAGCCGCTTGGGAGCTTTTCCTGTTCGTCTGCTAGCAGCTATTCGTGAGGTTCCAGTTCGGGAGTTTGGAGTGCTACTTTATTCCCTTGTATGCAGTTCGGGAGTTTGGTGCATTCACTTATATCCAATTCGTGAGTTTTGATGATTTTACAGTAGCTGTTCCTGTCTGTGAAAAGGGGATTATCGCCTAAACGATTTTAACCCCTTGTCTGCTGAAGAGATCACATAGAAGAACTCCATGGTGGCTTCTGTTTCCTCGTTGCTACCTCCATATGTTATGGGACTAGTAGTTGTGCTGAGTCGCCACAAGGCAGGTTGTATGTCCTTAAGCCGTAGGGTCAATGCGATGTCCACACTGAATGTTTTGTATCTGATATATTATACATAGCCCCCCCATCTTCCCTTCCCCTCTTCCTCATTACCCCCCCCACACCTTGAAGATGATTCCCATCCTGAGCCATAACCACACTAGATATAGGCCTACAATGCATAGATATTGTATCCTTTCCTACTTTTTGTAAAAGCCTCCCTATCTAGCGCATCGAGTGACCAGCTGTATACTTTACCGCCAATATAGGGGTTATGTGCTTCAAGGATATAGAACTAGTCTGATATCCATGCTGTATATCATACATTGTGTATTGTAAATAATGTATAGGCGTCCCTTAGGCCTCCCCTCCCCCCCTCTCCCCCATCTCCTCCTTCCCCTCCCCCTCACCCCCCTTCCATACCACCCACCCACATAGGGTAGACAGATGGCACACCGGGCGTTACCCAAACATAATATATTTCTCCAGGAGGCCGGTTAGATGTGATATCTGCACTGTGTATGTTTTGGGTCTCGTTTTATATGGTATGTGTGGCTTACTGTAATTATCTCCTCCCTACCCCTACCCCCCCCCCCCCACTTCCCCACACACCGCATTGTATACTGTTTGTACTATATATATTTCCTCTGACCCCCCTCCTCCTCCTCCTCCTCCTCCCACCCTCTCATCCCCCCCATTCCCACTGTCCCCCCCCCCCCCACACACACACTTTGTGGCCAATTGACACGCTGGACGAAAACTAATCTGGGTATGTGAGGTTAGGTCGCAAGGTTATTTTGATACCTTCAATCTAAGGGTAATACCCACTTCTATCGCACTTTGTAGCGACCCCCTTACCCGTCACATCTTGTGCTCAGTTACATACCTTATCGGCTGTGTACTGGTTGTAAGTCGTGAGGTTGTCAGACTCCTCAGATATTGGTACCATATTGTGTATATACTGTATATAACCTCCCCCCCCTCATTCCCCCCCTCCCCAGCCCCCCCCATGTCAAGTGAAAAGGTAACAGGTCTTCCTATACCCATATGAATTGTAGTATCTAAGTTGAAAGGTTTATAGGATGTCTACACTGTATACACTATGTAATGCATATTGCACGGGATTAATGACGACATGTTATCACTATCTCCTTCTACCCACTTCCTCTCTCCCCCCGCAATCCACATTGAATATTGTAAGCAATGTTTGTACACCCTTCCACCTTTCCCCTCCTACCCCCTCCCTCCCCATCCCAACTCCTCCCCTCCCCCTTCCCCTCCCTCATCACCCCTCAAGTCAGGGGAAAGGAGGGCATGTCAGACTCTATCCAGTATGTTATTAGGTCAGTGTGACACCTGCACTGTGTGGGTCTTGTATCATTTCTTACACTGTATATAAGACATGTTGTATCAATCTCCTCCTGCCCCTTACCCCTATCCCCCCACACTTTCCCACTAACCAATTGTTCTGCTGTCAAACCATGCCATTGGTTTACAAATTGTATATTTAAGGAGCGTATTGGTGATTACTCACCCACAATGTATGTTGTAGGTACTGTATACATTCCCTCCGCTCCTCTCTCCTCCTATCCCCTCCTCCCCTTGCCCCCCCCCCTCCCCCTAGGGTTTTGCGATGCAACAAAGAGTTGATCATATATTGGAGTAAATGGGAGCAACCGTCAATACAAATACACACTTGTCTCCTAAACAACTCATATTTTATTAGTGGATTTCACTTCACAGGGCCACCACCCACCCAAGAAGTTAGCTGTTCCTCTTTTGCACGGAGAGAGAACTAGCACCCCTGTCACCACTTCATAGTGTGACGTAACGCAGACGAGCATTAGCCAAGTTGCCATTGTCCGGGTATCTAAGTACGGGCCTGAGAGGGGACCGTATTTCCTGGCCCCACTCACGACCGGCGGATTCCCATCAGACGGGCCTTGCTTCTTGCCTTCTGCTTTTTGTTTCTGTTTCTTGTTTCTTTCTGTTCTTTTAGTTATTTTTCTATCTTTGTACTTATTTTAATTCACATTTGCTGGAGCGTTAGTTGACCGCAGCCTGCTGGGTACAACGCTAAAGGAACTACTAATATTGCAAGGATTAAGGCAGAGTTATAAAATAGGCCATCACTAGGACACACTCTAGGGATTATCTATCCTGGTAGCAGCAGATATACAGTTCCACATCGTCCCTAACCCACACTGATCACATAGATCACACTTCACTGTCTAAACATTAGAGAGGTAAATTGCGTTGATCAGACTCGACGCGATTGATATCGTTCTTTACTCTTCGGAATTTTGATTACTGTAACCGAGACTATTCTCGAACCCCGTAATTTGAATATTAGACTAAAACTTTCCCCCTCCCCTCCCTTTCACCCCCCCTAGAAGGGCACCAAATATGGCATTTATTACACTACTAACACAAAATGCAAGAGGACTGAATACCCCTGAAAAAAGAACCATAGCTTTAACTGACTTCAAAAGACACAAAGCTGACATAATATTTGTCTAAGAAACTCACTTCCGGGCTGACTCAGCCCCCAACTTGCGAAATAAAGACTATCCGACGACCTTCTATGGCAGTTACACAGGTTCAAAATCACGGGGAGTCGCAATCCTGATAGGAAGACTGACTCCATTTACTTACCAAGACCACCAATCTGATGATTCGGGGAGGTATGTCTTTGTTAAAGGGAAAATAGGAGATACCCAGATAACATTAGCTAATATTTACTTGCCCAATAGAAAACAGAATATAACATTGAAGAAGATATTACATAAACTAACCTCCTTCCAAGACGGCATACTCATAGTAGGTGGGGATATAAATATCTCACTGGACGGTGACCTAGACTCCACAGCCATATCACAACTCCACCTAACTCAATTACGGAAACAAGTCAACAACACACTTTTCGAAGCCCAACTTTACGATTGTTGGAGGGCCATCCACCCTACACGTAAGGACTATTCCTTTTTCTCCCCACCCACGGGGACCTACTCCTGTATCGCTACCATTCTTCTCCAACATAGGTTCCTACATCTGGTCAATTCAGCTACATATGGGCTGATTACTTGGTCGGACCATGCCCCCATGATGCTGGTGCTATCAATTCCATCCTTACCTAATCCAACATCTCAATGGAAACTCAATGATTTGATCTTAAACAACACAGAGATAATTTTACAACTTCGACACACGGTAGCTAACTATTTCTCAGAAAACGCACACCCAGATAGCTCACCTGCTCTAATATGGGAAGCACACAAAGCGGTAGTAAGGGGAGAACTGATTAAAATGGCTGCCCAACTGAAACGAAAGAGAGAGCTCACAAATACGCAATTAACACGGAAATTAAAAACACTAGAGAGTAGACACCATCGTGGTATCAATGGCTTGGAAGAATATAAAAACATACTAAAAACGAGGTCAGAACTGACTGTACTACTGCAACTCCATGCCAAACGTAAAATGTCGCTAACAAAACACACTTATTATAAAAGAGGAGGGAAGGCGGGCAAGCTCCTGGCGCAGACTCTCCGACATTCCAAGCAGACCACTTTCATAGCTGAAATCAAACGTGAAGATGACACTTTGTCTCGACACATACCGGACATCATAAATAATTTCCATAAATATTACTCTAACTTATATAACCTTAACAACTCACTCCCTTCTTCAGGGGACATCCAACACTTCCTTCAACCCAGGATCAAAAAAACCCTCCCATTAAACGAAATAGCTTTCCTAGATGAACCTATCACTATAGAAGAATTCACAAACACTGTTAAATCACTTCCCTTAGGTAAAAGCCCTGGACCAGACGGATACACGGGTAAATATTATAAGATACTCTCTTCAACGTTGGCCCAACACTTTACAGCAGCCTTTAACGTAAGAAATTTAGCGACCACCTTGCCCACTTCAGCACTGGAAGCTAATATATCTCTGATTCCTAAACCAGGCAAAGACCTCTCACTCTGTGGAAATTATAGGCCGATTTCTTTAATCAACATTGACTTAAAAATCCTGACTAAAATCTTGTCCACCAGACTAAAACCCTTTCTTCCACTCCTTATACATCAAGATCAAGCGGGATTCATCCCAGGTAGAGAGGCCAAACACAACACAACGAAAACCATAAATCTCAAACATTGGGCACAAAAACACAAGGTTCACAGTGCCCTGCTGGCCATAGACGCTGAAAAGGCGTTTGATAGGGTCAGTTGGGCGCTGCTTACACACACAATGAGACACTTAGGTTTCGGCCCCCGATAGCAGGCCTGGTTGTCTGCCATCTACTCGGTCCCCACGGCACGACTTCGTATCAATGGCCAACTCTCTCGCCCAGTTACAATCACAAACGGTACGAGACAGGGATGCCCCCTTTCCCCTCTTTTGTTCGTCCTAGTTCTAGAACCCTTTTTACAAGGGATCAGAGATAATGAACGCATTCAGGGAATTCATATTGAAAATCACGAATATAAGGTCACGGCATTTGCGGATGACCTTCTGTTCACCATTTCTAACCCTCATGACACATTACCACACATCCTCACGGAAATGGAGATCTATGGCACAGTTTCCAACTTCCAAGCCAACTTGTCTAAATGTGAACTAATGCCTTTTTGCTCCCCCACCTCCCAAAACAGACTACTGCGAGAAAACTTTAATTTCTCTTGGGCTTCCAAATCACTTAAGTACTTGGCAATCAGGGAACACGTACAACCTTTATCATACTGGTAAGGTCCTGCAGCTTAAAGACATGATCGAGAACAACAATACAATTAAAAACCTAACCCAACTGATGCCTAATACGACTTCGACAGGTAACCAACGTTTACACTATGCCCAATTGATCCACTTTCTTAAAAGCGCCAATCTCCTACAAACGGAGTTAAGGTAATTGACCGACTTCAAACAACTTTGCTCCGACCACACACTTACAAAGAAGGTTTTATCCACCATGTATAAACTAATAAGGAAGTCAAGGGAAATAACACTGCCTACTTGCACAGGGAAATGGGTAGAGGAACTTCACATAGATATCTCTCAGAAAGATTGGGGAAATATCTTCCTGAACATACACAAATCTACCTCATCTATTGTAGCTCAAGAAAGTAATTATAAACGCATCACCCGCTGGCATTACACCCCAGCTAAAATTCAACAAATACACAGTTTAACCCCGCAGACCTGTTGGAGATGCCGACACGAGATAGCTCATCATGCTCACATATGGTGGCAATGTCCACTGATAGTAACCTATTGGAAGAGAATACATGC
The DNA here is from genome assembly GCF_036172605.1 of Pelobates fuscus. NCBI lineage: Eukaryota > Metazoa > Chordata > Amphibia > Anura > Pelobatidae > Pelobates > Pelobates fuscus. The sequence continues at coordinate 112,620,880 of NC_086325.1, read as the reverse complement.
CATGACACAAATGTTACTTCATGATTCCATTCCGCTTACATCGCAACACTACCTGTTCTCCTTAGCCCCTCCAGGTATCGGAAAAGACAAAGCCTCCCTGTTCAGTTATTTGGTTATGGCAGCTGCGCAGCTCATACCTAAATACTGGAAGCACATGCAGATCCCCTCTGGATAAGTAGGGTAGACGAGACCAGACAAATGGAAGAAATAACTTATGCACAAACAAAAAACTTCCAAACCTTCACTAAAATTTGGAAGCCGTGGCTATGCTTTCTGGCATCCGGGCGCAGTGCCTACTCAAAGTCCTAATACATCTACCGCCCCTCCCCTCTTTCCCCCCTCCTCCCTCCCCCCTCCCCCCTGTTGTTTACCAGCCGCCCATTCTAGATATAGTTGAAACGGACCGTTTCAGCATAAAAGGGAATAAAATCCGTTTAGGCTATATGCCCCTTTTTACAGAAAGGCACAGCTACTGCAGAACATCAAAACTCACGAATTGGATATAAGTAAATGCATCAAACTCCCGAACTGTATACCAGGGAATAAGATAGCACTCCAAACTGGAACCTCACGAATAGCTGCTAGCAGACGAACAGGAAAAGCAGACATCAGCTTACACTCCTAGCAATCAATCTCCAGCAGCATACAGTGAATCCCCCCAAGAACGAGACAAGGCTCCGTGTTGACGGTCAAGCAGTGGTCTGAGGTGCTGGGGCACCCAGCCTGGTTTTACATTTACATTACATGAGTACACATACAGGCCACACCCAGGGGGAGGCATAAAATAACCAATGACATAGATGTTACATCCCACACATCCCCTCCCCTTAGTGTGACACATAATCCCATTATGCATACAGTTTAAAATATACTTTTACACAACTTTCATAACTTTAAAACCATACATCACATTCACATAAAAATACATATCCACAATCAATTCATTCAGGGGAACAACATATTATGAATGAATCCGACCAGGGGTTCAAAAGTTACTAAAAGTATCTTTTGTCCCTTACTAGCCGCATGGCAAACCAGTTTAGAAAGGTTTTACATAGGCCTCTATCCTGGAGACAAAGAGGAAAGTAATCAAATTATCCAGGGCTAGAAGCAGACTCCATTAACCACACTTTAAAATACAGAAAGTTACTTTTTATCCATAACACACAGACATTTCACATATCCCCAGATAGCTGGGATCTGAGCGCACAAAACTACCGAATAGCGCGCAGATCCTATTCACACAGTACAATTGCCATGGAGCTAAAGTCTTTCCCATAGTCTTTCATTAAATGAATAGGCTCCATGGTATAGCTATCTGGGGTATCACATTCCCATAAAGTCTGGTCCATAGTCCAAAGGCAGCAGGCGGCAGGCGGGCAACCAGGCTCCTCCAATACAATGTGGCAAGATTGGTTCCGTCACAATAGTCACATGCCGTTCCTTGCAAGGACTAGAGTGATATGAAAAATGATTCTTTACTCCTACTCTAATCTACTATATCAATAACTCTCTATGCGGATTACACTTTGTCCTGACTTACTTACCTGTTGATCTTGATCACACAAGCTTACCGAGGTATCTATTTACTGCATTAACCAGCAACATTGCATCAACTACGCTACGCTTTGTCGTCATGTTAATTCATTTTAGTTAAATTATGTATAATTTTTATCATTTTTTGTATAACTACTTTGTTTAACTATTAAGTAACTATTTTGCCATATCGATTATCATTATGCTTACTTACTCTGCAATGTGATCTAAATACTCGGTTATCAACCGACATCTACACATTCTATGTATATGTATATTGCGACACATTGTAATACTTTACTATCTAATTGTAAAATAAAAAACTTAATACAAAAAAAACAAAACTTTGTTATAGTCAGAACGTTACCATGCAGTTCGAGCAAAGGTTGTAAAGGTTGTTTGTGGAGTGAGTGAAGATAATTGTCAAAATTTTGTACAGGGCACCATTTGTTATGAGTAGGGTACAAGGGGATCGTAACAGTATGACCTATGGTTCTGGTTTTTGATTGTTTTAACATGAGTAGGTAATGGTCGTTCTGTTTCCCCAAGTCCATAGTTCATAAGTAATCGGGGGTTGCAATGGTCTTAGTCGTGAATTCATTGGGATGGAGGAATCCATAAAATGCTAAATATATAGCTGTCTTTATTACCGTATTCGTCCTGGGCTCAAAAGGAGAGGAATCTAAAAAATTGACTAGTGCATGGAATATGTTGTTATCTATGGGTAGGCGTTTTGAGGGGACATGTGCGTCCAATTTCTTAATGCCTTTAAGTACTGTCTTGATTTGATATGAGGACAGGAAACCTGTAGCGTTGGGTTGTCGGATAAGCATGTGGTGTTGAATTCCCGTAAGGTATAGTTTTATCGTGTTAAATGATAGTTTAAGGTTAATGTGGCAAAAGGAAGTGAAACCCAATATTGATTCTAACGTGAACATGTCGTGAATGTGGAAATCAGTGATGAATTTCTTGAATATGTGAAATGCTCTATCGTAAGTGTTTCTAGTATTTACAGAAAGTGCCACGTGAGAAATGTGACGTGCGTGATCTAACAAAGCTTTTAATCCATTATCATGTCTTTGAAAAGTGGGGCTGGAGTTGCCAGTCTGGAGGCGGTGGGTAGTGTTGTGAATAATTCCTGAAAACGAAATTGAGACAAGTGATCAGCACCGATGTTTGTGCACCCTGGAACGTGAATACATGTGATAAAGAATTGACAAGTGGCTGCTACCCATGTGAGTCGTCTTAAGAGTCTCATAATTACCAGGGATGATGACCGGCCTTTATTGACAATATGGCAAGTAGCCATATTATCAGAATAGCACCTAACAGTGTGACCGGACCAATGTGGTCCCCAGGTAATAGCCGCCGCCACGATGGGGTACAATTCGAATAAAGCTGAGGTCTCTGTGAATTTTGGAAGTGATTTGACCTCGGTTGGCCATGGCCCCCTGAGCCATTGGTCTCCCCAGATGGCTGCAAATCCTGTGTTTGCTGCTGTGTCTGTCCATAGTGTAGGTGAAGTGTCAGAGTAAGGTGGTATAAACATGACTCGCCCGTTCCAAGAAGTGAGAAAAATTCCTCACATACGCAAATCGGAGGTTGCATGGTTGTCTAATGTAATACTTGATGTGTCTGAGGTAAATTGTGGAAATAGGGATAGTAGACGTGAAATAAACGATCTGCCCTGGGGAATGATTCTCATTGCAAAGTTAAGCGATCCCAGCAATGATTGTAGTTCTTTTTTGGTGCAACAACCTTGCCGTAGGTAATGATCAATGCTTGCCAGGATATGCTCAATTTTCTCATGAGGGAGGCTAGCCTGCATTTGTACGGTGTCCAGTTGTATCCCCAAAAATTGCATCTGAGTGTCGGACCCCAATGTCTTGTGTGGGGAGACTGGGATAGTGAGTGATTCAAATAATGCCAACATGTGTTTTAAACTCGTTGGTGGAAGTGTGTTGTTCTCAATCGTGAGGAAATCATCTAAATAGTGAATAACTGAGGGGCATTTACATACATTTAGTAACAACCAACATAAAGCTTCTGCAAATGTGTCAAAAATACGCGGGCTGCTTTTGGAGCCAAAAGTGAGACGGGTGAAGAAATAATATAACCCTTCCCATTTAATGCCGTGAAGGTGCCAAAGTGCATGGGAAGTAATTTGAAGGCATTCACTACATCCGTTTTACTTAACCATGCCCCCGTGCCTGCTTTAATGATAGCCCCAATGGCATGGTCGATAGTGGCGTAATGTAGTGAAAACTCTTCAGATGGTGTGGCAAACCTAGCCAATTCTGGACTATAATACAGGAAAGGTTGTCTGTAGGTTGTACTGTGTGTGATATGTATTTCTACTGTGTATCTGGAACTATGGTAATTTGCATGCTGGCAGCCGTAAGCTACCAGCATGCAAATACTTCGTTCGACGAACAGCGGCTATCCAGGCTGTTCGTGGAACGAATACGGGCTCCCCTGATAGACCACACACTTAGAGGCTCTCCTAGGTGGCCGTCGTTCGGCTACTGACCATCTTGGATTCGCTATTCTTCAGCGGTGTTTGGTCGTCGAGCGCCTGGAACTGAAAACGGCTACTCGACGACACGAACACCGCTAGACTTCCAGACCGTTCGGGAGCCCGGTGTTCGGTAGGATCGTTCCCTGAGGTGTAATCAGCAGATTGAGGGGAACTTCAATGTAAACTGTATTTGTTGCGGCGTTCGGTCATTTCAGCTGGGATCTGAGCGGTATTCTCACAAAAGATGCGCTTAGACCCCAGCTATCTGCCGAACGTTCGGTTATGTCAATATACCGTATAAAGCTCATAAAAATCGTCCATTTTAGTGGGAGTATCCCTCTCGTGTAGCAATGTACCCTGGGAGAATTACAATGCATGATGGGAGAAATCCCCTGAAACTTCTGTAAGGAAACCCCTTGCATGAGGAACTGTATAAATATACAAGCCTGCAAATAAAGCCAGTTAGTTGACTCCCAAACTGTGTTTCGTCCGGTTATTGGGAGGATTGGGATATTGCCTTACTTTTCAGCGCTGACTGTGGATTTACCTGTTATACCAGCGGAGATCGTGGATTCTAATACTACTCTCCGCTACAGATGGTATGAGGGAATTTAGGCTAGGGACCGTGGAGGAATGTGGTGCAGATAAATCAATGATCAGCCTGGGTTTAAGTGAGTTTTTCCCCGTGACAATCCCAATGGGATTGGTTCTCCAAGAAGTGAAGGGTGGTGAAAGGAAAGGACCCAGCAAGAACCCTTGGTTCACCTCGGTCGTGATGAGTTTATGTACCAGCTGTGGGTCATCTAGTGTGGATAGTAGGTTGTCACATTCCAGTGTGCCTGTAGGTAAATGTATCAACCCTGTGTGAAATCCCTCCGACAGTCCTGTTATGAGATAGTCACTGAAATGTCGTGATAGGTGTAGATGTAGCAAAATGGTGAAGCTGAGGTTCACGCATGTGAGATATGGTTAGGGGAAAGCTTTATTTGGGCACATTGTCCTGGAATGGGTCCTAAAACAGTGTGAACATACATACCTGCATTAAAATTATTACACACTTGGGATTTGCCTAAGAAGACAATATCTCTTCCCAGTTTATCTTTTAAACCTTTAGTAGGTCTTTGGAGGTTTGTTGCTGATTGGTTTTGCTCTACCTCGGCTGTATTCAGGCAGAAATTTGTGCTGTGGGTTGCTGATGAGCATACTGCACAAGTTGGGGGTCTGAGGCCTGCAAAGTGCCTGCAGAATAGCTCAGTGTCCAACTTATTCCAATTAATGCTTAAATTGAATTGAGCCAGAACTGCAGCCACCTTTGCAGAGAAGGAACGGTGGTAATCGTAAAACACAGTACCACCGTATTTGTGCCCCAGATCCACCATCTTGTGCATGTACGCATCCAGCTCAGCTCTTTTCCCTGGGTAAACAGTGCAGTATACATCTCTATAAATACCAAACCCTAATACAAATTTGGGGATGGTAAATTTTTTGTTCAGCCGAGGGTCTCTAGCCCTTAGGACTACCGAAATGTCCCCATAAGCAAATGTCCTGTTCTCTAGGACATCCTGGGAGGCAATGAGCAATGAAGCTAGGTTAACGTCCTTGCCCTCCAGAATGTCCTTTTTAAGGTGAGCTGGGACCATATGCGAGGGATCAATAGACTTCATAATTGCCGTAGCCGCCAGGGTATTACCGGGCAAGGTATTAGCAAGAGGCTGAGTGGTGACTGTCGTGTTTGTAGTGGACTGACTAGCACTACCGGCCTCCAATTTGTCCAGCCTGTCGCTTATTGTGCCAATGGATGCCATAAGGGACGTCATCATAGCATGAAAAGCTGGTACTTGGGTCCCACTAGGGCCTTCCCCTGCCTTGAGTTGTCAGTGGTAGCGTTCAGTAGCCTATACAACTCTGCCTTCCTAGCTGTAGCTGGGAAAGGGATGCAGCATCTTCTGAGTTCTGCCGTGAGACGTGGTATGGTCCATGATCTAAGGGATACAGGGCTATTCACATCTGTACCAGGACCAGGGGTGGAAGGCCTAGCGGGTGTGCTAGGTAGTGATAGTTCCTCAGGGATATCAGGCGTTCGTGACATAACTGAAATTATAAAATTGATATAATCAGTCGTATGTAATGGGTTTATGGGTGGGTACTGGTGGGCTAGCTAGATACCAGGCGGTGAAACAATTAAGCTTTTGAGCGTGACAGATAAGTCCCTGCTAGTTGCCAAGCGGCTTGAGAGGCACTATCTATGCGTGTTCCCGAGGGGAAGTTTGAGGCCACTGAACGTTGTGGCGGGGTGTTGGCCTCTCGGTGTCAATTAAAGCATAAGAAAGATTGGGAGTGACAGGTGAGGCCCTCTCTTTGCAATGTTGCGAGGCGGCTAGCTATGATTTGGCCCGAGGGGCGTAGTACCTCTGAGTATGAGGATGGGGATGTTGGCCTCGCGGGACCACTAGCCTATGGATTAAAACCAGAATTTTTTTTTATCTAATTGGGTCACATAACCTAGGACCAGTACCCCTTAAAGCATAGAAAGTAATGGGTTCTGGCGTAGTACCTCATATGTGAGTCAGGCCGAGCTCTCAATGAAGAGTGACTGTGATAGTATCGAGTAGTTGACCTGTGGGTATAAGATGATATATAAATATCTGAATATACGGTAATGGTTAGGCCAGATCGTGGACCATAAACCAGAACCTACCCGATACTCTGCAGAGGGGATTTAACCGAAAGAAAGTGACGGCTTTCCTGCTTGTAAAAGCTACTGTCCAATGAATGAGAACCAATAAGAGTAAATTACACACTTAACTGATATTATATGTATTATTAGCCTTTACATTAATCATATTTAAATTACAACCCACCTATAAAGAAAATACAAATGATACAGATGTCAGAATACCCAAATCCTAGTACGACTCCCTGGTAAGGAAACCTGTGGGAATATGTCAGGGGAAATCAGGACATCAATCAAGTGTAGAACATTTATATATATTGTATAATTTATGAGTGACTGTAATATAGTTGTGACCGGTAGGGGCGAAATTCCCCTTGAGAATAGGATGAAAAACTTGTTTATTTTGTGAGTAATTGTGAGAATTTTCGATTGAGTATGGGTACATACGAATAGATATATTTAATAGAAATTTGAGCCGAGAAAAAATTACTAAGTGTATAACCGAATGCTGCGTTCGTTAGTTTAAGTGCTAATAACATTTGCGAGTGGTTAATTCGCCGAGCGGCGTGCTGTATTTGAATGAAAAAAGTACCGAACGCGGTAGACACGAATGGGGCTCCGCCGTGTAAAGCCGTGAATTTTGCAGCGGTTTGCTTTACGGCGGGCCTAACTTACGGTTTTGTGCGGCGGCAAGTACTGAACGAGCTGTGCGAACGCCGGCGGGAAGAAGAGCCAGGAGAGCACCGGACAACCCAGGAGAGCACTGGACCAGGACACCACGAGGAACAGGTAAGAAGAATCCAAGATGGCGGTCTGAACCGGAAGTAAACGTTTCAGACTCGCCAGACCATTAACGGTAAGGTGGGAGTGGATTGGTAGCCCTTTTATAGGGAAACCAAGCCCCTCCCACAACTACAGGCCAAGCCTTCAAATATATAATACATAAATATATATATGATCTAAGTATATATAATCTTATTTTTACACTGTTTTAACTTATTTTATTTTATTTCCAGGCAGTAGGCGGAGTACCTGTTATTACAGGCACTCCCCCTGCTGGCATTGATATGGATGGCTATGCCGTCCATGTGATCGCGGGGTCCTCGCAAGGACCTTGCGATAACATGGCCCTGGGGGGCCGAAGAGGACAGAGGGGGACTCCCTGGGCTCCCAGGTAAGTCGCCCATACCGCGATCGCCGGCATGGGATCGCCGGCGACCGGGTAAGTACAAAAGATCGTCCTGCGGCGTTTAGAGCCACCAAAATAAGGATGGCATAGAACGTCCTGCGGTGTTAAGGGGTTAAGCTAAAGTTTTTCAGGTGACTATAGTGTCCCTTTAATAGAACAACATACCCTCCTGAACATGTCATCATGTCATCATGTCAGCCTCTCTGTCATTATGTGATGGAGCGTCTGTCTCCAAATCTCTCCTCTTTGTGTTAACATTTAAAAGGTACACATATTTATACCTTAGGTGTCTTCATTTTAGGGTTACCATAGTTCACATATGAAAAAGTAACACTTCTTTTGTTTTTGTTTATTCTAGGGACCTCCCTTAACTTGGCAAAAATAGGCCATAAAAGTAAGGGTGCACATGTCATGGGAAATTCACAGACATAAAACAAGATGGCATCTTAAAGTCTGAACATCTTTATCTATTTAGGGTTACTGCAGTATATTACGTATTGAAAGAGTTGTAGCATAGCCTTAAAGCTTATTTATGCATTATTGTTATTGTATTTCGTCTGGGACTAAATGGCGCAAACATATTATGCACTAAAAGTAGGTAAAATGTTATTGCTTAAAGAAACATGTATGAAAAACAATATGTTCCATTTCTAACAACTTGTCAATTTGCAATATCTCTTAAAGACAAAGTACACATTTTAAGAAATACGATATTTGCATTTGCCGATAACAACCTCTCCATTAAACTGTGGAACATTTTTCCTTAAATTAGTAAATCAAATCTACAACAGTCTTTAGGTTTTTATGCTCCCAGCATCTTTGATCATTGTTGTAATGGTAAAATATCTGTAGTGTGATCTTTGCATTTAACCCCTTAAGGACTGAGCCAAATGTACAAGTTGTGAACAGAACAAAACGTAAACAAAACTGACATTTGCGCTATATGACTGTCCAACCGTAATTCACCTCTTTCATATTAAATGCAACCCCCCTTATTATATATCATTTTATTCAGGGGAAACAGGGCTTTTATTTAATATCAAATATTTAGCTATGAAACATAATTTAATATGAAAAAAATGGGAGAAAATAAGAAATGTTATTTTTTTAGTTCTTCATGCCATTTTAACTGTCAATGTCATAATACTGTTTGCTTTTACTGCAATAAAATACACATATTTGTATTCAGCAAAGTCTCACGTGTAAAACAGTACCCCCTATGTACAGGTTTTATGGTGTTTTGGGAAGTTACAGGGTCAAGTATAGCACATTACATTTGAAATTGAAATTCACCAGATTGGTAACGTTGCCTTTGAGACTGTATAGTAGCCCAGGAATTCAATTAACACCCATAATGGCATACCATTTGCAATAGTAGACAACCCAAGGTATTGCAAATGGGGTATGTCCAGTCTTTATTAGTAGCCATTTGGTCACAAACACTGTCCAAAGTTAGCATTAGTATTTGTTTGTGTGTTAAAAATGCAAAAAACGCCAATTTTGGCCAGTGTTTGTGACTAAGTGGCTACTAAAAAGACTGGACATACCCCATTTGCAATACCTTGGGTTGTCTACTATTGCAAATGGTATGCCATCATAGGGGTAATTTTCATTCTTGGGCTACCATAGGGTCACAAAGGCAACGTAAGCAATCTGGCGAATTTTAATGTGAAAAAAATGAAACACAAGTCTCCCGAGTAAAACAATACCCCCCATGTACAGGTTTTATGGTGTCTTGGAAAGTTATAGGGTTAAATATAGTGCTAGCAAATTAAATTCCCCATACTTTCAGCATGGGTTATCAGGCAGGTCCCGCTAATTGTAATTAATTAGGATACCTAATTATGTAAAAATATTACATAAATATATGTGTAGAATTAATATATGCATATATATACATATGTGTATATATACGTATATATATATATATATAATTTTTTTTAAATATGTTTATTTATATATAGGTATATATATATATATATATATATATATATATATATATATATATAGTGATATATACGTATATATTTATGTATATAGATATATATATATATATATTTCGTTCTGCGTGTATTTTGATATAAATATATATATATATATATATATATATATATATATATATATATATATATATATTAATATCACAATACAGTTAGAACAAAATAAAAAAACATTATATATTTTTTAATAATTTATTTTTAATTATTTTTGTAATTTTATTTGTTTACGTATTTACATATTTTTTATATTATATATAAATATATATATATATATATATATATATATATATATATATATATATATATATATATATATATATGTGGCAAACACAGCCACTGTATATTGTCCTTTATGTATATTGTCCTTTATGTATATATATCCTGTTATTACATATGTGTATACACCTTTAAAGAACCAAGCGTTTGTATTATGTGTAATCTGGTTCAAGGGAACGGTAGCGTTCGTATGCTGCCGGCATAAAAAAACGCCAGCATTCATGTAATCGTTTTACGAACGGTGAATTTCAACACCATTCGTAAAACGAACAAACTACCGAATGGAGTCCACACACAGAAGGTCGTGTGGCTCCCATTAAGGATTGCAACATTGTTGCAATCGGTTATTAAGAGGATTCAGGGTGGCCGTCGTTCGGCTACCGACCACGCAGCGGTCGGCCATCTTGGATCCTTTGTTAGCCAGCGGTGTTTGGTCGTCGAGCGCCTGGAACTAAAATCGTCTACTCGGCGGCACGAACACAGCTGGACTTCCAACCCGTTCGGGAGCCCTGGTCCTTTGGTAATGTGTTTCTATGGAGTCATTTGGTAGTTTGAAGGGAACTTAGAAAATATGTGTATTTCGTGCGGCGTTCGGTTATTTAAGCTGGGATCTGAGTGGCACTCTCACGAAATGTGCGCTCAGACCCCAGCTATCTACCGAATGCCCATTCGTTTAAATCTAACGAATAATATCCAATAATAATAATAATAATAATATCCCTGAGGGGCTATCCGCGCATTTGCAGAGTTGGGTGCGGGATCGGAAGCCACGCACCCTACAAGACACAGCACAGCTGGCATACGAGTTTCAAGACGTCTGAAGGGAGCAGCGCCCTTCCTCAAAAACCACCTATGGACCTACCACACCAGTACCAGCCGTAACCGCAGCAGTACCAGTACGCCCGGGGGTAAACAACAATATCTACACCCCCAGGTATCCAGCTCTACCCCCGATACGATGCCACACCTGCAACCAGCAGGGACACATGCAGCGGGATTGCACCCACAACCGACCATGTCCCAGCTGGGACCCCGGCACCCAACCACCGGGCAGCGGTGCATTGTGCCCAAACAGAACCCTACCGGGTACCCGAGGTCCTAGCTTCCACCGAGGAACCTCTGGCTACATTGCATGAGGTGAACCCGATACAAGCCGCCTCTGACAACCGCCAAGGGTACCGACAAGATGGAGGGGAGGAAGGTGCAGGGGTTGCGCGACTCTGGAGCCACTATAACGCTGGTCCGCAACCACCTGGTACCCAAAAGCCACCACACGGGGAGTGTGTAGCAGTACGTGTAGCAGGAGGAGCGATCTACAAGATCCCCACTGCCAAAATACACCTGAACTGGGGAGTGGGGAATGGAAATGTGGAGGTGGGCCTGATGCAGGATTTACCTGCAGACGTTATTTTGGGCAACAACCTGGGGGAGCTAACTTCAGCTTTTGTTCCCCAATCTACTATACGAGAGGCTTATCCGGTTGTAACCCGACAACAGGCTCGCACCACAGCATCACCTAACCACTCTGAGGCTCAGGTAAGCAATGTACCCCCCATGCCTAATGTCACCCCCTGGGCGTCCCCCTTAGAATTTGGGTCAGAAGTGGCCCTAGATCCTTCCTTACAACTGTACAAGGACCAGATAGACAAAAATCAGGCAGGATTCGAGGGAGAAAGGTACACATGGGATAAGGGACTCCTATACCGCCAAGCCGAGAAAGTGATAGCCAGAGCAACCCTATACCCATTAAGCAATTAATTGTGCCCCATAAATATAGATTGGAATTGCTGCGCATAGCACATGACATACCCCTGTCCGGACATTTAGGGATCAGCCGTACTAAACACAGGCTGACCCAGAATTTCTTTTGGCCATGTATCTCACAGGATGTACGGCAATATTGCCAGACCTGTGATACCTGCCAAAGGGTAGGGAAGAGGGGTGACCGATACAAGGCCCGGCTGAGATCCCTTCCCATAATTGAAGAACCCTTTAGCAGGGTCGCGGTCGATATAATAGGGCCCTTAGCTAAACCTAGTCCCTCCGGCAAGAGATACGTTCTGACAGTAGTAGACTACGCCACCAGATACCCTGAGGCAGTGGCCTTGACCACTGTGCACGCTGAAACGATAGCAGATGCCCTGCTGTGGATATTCTCCCGTGTGGGATTTCCCCGGGAGATTATTTCGGATAGGGGCACTCAGTTTACCACCAAAGTGATGCACCAGCTCTGGAAGCTATGTGGGGTACAACAAATTTTGAACTCCGCATATCACCCCCAGTCCAACGGGCTCTGTGAACGTTTTAACGGCACTCTCAAACAGATGATCCAGACGTTCATGGATACCCAGAAAGACTGGGAAAGGTTCCTCCCCCACTTAATGTTCGCATATAGGGAAGTACCCCAAGAATCCACCGGATTCTCCCCTTCCGAGCTTCTGTTCGGAAGGAGAGTGAGGGGCCCCCTCGATTTAACCGAGAACATTGGGAGGGAGAAGGGACCATTAATGGTACCCCTATTGTACCATATGTGCTGGAGTTTAGGGAACGCTTGGAGGCTCTGACTCAGACTGTACGCGACAACCTCCAGGCGGCCCGACAGCGACGATGGTACGATAAGGGAGCCAGGGACCGCAGCTTTCAAGTGGGGCAAAAGGTATTAATATTACGACCAGTCCACAAAGACAAGCTGCAGGCCTCCTGGCAGGGCCCATACAAGGTGGTAGAGCAGATATGTGATACCACCTATGTGATCGGCCCAGTCACAGGCACAGGGGTCAAACGCATGCTTCACGTGAACATGCTCAAACCCTACCAAGAGCGGACAGAAGAGGTCACTGCGATTTGCGCATCCGCGGCCGAGGATTTCGATAATTTACCTCTCCCCGATCTCCTAGACCAGGAGGGCCGGAACGGAGATTTGGGAGAGATACAGCTAGGGGAGCGGTTAAACGCCCAAGAGCGGAACCAAGTCCAGAGCCTAATTAGGGAGAAAGGGGCCACCTTCTCTAACTTGCCCGGATACACCCCATTGGCCACCCACAAGGTAGAGACCTTAGACCAAACCCCCCTTCGCCAACCTCCCTACCGTATCCCAGAATACGTAAAAGGGAGTATGTATAAGGAGATTGAAGAGATGCTACAACTAGGCGTGATAGAGCACTCTGATAGCCCTTGGGCCTCCCCAGTAGTGCTAGTGCCGAAACGGGATGGAACGACCCGTTTCTGCGTAGACTACCGGAGGCTCAACGACAAAACCACCTTAGATGCTTACCCGATGCCCCGGATAGAGGAGCTCCTAGATAAAATGGCCAGAGGCCAGTACCTCACCACAATAGATCTGTACAAAGGGTACTGGCAAATTCCACTAGCCGAGGACGCCATCCCTAAGTCGGCGTTTGTCACCCCGTTTGGCTTGTACCAGTTTAAGGTCATGCCATTCGGGATGAAAAATGCCCCGGCTACCTTCCAGAGGATGGTGGATCGGCTACTGGATGGTTTCCAGGAGTATGCTTGTGCATATTTAGACGATAATGCCATTTTTAGCTGCTCCTGGCCTGAACATCTGACCCACATAGGAGCCGTACTAGACCGCATTAGGGAAGCAGGATTGACCCTCAAGCCCAGCAAAGGCCACATAGGGATGGCCGAGGTCCAGTACTTAGGACACAGGGTAGGAAGTGGCCAACAGAAACCCGAGTCGGCTAAGATAGAGGCTGTCGCCAAGTATCCAACCCCCCGCACCAAGACCCAGGTTTTAGCCTTTCTAGGTACCGCAGGGTACTATCGAAAATTTGTACCCAACTACAGCGACCCAGCCAAACCCCTCACTGACCCGCAAGAATCTTCCCAAGATAGTAACCTGGGCCCCAGAGTGCGAACAGGCATTTCAACAGCTCAAAACAGCACTTGTTAACTCTCCTGTACTTTCTGCTCCTGATCCAACTAAACAATTTCTCGTTCATACAGACGCTTCTATGTTTGGATTGGGAGCAGTACTGAGCCAAGTCGGAGCAGATGGCGGCGAGCACCCAGTGGCTTATCTAAGCAGGAAACTTTTACCCCGTGAAGTGAGCTACGCCGCTATTGAAAAGGAGTGCCTGGCTGTGGTGTGGACCCTCAAAAAGTTACAACCCTATTTGTATAGACAAGCTTTCTCTTTACTCACGGATCACAACCCGTTGGTGTGGCTAAACCGGGTGTCAGGAGACAATGCCAGGCTGCTGCGCTGGAGTTTGGCGCTGCAGCCTTTTGACTTTACCATACACTACCGCCCGGGGAAGCAAAATGGCAACGCCGACGGGTTATCCCGACAAACAGACATTGACAAATGATCCGTGAGTACTCCTCCGGACATCCCCAAGCCGATCCGTTAGGATCAGACTGTGTATACCGGCTTGATTCTGGGGGAGCATTGTGGAAAACACAGCCACTGTATATTGTCCTTTATGTATATTGTCCTTTATGTATATATATCCTGTTATTACATATGTGTATATACCTTTAAAGAACCAAGCGTATGTATTATGTGTAATCTGGTTCAAGGGAACGGTAGCGTTCGTATGCTGCCGGCATAAAAAACGCCAGCATTCATGTAATCGTTTCACGAACGGTGAATTTCAACACCATTCGTGAAACGAACAATCTACCGAATGGAGACCACACACAGAAGGTCGTGTGGCTCCCATTAAGGATTGCAACATTGTTGCAATTGGTTATTAAGAGGATTCAGGGTGGCCGTCGTTCGGCTACCGACCACGCGGCGGTCGGTCGTCGAGCGCCTGGAACTAAAATCGGGTACTCGGCGGCACGAACACCGCTGGAGTCATTCGGTAGTTTGAAGGGAACTTAGAAAATATGTTTATTTCGTGCGGAGTTCAGTTATTTAAGCTGGGATCTGAGCGGCACTCTAACGAAATGTGCGCTCAGACCCCAGCTATCTACCGAACGTCCACTCGTTTAAATCTAACAAATAATATCCAAGTTATGTATTTTTATGTAAAATATTGGTTCTGCTGCATGAGGGGATAATCCACTTAACTGTATATTCTAGTGGGAGTGTCCCTCTCGTGCAGCAGTGTATTATGGGAGAAATGTCCAGGTTGTTAAGTTCCCCATGTAGTCCCCTACTGTACAACCCCTGGAATGTCTGTAGGGAAACCCCTTGCATGGGGAATCCCATAAATACTGTGACCTGTGAATAAAGAACTCAGTTGACTCCCAGCCTATGTTTCGTCTAGTTCTTGGGAGGGAAGGATTTCTACATGCTACCGGGATTATTGTATGCTGTACCTATCTATGTGGATTAATACCTGCTTTTCCTGTCTACCAGCGGAGACCTTGTGGATTATACTACCTCTACGCTACAATATATATTATCTAAATATATAATAATTTTTTTTACACTTATTTTAACATTTTTTTTATTTGATTTCAGCCAGCAGGGGGACTACCTGTCATTACAGGCAGTCCCCCTGCTGGCAATGCAGCAGGCAGCTATCCCGGCCATGAGATTGTGAGGTCCTCGCAAGGACCTCACTCTCACATGGCCGGGGGGGCTGCTGGAGGGCGGAAGTGCTGCGGGGGGCTACCTGGGAGTCCTCCCAACCACGATCGCCTGCATGTGATTGCCGGCGACCGGGTAAGTAAAAAAAAAAAAACAATTACGCCCGGCGGCGTTTAGAGCCGCTTAAAAAAAAAGGACGTAATTGTACGCACTCCGGTCTTAAGGGGTTAAAGGTAGTTGATTAAAATTAGCAAAGATTTTGTCTGGGAAATAATTAAAAAGAACATCAGGTTCCAGAGTAAGAGATGGATCCTGATAGGAATTGTAATCCAAAATTCAAAGTAGTAATTGTACTTGCAATCCAAAGTCTTTAACCCCTTAAGGACACATGACATGCGTGACATGTCATGATTCCCTTTTATTCCAGAAGTTTGGTCCTTAAGGGGTTAAAGGCCTGTAGAAGTCTGCATTCCTTAGGTACATTGTTGGAGGTTGTGTTTGTAGAATACCTGGATTTTAGTTGTATAGTATTGGTTGTAGAGTCCAGTTATCCAAATATGTGGCTAGAATTGGTTGCAGATATTCTATCAGCATCATCTGTTATCACCGTGGTGATGGTGTTGGTATTTGTCTTTGCTTTTTTTTTTTTTTTTATGAAACGTTTTTATACAGTTTATGATGTGTTTGAATTGGATACTCTCCAATATTCTTTTACAAATAAATCAATTGATAGCAATTTCAAGACATTGTCTTAAGTGACATGGATCCCATTATAGTAAATTTGATGTTGCTACAGCAATCAAAGTGGTATCTCAAGAATGCCTCTTTTTGCTGTATTGGAATCTTGGTAACACCTCTACATCTCACGACATCAGGTGCTGTTGTGCTAAAAATGTTAACTGGAAAAATCCTTACAGTTGTTATACTTTGTATAATAATGATAGATGAAATAGTAACATAGTTAATCTTTCTAGTGTTTTGTTTGAGATAAACACCCTTGTGATTTAGATATATAAGGATAATTTGAAGCAGCAAAGTATTTACTGCCTTTGTTCACAATGATATGTACAATTACATTCTCTTTAAATGTTAAAAAATATTATTTTATTCAAAATTTCTCAATCTATTTAAAATAGTTGATAATTCGAAATGTGACATTATTCATCTTTCTTTGTCCTGTTAGGGAAAAGACAACTTATTCCCTAAGTTATAATTAGTAAATATAATAACTAGTCATTAGTGGCTTAAAATACCAGAAACACCCAAAAAATGTCTTTAAAACATTTTTTTTTACCAAGATCTGACAGCCATTGTGGAAAGTCACGTTCGTGATATTGGATGCTTAACAATGTAAACCTTATTTGTTTAAGTATATTTTCCAGTGGCTGTTGGGTGGAGCTTAAGGTGATTTAAATTTTTTATTATTTTTTAAAAGTGAGTTAAGAAAGCACTCAGATACAATATTGAAGGTATTTATATTTTAAAGGATCACTATAGTGTCAGGAAAACAAACCCGTTTTCCTGACACTATAGTGCCCTGAGGGTGCCCCCACCTTCAGGGTCCCCCTCCTGTGGTGCTGAAGGGGTTAAAACCCCTTCAGCCACTTACCTTAATACAGCGCCAGGCTCCCTTGGTGCTAGTGACCAGTTTCTCTGAAACTGCTATGTTTACATCTGAAGGGTTAAAATCTGAGGTACCTGGCACCCAGACCACTTCATTGAGCTGAAGTGGTCTGGGTGACTATAGTGTCCCTTTAACTCTACCTTTGTATAAGTGGTTTTAACACTTTTTCTTTTCTTTATAATAATAGATATCAGAATCTGTTGTAACTATAACTGGTTGAAGTAGGGGTATGTTACAATCAGAATAAAGCTTTGTGACAAGTGAAGTAAAGTTTGTGCCTGTCTTTCAGTTAAATTTTAACTGTTGAAGTACTTCACTTATATTAATTAGATTATATTAATCATTCACTCTGCAATCTTAAACGAATACCAATATATCTGAAAAAAAAATTTTAAGGTTAAAACTATTCATTATTGCAGTTGTTATTGTAATCATATGATCTTTAACTTTCATGATTCGATTATGTAAAGATGCATTGTTAAAATCAGATAATATGGCCAATGCTTGGTTTAATCTACAAGTAAATGTCCAGTAGATATAAAGGAATCTGCATTGTTTAGCTATTTCCTTTTGCTGCAAAACACAGACATTAATGTGCATTCTTCTAGATAATCAGCTGGTATGCTCTTATACTTATGTCTAACAGATATTGTTTGTAGGCCAGACCGCAGCTGCATATGACATTTAAGCAATAAATTTCAATTACATTTCATATACTCACAAAGTCTATCCACCTTTGAAATTAACACATCATGTGTTTATTTTATACCATTAATTATTATAGTATCTGTATTATATTACATATTGTCACTGACACATCCCTGATACAAGGAAAAAAAATAGCATGATTGCTTTAGTAATTATATTTATTCTGTCCATGCTCCACATTCCTGGAAGTCCAGAATATAGCAAGAATCCTCTGTCTATAGTTCTATGGAGCCATTTAACATTTGATTGGTATACTATAGTTATACCAAAAGAGCAAGGAGTACATCGGTAGATCCTTGCTCTTTTGGAACTGTGAACTGTGACGGACCCGCTGGCACTCTGACCGAGTACCTCCACCAATCGAGGCTCCTAGTGCTTGACGAGGACTCCAAGCACTCCAACCGACACCATCAGCACTGCAGACTTATCCCATCCCCCAAGCATGAGCCAAGGCTTCAAGAAAGGGTCAAGCAGGTCTGTTTAATGAGCACACAAAAGCAATAGCACTCATGCAGCAAAACAACTCCTCCTCAGAGGAAAAAAATGAAAGTTAAGGTCAGTCAGTGTTTGAATATATGACAGTTATTGGAAGTTGCAGAACTGTGCCAGTACCATTTAAAGGGCCAGAACAGTCTTTTAAAACACCAATAAGTGCAAATGGTGTTTCTAACTGGCAAAATCTCACAAGGACCATAGTCATACGGCAAGAGGCTGGTAATTAGTCCTCTCTAGGCACAAGTGGCGTAGGACACTTTGTCACAAGAACCATTACAGATTCCTTGTAATATCAATGTCTCTATATTTATGTATACAGGAGTTCCTTGCTTTGCAGGTATGTACATAATATGTAGACTTTAAGAAAAGCTGCAAATCGTGCTTTAGTACAAATGTTCCATGATGTCAAGTTTCTGAACGGTTTTGCTGGCCTTCTATATTCCTTTCACTTGGCAGGGCATCTGCTCTTAGTAGGCCGGCTTGTTATTATTTATTAATTGCATCAAGGTTTCTTTTGTTAATTGAAGTGTTTCTTCCATATTCAAATTCACATGCCACCAAATGTAATTGTAAAGTTCATTATTACAGAATATGGTTCCAGTATGGTTTCTCACTCCAGTAAGAAATCTATATTCCTCTTCTTCTGCTTCTTCCTGTTAACCACTTTTTTTCTGAGTTGTAGGTAACAATCTGTGTCTTGTACTGTGAGTTGCTTTGATAGTCAATCAGGTTTTCTCAGTACCACGTTCCATATTGAGAAACAGTTGGGTGTTGACCGTTATCAGAATTAATTTTTTTTCCGGTCATCTTTTGTCTGGAAACATAGCAATGTCCAGAATTAGCATGGCACTTCTTTTCAGCATAAGAAGGCTGTTTTTGCGGTAATCATTCAATGATAAACTATATGGCAAAGTCTTTTCTTGCATCACCTTCATAGGTGCATCTAAAGTCTTTCACAAGCATCTGTCCCAACTTTTTTCTGATTCCAGCATGCTTTGCCATCATCGTTGAGTCCATTATTAGGATTTGAAATAGTCCAATCACATCTTTTTCACATATAATCATTTTTTCGAATGATCTTCAATAGGTTACTTGTGAAATACCATTGTATTCACAATTAGCAATCACTTCACTGCGACATGTGTCTCTTTTTGAGATGGTTCTAGGAGGTTTTCCTCATGATCATAGAACTTGAGTATTATGTGCAGTCCAATTCAGTTCAGGCGCTTCTTGCTTGTTAACATAATCCTAATTCAGTTTTAAAACAACAGCTTGGGTTGATGTTATGATAATGCTGCAGATTGTAAGAAATAGACAACATAACCAATTTTCTAACATCCTTTTGCTTCCATCTTTGCATTTATTTCTTACTGTATAAGATAAATCGGGGCAGTCTGTTTTTTTTCCAGAGTCTTTCTGATAATGTTTATGATTCATTTTTCTTTCATCATGTCTGTCTGTTCATCCTTCTTCACATTTGCAGGTTCAGATGTCAGATCATTATTCAGTCTGTTATGTGGCAATGATTCTAGTGGCTGTATTCTGGAGGCATTTCTGTCGTCCTCTTTTTGTTTTATCTTGCCTTCTTTAACAGCATCCACTGTGCCAGTCATTGGTTCTGTGAACATCTAGGAAGTATTTAGCAGATTTTAAAATATCAAAACTACTGTTCTCTGTTAGCTCTGATTGTTCCAGGAAAGGTTAAAGGATCTTAACATGTATAGCTTGGAGGAAAGACGAGATAGGGGGGATATGATAGAAACATTTAAATACATAAAGGGAATCAACACAGTAAAGGAGGTGACTATATTTAAAAGAAGAAAAACTACCACAACAAGAGGACATAGTCTTAAATTAGAGGGACAAAGGTTTAAAAATAATATCAGGTATCAAGTATTACTTTACTGAGAGGGTAGTGGATGCATGGAATAGCCTTCCAGCTGAAGTGGTAGAGGTTAACACAGTAAAGGAGTTTAAGCATGCGTGGGATAGGCATAAGGCTATCCTAACTATAAGATAAGGCCAGGGACTAATGAAAGTATTTAGAAAACTGGGCAGACTAGATGGGCCGAATGGTTCTTATCTGCCATCACATTCTATGTTTCTATGTTCTCTGTAGTAAAAATTCTCCATGAATAACTGGTCAACAGTAGGGAATAGGTGGTGGTGCATGGTGAGGTGGGCTGGAAAAAATAATTCCCTAAATTTCTATAATAGAACCAATGGTTCTAAGCTCTCCCTTGTGCCGAAATATGATTGTCAGTGAAAAATGTGTAACATTTCATATGGTGTATCACTATTTGTATCATCAGGTATGTTGTTAATGCTCATCTGTACCACAGGAATAAGTAGATACCACTGTGTGGGGGCAAGCGGCTAGTAACTTGGTTAATAGTCATTTCACTTCAGCATTTTTCCGTTCCACAACCCCACTATGTAGCGGATGGCCCTGGGCTGTCCTACAAATTTCGTGTGAATAACTGTATTCGTATAACCTGCCAGTTTTATATGTGTTTAAAAGAAGTGTATTCCTACGATTGTTCGGTAGAATCATTCGAATAAAGTAGGGGAATGAAACTACCGAACAACCACACCTCCCCTGTGTGAAGCGTGCCTTCAATTACCCGTGGCAACAATGTTGCAAACAGGTAATTAACGAGCTATGCGGTAGGTCCTTTGTCTCCGGGTGGCCGCCATTCGGGAAATGAACACGTGGTGGCGGCCATTTTGCAAACTCCTGAACAGCGGTGTTTTGCCGTCGAGTGTCTGGAACCCAAATCGGACACTCGACTAGGAAAATACCGCTGAGACCTCCAGTAGTTCGTGTGGAAAGAACCCCACGAACTAGGGGATTCATTCGAAACTTCCTTAGGCTCCATAACCCAGTCAATTCGTATTGTGGCAAACCTAGCCACTTCTGGACTATATTATATAAAGGTTGTCCGTAGGCTGTATGTGGTACTATGTATATTTCGTTGTGTATGTATTATGCATGCTGGCAGCCGTAAGCTACCAGCCTGCAAACACTTTGTTTGACGAACCGCGGCTATCCGGGCCATTCGCCAAACGAATACGGGCTCCCCAGGTAGACCACACACTCAGAGTCGTGTGGCACTCATTAACATTGTTGCAATCGGTGATTGAAGGCTCTCCTAGGTGGCCGTCGTTCGACTACCGACCATGCGGCGGTCGGCCATCTTGGATCCTTTGTCTCTGCAGCGGTGTTCGGTCGTCGAGAGCCTGGAACTAAAAACGGCTACTCAATGATCCGAACACCGCTGGACTTCCAGAGCGTTCGGGAGTTCCGCGCTCATCGCATTCTGTTCCCCATCGATGTTCGGTAGTTTCAGACCGAACTCGATGGTTAAGTGTATTTTGTGTGCGTTCGGTTAGTTTAGCTGGGATCTGAGCGGTATTCTCACTAAATGTGCCCGCAGACCCCAGCTATCTACCGAATGGTTGTTCGTATAAAAGTGAGTAATATTATGCGAAATATGGATTTTCATGTGAATTGTCAGTTTTGCTGCACGAGGGGATAATCCACTTAATCGTCCATTTTAGTGGGAGTATCCCTCTCGTGCAGCAATGCCTGTTGGGATAATTACACTGCCTGATGGGAGAAATCCCCTGTAACATCTGTAAGGAAACCCCTTGCAAGGGGAACTGCATAAATATGGAAGTCTGTGAATAAAGCCAGTTAGTTGACTCCCAAATTGTGTTTCGTCCGGTTATTGGGAGGATTGGGGATATTGCCTTGCTTCCTACACTCTGACTGTGGATTACCTGTGATACCAACGGAAACCGTGGACTATACTACTGCATTTCGTTACACGTATGTTTTATTCCCTTGTCTGTGACTGACCGCAGGGCCAAAATGCATGGAACTGTTTTCGGATACTTTACCCATGCGGTCGGTCAAAACTTTGCCTGCTCATAACTCCCGAACCCCTGGTCCGATCTGGGTGATTTTTGAGTATGTTACTCACCCAGATCTTGGCTATCAGGGGATGTGCCATTTAAAGGGGTACCCCTAAGTTTAGGGGGCACATCCAGGAACTGGGGGTATCTGAGTACAGTGTAAAGGGGATTATGATGTAAGCTGAGGGGAGGAGAGGTGTGGGAGGTTACTATTCCCAGATTGGGTACTGTACTAATTGTTGAAAACTCCTCCCTTGCATGGGAGCATGCTTTATAAGGCACTGTGGAATAAAGATTGTCAGTTCTGCTCCTGAAACTGTGTGTCGTCCAGTTATTGGGATTGCTGTTGGGATACTGCTGTATTACTTTACCTGCTGGAAACCTTGTCTGTGGATTTATATTTGCCTTGTTCCTGAGTCTCACTTGGACTATAAGCGGAGATAACCTGGAGAATATCGTACCTCCGCTACATTGGTTGGCAGCGGTGGGATCCAGACTCACAGAGGAACAAGCATAAATGGAGTACGGATGGAGATTGATTTCACTACGCTAAAACGCTCCACGCTGAAGGACCTCCTAGAGGCAAGGGGTATACAAGTAGGTACCGATGTACAAGTAGGTACCGAGCTACTAGTAGGTACCGAGCTACTAGTAGGTACCGAGCTACTAGTAGGTACCGAGCTACTAGTAGGTACCAAGCTACTAGTAGGTACCGATGTCTGCCGGATTTAGGCATTACCGTGTAGTCTATTTGGAGATCGGACATAAGGAGCCCTCCCATGTACTGGACTCCCGGTGGTTTCACTGGAACTTGCCTTGAGTTGTTTTTGGCACATAACACACATCTTCGTACAATGGCTTGAGTCAAGTTGGACAATCTTGGTATGTAGAAATGCTTCCTAAGAGATTCTTCCATACTCTCTCTCCCGGAATGTGTCCCATTGTGATAGTTCTGGACAATTTCTACAGCTAGCGATGCTGGAATAACTATCCTTCCATCTTCTAACTGATACCAATTATTCTCCAAATATTTTCCAGCTTCAGTAATTAACCACTCTTCTTCTTGAGCTGTATAAACTGGAGTCCACTGAGACAGAGGGGTCGGTATGAGAGCAGCTATACACTCCACATATTCCTGTTGTCCCAATTCAGCGGCACGCTTGGCTGCATTATCTGCCATCCGATTTCCTTTCACCACATCACCATCACCTTTCAGATGCGCTCGACAATGTATGATACCAACTTCCTTCGGCTCCCATACGGCTTCCAATAGTTGTAATATCTCAGCTGCGTACTTGATTTCTTTACCCTCTGAGTTCAGTAGTCCTCTTTCTTTATACAAGGCTCCATGGGCATGAGTGGTTAAAAATGCATACTTTGAGTCCGTATAGATGTTTACCCTCAATCCTTCAGCCAATTGTAACGCTTGTGTGAGTGTGATTAATTCTGCCTTCTGTGCCGATGTTCCTTTTGACAATGGCCGAGCTTCTATCACCTTGTCTATGGTTGTCACTGCGTATCCTGCGTAGCGAATCCCTTCTTTCACGTAACTACTGCCGTCCATATAGTACTGGACATCGGGGTTCTGGATGGGAAAATCACGAAGGTCCGGTCTGCTTGAGAACACTTTATCCATCACCTCCAGGCAATCATGTTGACTCTCAGTATGTTGTGGCAAAAGGGTAGCTGGGTTCAAGGAATTGACAGTTTCAAGATGCACTCTCGGGTTCTCACATAACATGGCTTGATACTTAGTCATACGGCTATTGCTAAACCAATGATTGCCTTTATAGTCTAGCAACGTCTGTACTGCGTGCGGGACTCGCACGTAGAGTTCCTGACCCAGAGTGAGCATGTCAGCTTCGGCTACCAGCAGGGCGGCAGCAGCTACGGCTCTTAGACAAGGTAGAAGACCACTAGCCACTACATCCAGTTGTTTAGACATATATACAACAGGTCGTTGCCATGATCCCAAGTACTGTGTCAGTACTCCCACAGCCATCCTTCTTTGCTCATGTACATATAAGTAGAATGGACGTGTATGATCAGGTAGACCTAATGCTGGGGCGCTCATCAATGCCTTCTTCACATCCTCAAATGCCTTCTGCTGTTCGATGGTCCACAGGAAGGGATCGTGTTCTGTGCCTTTTATAGCTGCATAAAGGGGTTTTGCCAATATCGCATAACTGGGAATCCATATCCTGCAGAAGCCTGCTGCCCCCAAGAACTCTTACACTTGTTTTCTATTCTTGGGTGTTGGTATTTGGCATACAGCTTCTTTTCCCATTATCCTTTGACCTTCAGAGATATGGAATCCCAGATACTTGACAGTCGGCTGACACAACTGAGCTTTCTTCCTGGACACCTTGTATCCTGCCTTCCAAAGAATGTGCAGTAAATCATATGTTGCTTGCTGGCATATCTCTTTTGTAACTGCCGCTATCAACAAATCATCTACGTATTGTAGTAATACACATTCTCCTGGGATGGACTTGAAGTCTAGTAAGTCCTGACTTAATGCTGATCCAAATAGGGGTAATCTTGTCCAAGTCATCTGGCGTTTCGAGCCCGTTACAGCATTTTCCCATTGGAATGCAAAGATACACTGGCTTTCTGTAGCAATTCGTAGGCAAAAGAAGGCATCTTTAAAGGTCCAAAACTGTAAAGTAAGTAGCCCCGCCCGGAATTAAGGCAAGCAGGTTATATGGATTGGGCACAACTGGATGTATACTTACTACCGCATCATTGACTGCTCTTAAGTCCTGCACAGGGCGATACTCATCTGTCCCAGGCTTTTGAACAGGCAACAATGGGGTGTTCCAGGGGGAAGTACAGAATTTTAGGATACCATACCTTATGAACTTATCCAAATAAGACTGTATGTTCTTCTTTGCCTTTTGGGGAATATGGTATTGTCTTAGGCTCACTGGATAAACCCCAAGTTTTAGTTCAATCCGTATAGGTGGGATATTGCGAGCAAGTCCTGGTGGGTTACTCTCTGCCTGTCAGGATCGGGACAGGGATCCAACACGCAGAGTACAAAGAGTGGAAAGGTACGTATACCGGGCCTTAGAATGGCCGGACTAACGTACCGAGAGTAAAGAATAGTCAGAGACAAGCCGAGGTCGAGGGAACGAGAAGACAGATAAGCGAGAGACAAGCCGGGTCAAGGGATAACAGAGAAGCAGGGTAGTACAACGAGCCGAGTCAAAACCAATAGAGCAAACTAGAATACCAGAGCACTGAGTGACTAGACAAGCTAGAACCACGACAGGGCAATGAGCTGAAGTAAGGAGTAAGCTTAAATACCCTGGCTCTGGATGGAAATCACGCCTCTGACAAGTACCGATTGGATATCGGACACTTGAGTGACAGATCGCTCGTGATAGCGTCATGACGTCACGTATTGAGCGTCCTGCTAGAAAAGGACGTGGATTCCTCGCGGCCGGTGTTTAAGTGACTGGATGAACCGCGAGGAACGGAGGAAACCGCTCGCCTGGACGGATACACCACCAAGTCTCTACCTCCCTTAGAGGTAGAGGCCTCAGGTACCCTGACAGTACCCCCCCTCTCAGATACGCCCACCGGGCGGAATGAACCGGGGCGAGATGGGAAGCGGAGGTGAAATGCTCTGCGAAGGCGAGAAGCATGGACGTCCTCCTGAGGTACCCAACTCCTCTCCTCAGGACCATATCCCCTCCAGTTGACCAGATATTGCAATTTTCCCCTTGAAATTCTGGAGTCAATGATGGAGCTGACCTCGTACTCCTCCCGACCCTCCACCTGAACAGGACGAGGCGAGGGGACCTTAGAGGAGAATTTGTTGCAAATGAGGGGTTTCAACAAGGAGACATGAAAAGAGTTAGGAATGCGCAAGGCAGGTGGCAGAGCAAGGCGATACGCAACCGGATTGATACGAGTGAGAACCCTGTAAGGGCCTATGTAGCGAGGAGCAAATTTCATGGATGGAACTTTTAGGCGAATATTCTTAGTACTCAACCATACCCTATCCCCAGGAACAAAAACAGGAGCCGCTCTTCTATGTTTGTCAGCGTGTTTCTTGAACAGCGAGGAACTATGTAATAGAATTTGCCGAGTCTGATCCCATAATTTCTTCAGGTTGGCGACATGATCATCAACCGACGGTATCCCCTGAGAAGAGGAAACCGAAGGAAAAATCGAAGGATGAAAGCCATAGTTCATGAAGAAAGGGCTAGAGCGAGTTGAATCGCAAACAAGGTTATTGTGTGCGAACTCCGCCCAAGGAATCAGACCGACCCAATCGTCCTGGTGTTCGGAAACAAAGCAACGCAGATACTGTTCGATCTTTTGATTAGTACGTTCAGCAGCTCCGTTAGACTGAGGGTGATAGGCAGAGGAGAAGTTCAATTTGATGCCCATTTGAGAACAAAAGGATCTCCAGAAACGTGAGACAAATTGAGAACCTCTATCAGAAACAATCTCTGAAGGAATCCCATGTAGGCGAAAAACTTCTCTCGCAAAAATCTCCGCCAATTCAGGAGAAGTCGGAAGTTTAGGTAATGGCACGAAATGGGCCATCTTAGTAAATCTATCCACCACCGTGAGAATAACAGTCTGTCTTTTGGAAGCAGGCAAATCAACGATAAAGTCTATGGACAAACAGGACCAAGGTTTCTCAGGAATGTCCAAGGGGAGTAACAGGCCACATGGGGATGCATGAGGTAGTTTAGTCTTGGCACAAGTCTCACAAGCTGCGACGAACTCCTCAATATCTTTTCGAAGTGAAGGCCACCAGAAATCCTTGGATATCAGAGAGTATGTCTTGCGAATACCAGGATGACCAGCTATTTTACTTTCATGAAAACATTGTAAGAGCTCCAGTTGAAGTTCAGGAGGAACAAAGTTTCTTCCCTCAGGGGTGTTTCCGGGAGCTAGATGTTGTGACTTCAAGATCTGGTCAAGTAGCGGAGAATGAATTTTGAGACTGGTATTAGCAATAATATTGCATTTGGGTACAATGGAAGACAAAAGTGGTTCAACTGAAGCAGAGGGTTCATATTGGCGAGATAGCGCATCGGCTTTAGAATTCTTTGACCCAGGTCTGTAAGTCAGAACGTAATTGAAATGGGTAAGAAACAACGACCAACGAGCCTGCCTGGAGGACAGGCGCTTGGCCTCTCCGATATAGGACAAGTTTTTGTGGTCTGTCAGAATGGTAACAGGATGTAATGTACCTTCCAATAAATGTCTCCATTCTTTCAAAGCCTTGATAACCGCTAGTAATTCTCTGTCACCAATGTCATACCTGCTTTCAGTACCGGTCAATTTTTTAGAGAAAAATCCACATGGATGTAATGGTTTATCAACACCCAACCTTTGAGATAGAACGGCACCTAAACCAGTCTCTGATGCGTCTACCTCGAGCAAAAAAGGCAGAGAAGTGTCAGGGTGAACTAAAATTGGAGCGGAAGCGAAAAGCTCCTTGAGAGTCTTGAACGCAAGGAGAGCTTCAGTAGTCCAATTCTTAGTATCAGCCCCCTGTTTGGTCATGTTAGTGATAGGTGCAATAATGGAAGAATAGCCCTTAATAAAGCGCCTATAATAATTGGAAAAGCCAATAAATCTCTGTATGGCTTTAAGACCTGTGGGTAAAGGCCACTCTAGAATGGATTGGAGCTTATCCGGATCCATCTTAAATCCCTCCCCAGAGATCACATAGCCGAGAAAGGTTACCTGGGTTTGATCAAAGCTACATTTCTCCAACTTGCAGTACAATCCATGCTGGAGAAGCTTGTGCAAAACCCTCCTGACTTGCTTGTGATGAATCTCAATCTCACTAGAATGAATGAGTATATCATCTAGGTATACAATGACGCACTCTTGCTGAAATTCCCTAAGAACCTCGTTTATCAGATCTTGGAATACCGCTGGCGCATTGCATAACCCAAAAGGCATAACAGTATATTCATAGTGACCATATCGAGTATTGAATGCCGTCATCCACTCATGTCCCTGCTGGATTCTCACCAAGTTATATGCCCCTCTGAGGTCTAACTTGGTGAAAATTGTAGAGCCCTTCAAACGATCGAAGAGTTCGGTGATCAAGGGAATCGGGTAGGCATTTTTAATGGTTATCTTATTCAAGCCTCGATAATCAATACAAGGTCTCAAAGAACCATCTTTCTTTTTAACAAAAAAAAATCCAGCCCTGGCAGGGGAGGAGGACCTCCTGATGAATCCCTTGTCTAAATTCTCGTGAATATATTCCTCTAGGACTGAGTTCTCCTTTATAGATAATGGGTATACATGACCTCTGGGAGGCATGGTACCAGGGAGTAGGTTAATTTTGCAATCAAAGGACCTGTGTGGGGGTAAGGTATCGGCTTTCTTTTTGTCAAATACTGCCTTTAAATCTAGATACTGAGGCGGAATTTGTGTCTCTGTAGGATTGTCAGAGGTATTCGATGTATTAGTTAATCCAAGAGGTAAGACCTTCCGCAAGCATTTTTCTTGACAATTCTCTCCCCACGAAACTATCTCCCCTGATTCCCAATTAATAATAGGGTTGTGTCTCCTCAGCCAGGAGTACCCCAGGACTATGGGAATAGACGGAGAAGAGATGAGCATTAAGGATATATCCTCTTTATGCAGGATGCCAACAGTCAAGTTAATCGGTATGGTCTCATGGAAAATAACAGGCTCAAGTAACGGTCTACCATCGATGGCCTCGACAGCCAGAGGTGTCTCTTTTAACTGGGATGGAATAGCATGCTTGGCAGCAAAACCCTGATCTATAAAGCTCTCAGCAGCTCCAGAATCGATTAGTGCCATAGTCTTAACTACTCCCTTCTCCCACTTTAAAGAAACGGGTAACACAAGCCTGAGCTCCTTGTAGTTGTGAATAGAGGACAAAGTAGAAACACCCAAGGCCTGTCCTCTAGAGGAACTTAGGTGCGAGCGTTTCCCGAACGATTGGGACAATTTAGGCGTAAATGACCCCTGACTCCACAATACATACATAAACCCTCCCTTCTCCTGTACTGTCTCTCCCTTTCAGTGAGATGAGTACTGCCTATCTGCATAGGTTCAGGAATACGTAAGTCTTCGAACTCAGAGATTTGAAAGGTAGGCGCTAGTTTAAAGGAGGGTCTACGGGTCCTATCTCGAGTGTTCTGCCTCTCTCTTAAGCGTTCATCAATACGAGATATAAAAGAAATTAAATCCTCCAAATTTTCGGGGAGTTCTCTAGTAGCGACCTCGTCAAGAATTACATCTGATAACCCATTCAGAAACACATCTATATAAGCCTGTTCGTTCCACTTAACTTCTGCCGCCAAGGATCTGAACTCTAGTGCATAATCCACAAGTGTTCGATTGTCCTGTTTAAGGCGCAACATTAATCTAGCTGCATTGACCTTTCTGCCCGGAGGGTCAAAAGTTCTTCTAAACGCAGCTACAAAGGCATTATAATTATAGACTAGTGGATTATCATTCTCCCATAAAGGATTGGCCCATCTCAAAGCTTTTTCAATGAGCAGAGTAATAATAAATCCAACCTTTGCTCTATCTGTAGGATAAGAGCGGGGTTGTAATTCGAAATGGATGCTAATCTGGTTTAGAAAGCCACGACACCTCTCCGGTGACCCGCCATAACGTACTGGTGGGGTAATACGGGAAGAAGCACCTACAGTGGCTACCTCTAGACCTGAGACTGCAGGAGAGATAGAAGGAGTACGTGTCTCCTCAGGTGGATTACTAGCACGAGACAGAAGTGCCTGTAGTGCCAAAGCCATCTGATCCATCCTATGTTCCATGGCGTCAAACCTGGGATCCGAAGAACCAAGCTGACTGTTTGTACCTGCAGGATCCATTGGCCCTGTCGTAATGTCAGGATCGGGACAGGGATCCAACACGCAGAGTACAAAGAGTGGAAAGGTACGTATACCGGGCCTTAGAATGGCCGGACTAACGTACCGAGAGTAAAGAATAGTCAGAGACAAGCCGAGGTCGAGGGAACGAGAAGACAGATAAGCGAGAGACAAGCCGGGTCAAGGGATAACAGAGAAGCAGGGTAGTACAACGAGCCGAGTCAAAACCAATAGAGCAAACTAGAATACCAGAGCACTGAGTGACTAGACAAGCTAGAACCACGACAGGGCAATGAGCTGAAGTAAGGAGTAAGCTTAAATACCCTGGCTCTGGATGGAAATCACGCCTCTGACAAGTACCGATTGGATATCGGACACTTGAGTGACAGATCGCTCGTGATAGCGTCATGACGTCACGTATTGAGCGTCCTGCTAGAAAAGGACGTGGATTCCTCGCGGCCGGTGTTTAAGTGACTGGATGAACCGCGAGGAACGGAGGAAACCGCTCGCCTGGACGGATACACCACCAAGTCTCTACCTCCCTTAGAGGTAGAGGCCTCAGGTACCCTGACACTGCCCACACTCCTGGTATAATAAACAAGGATTCATCACTCCTAGGGTTTTGGCTGGTCAACACTGTATAAAGTCGCCACTCTTCTTCTTTCGGTATTGATATTGTCATTATACCTGAGGGTCCATTAAACTTCAAGGATAATGTTCCGTTAGGCAGAAATGTTATCTGTGCTTGTAAATTCGATAACAAATCTCGTCCTAGAATTCAGGCATGTAAAGGAACTGATGTTTTACTACGTTGCCTCCCAGTGTACAAAGTCGACTTTTAAGAACCGGTTTAGCAGCACTCCTCCCAGTTGCTCCTATTACAGTGATAGTTCTTCCTGAAGGAGGAGCGACTAGGTTAGTCACCACAGAATTTTCAGCACCAGTGTTGATCATGAAAGAACTCCTTTTTCCCCCCTATTGCTACATCGACCATAGGCTCCGCTCGGCCAAGGGGGATGGAGCCCGGTCGGTATCAATAGTCCTCCATGACAGTGTCAGCCAAACCCACAAAGTCTCTATCTTCTCTTTCTCGGGGTCTCTGCGCTGCTGGGTAATACCTATCCCCACTAACGCTTCCTCTATTTTTCCCACCATTTCCTCCAGGGCCTCCTCTTCCTCTCGCTCTGCCTCTATAATTATTACTATATCCTGCCCTTGTTCTATCTCGCTCATATTGTTCCCTCAGTGGACACTCACTTCTCCAATGCCCTTCTTCCTTACAGTATGCGCATTGGTTCCTACTTAAAGGCTCCCTATTGCACTTATTCTCGCTTTTCTCAGTTCCCCTATACACTTCCTTTTTCCTTCTATCTACACCCACAATAGCTACTGCTAACATGTCAGCTTTCCTTCTCATCTTTCGTTCTTCTTCCTTTTTCGTCTGTCTCCCTATTCATATAAACCTTATTTGCTATCTCCATTAGTTGAGTTATAGACATCCCTACAAACCCTCCATAGGCCTGGCTGACAAAGGCAGAGTTAACCATCCGGGAATTCTCAGGAGCCTCTGGATTAAAGGGGGTATACAACCGGTATGCCTCCAATAATCGATCATAAAAGGCACTGGGCGACTCATCACATTTCTGCAATACCTCAGCCGTCCTTGACATATTGATCGCCCTTTTTCCTCCGGCTTTCATGCCAGCAATAATGGTGTCCCTGTAAGCTCTTAAACGGGCCATATCTGCGCCATTAACATTCCAATTCGGATCTGTGTTTGGATAATGGTCTGCGGCCCAGGCTGCCGGGTTGGCCTGATTTTGAGTACGGGACACTTCTTCAAGCGCTTTAATTGCCGCCTGATTTATCCGAGTTCTTTCCTCGTTATTAAACAATGTCATAAGTAATTGCTGGCAATCAGCCCAAGTGGGATTATGCGTCTGGATTATAGAGGTAATCAAATCTGTCATGGCTTGAGGTTTATCTGTGTAGGAGGAGTTATGGGTCTTCCAGTTGAATAAATCAGTAGTGGTAAAGGGAACATAGACAAATACGGGATCAGCATGATGTAACTGGCCCTTACCGTTAATATGTGTCGGGCCCGGTGTCAGTCGGAGAGGCATTTGATAATGTGGGGGTTTGTCGGGTTAGTATGGGGCTTCGTTGAGGAAGGTCAGTTATGGGTTCCGGTCGAGGGGTAGTAAGACGAGGGGAAGGGGACACTTTTTCTTTACTGAAAGGAAGATCAGTAAGTAGAATATTCCGGGCCGGGCTGGGAGGAGCCTGACCAGGAATCATAAATGACGCCAAATCTGGATAGGTGGGGTTTATAGGGGTAGGTACCGGAAGGGGAGGGTTTAAAGCAAGTGGGCTAGACTCTGAGCTAGAGGAGGGGGTAGGTGGAGAAAACGGAGCAAGGGGAGTAGTATTACTAGCAGCGCCTCCTCTTCCTGTAGAGGAGGAGTAAGGGGGTGGCAAGGGGATCTCTGACTCAGGGGGCGTGTCCAGAATGGGCGTAATCACGGCCTTGGTGGACAAACGAGTTCTGGCCAACAGGAGGTGACATTGCTCCTCGTTGCATACCCTGATCCATTTTGGCAAGTCATCTACGGCCCGCTTCAAACAATCAATATACGTAAACTGGCCGTAAATTTCAGGCCTACCCGATACAGCCACGTGTACGCGCTGCACCAGATTAGGATCAAGACTACCACGTGGAGGCCATTCTTTACTCCAAAATCATGTACATTGTATCCCTTTTTAAAGTTCGTTGAAATGCATTCTAAGGGATCAATGCTCTTTGAATCCGACGCACCCATACTTAGCAACGGAGCATCGTCTCCAATAGAAGCAAAACAAACACACTTCCAACGGTCACACCCGTTCCCCTTGGCAACAGCACCACATGGTACGGTTACTAGGCCAAACGTACACAACAAAACATACAGGGAATTCCCGTACACACACAGCTGTTACACCAGTCACTAAATAACTATTATTGTACCTTTTGGTGAAACTATACAATCACCCACGTTATAATTCTCAGTATTTAAATTACCCGTCTATAAAAACATGCCCTAGTAACATCGTCTTTACAAACAGTAGTTATAGTACGGTTAGCATTGGTTAAAGTACAATTTTTAAAGTCACAGTTCAGTTAGTAGTGGTTATGATGTTAAACATACAACATAAACAACAGTTATTAGTGGTTATTTACAGCATCAGTAATTATAATACATGGTTATGGTACCGTGCACTATGATACAGTTACACACTATTCACACTCTCGCCAGACGGCAGAGCTCACGCTATCTAGCAAGATATACACTTTACTACAATGATTTTTAACACATTTACAGTTTCCCAACTAATCTATTGGCCAGTACCTCGAGGGACTACCTAAAACTATTTACATCTGTTTTGGTTAGCCGTCGCTGCCCAAGCACCACATATAGTGAACTAGAGGGCGGAATTTACACAAAACCCTCTTAGTCTATCTACTCTATCAATAGTCTAGTGGGTTCCAGATTTACATGCCTTCCCACTTAGCCAAGATAGGTTGAGATCTAGCGGACAGAATATACAACAGGCTCCGCTTAGTCTCCCGGTCCCTCCGACCTAGCGAACGAAATATACACCCTAGATACGCTAGTCTAGACAAGACACCGGTGTCCGGCTTGGGCTATTTACACAGGACCCAGCCTGACTCCAAACCAGGATTAAATGAGCTGACTACAGGGCGTTTAATTACGAGCGGTGTGCCTTCACTCCTTCCCTCAACTTGAGGGGGCCAATTCTATACACAATTCCAGATACAAACCCCTTATGGGCCTACCGCACAATCGGTATCCAATACCCCTAGTTGGTCCACCGTCTAAAACAGTAGTCGTCTTACCTCCTCGTTCCTGAACCTGAGTTCACACTCATCGACGGGGGCACCCCAGCACTTACTACGTAGAGGCCGATTATCTCCTGGACAACAGACCAGTGGCGCCGAGACGAAGGGAGGTCCACGCAAAAGTTCAGGGGTGCAGCCGTAGAGAGCCGTACGCCTCTGTTTCTCAGCTACCGCTGAACGATGAGATTCCCGGCCAATGCACCAATTGATACCGGAGAAACTGACGGAAGCCAAGCACAGAGAGATGGACACAGGTTTCTTCAGGACCGGGAATCAGAGGGACTAATGTCACCAAAAACAGCTAAAATCTGAGTCCTGATCATACAGTGTAGGTCCCTTATATAGACATATAGCTCCTCCTATAATCAGTTCCACCTACATGTACTCTAACCCAATCAACAGAATAAAGACTAACTTTCCTGTTTGACCACTTGGCTTGCCCAGCACAATGGAGGAGGGGAATACTCGTATATCCTGTATTCCTGCACATGCTCCTTACACTACTGATTGTATCGTTGCCACGTGCAACCAACCGACCGATACATCAGCATATGCACGTGCACATACCACGTGGCAATCTCGGCCTACTAAATTTATTTTTACCGAGATTCCACCACACTCTTACTGTAGTTACTGGATTTACTGTCATGGCAACATTATCAATAGTGACTCTGCGGTGCACTTTCTTGTTCATATAAGTCAAATGTATTTAATTTACTATTCTCCACCCATTTTATGAAATGTGCTAGCATTATAGAAATAATAAGAATAGTATTCTTTTAAAATGTTTTTTTTTTTATAAATTACATTTTGTTTCTGTGGGACTGTAAAAAGAGTGCTAAGTATAATACAAGTCTCAAGTCAGAGCATTACCTAAAGTAGGTGTAGGAAGCCTTCAGCACTCGAGTTGCTGTGGACTAAATTTCACATAATGCTCTTACAGCTAAAATGCTGGCAAAAATTAAGAGGAGAAATCTTGAATGTTGAGGATTACTTATACCTGATCATAAGAAAGCATCAAATCCTTATGGTATTTCTTTGTTTACTTGTTTGTTTTTGTTTTACCCAGGAAAATCTTAATATTAGAACTTTGTGGTTAGATCATAATCCTAATTAAATCAAATGTCCAAAATGTCAGCAATTTAGTCGGAATGTTGTATATTATTATTATTATTATTATTATCATTATTATAATTATTTTTTATTTTTTTTTATTTTATTATTTAAAGTTTTTATTTTATGAATTTCGAGCATAAATAAACATATGAATAGTACATAGATTTCAAAGTTAGTACATACGTAATTACAAGTGCGAGGTTACAATAGTAGTGTATTGTTGCATAAAATAGGCAAGGAAACAGTATTACATTTGTGACTTAAAGTTGCATATATCAAACATAGAGCGAGTAGGCGTATTCCCTAGCTTAAAAAGCTTCGGGAGCGCCAAGAAAGGGAGTTCTGCAGCTGTTGTACTGCTTTAAATAATGGTCTAAAATAATTTAATCGTGGGTATCATTGAAAATATGATCCCTAATGAAAAATAAATAAACAAATAAAACTTAATATACCACAACCATACTATACACACTGGGGTGGGTCTGCACAATATATTAGTGATATATTAGTGATTTTACTAAATGCAGTAAAATAAACTATTATATTATTATTCTTATTTTATAATAAATAGTTTATTTTACTGCATTTAGCTACTTATCTTTTATTATTTTACCTACATTTGATGTCCTGCTGACTACCTGGTGCCACCATATCCTTAGGTGGGGATAGTACCACCCATGCTGTGATTACTAGAGCAGGTCTTGCTCTATAAATTGTAAGTACAATACTTTATTCTACTACCCTGGTTTTACAGTACTTACTACACTATCAGAGTGTCTCTCTCTTTTATTTTAATTTTCTCATTTGGAGGATCAATATCATCTGTACCAGCTTGTATCCTTAGACGGGGATTATACCGTCCACGCTGAACAAAGTAGAGCTCTTATATAGCTCTACCCTATGTGAGTGATTTTCCTATAGTTACCCAGCACAAATATTTGCACTGTTATAAACTGTATTGCACTATTATTTTTTCCTCTGTTTTATTATTTCGAGGTACTTACCAACTCTCCTCTCAGAGGTGTATGTACGTATTATCCTTGGGCGCAGTATACACCATATTTTATATTTACTATAAAACCCTGCTGGATCAAGCCTTTGATAATGGTATACTGTCGAAGGATGAATACGGTGGTATCTACATTAAAAACCCGACAATTTCCACGTTTTACTGCCTGCCAAAAATTCATAAGCAACAACAAACCTTGACAGCAAGACCAATTGTCTCAGGGACAAACAGCTTTACTAGCAAAGGCAGTATCTATGTGGACAAAATTTTACGTCCTTTTGTAGAAAACCTACCATCGTACTTAAAAGACACCAAGGACACATTAAAATGCCTAACATCCGTCACAGTACCCAAGGGCGCAACCTTATGCAGTCTTGACGTGGAGGCTCTATACTCCTCCATCCCACATGCGAGTGGTTTGGATCACATTGGATACTTTCTGAAAAAGAGGGATGTTGAACACAATAACACACTACGTTTGTGTTAGACCTACTGAGATTTATCCTCACACATAATTTCTTCATCTTCCAAAGTAAATAGTACCATCAGGTGCAGGGGATTGCGATGGGGACATCTTGTGCCCCATCATACGCCAACCTGCACCTTGAAAGGGTCTTTACTGAGCACAACACCGACTTTACCGACTGTATATTTTTATGGAAAAGGTACATAGACGACATCCTCATCATTTGGACAGGTACTCAATCACACTTTGAGACCTTTGTAGAGACACTCAACGTGAATAATCTGAATCTCCGATTCACTATGGAGTTTGGAGACCAGGCACTTAATTTTTTAGACTGCACATTCAGGATAACCAAGGACCTGGGGATGGAAACCACCCTATATCGTAAGCCCACCTCTACCAATAGTATGCTACGATGGGAGAGCCACCACCCTACCCCACTCAAAAGATGGATTCCGGTGGGCCAGTATCTCCGACTAAGAAGGAATTGCTCGTCTATTGAGGACTTCAAACTAAAAGCAACCGAACTGAGATTCAGATTCAAACAAAGAGGCTATCCAAATCGCTGCCTAAAGCATGCCTACCAGAGAGCACTGAATAGTACTCGTGAAGATTTGCTCATGGACGAGCCCAAGCAGGACTCAAAGAAACTAATTAGATGTGTAGCAAACTATGATGCCAGATGGAACGAGGTAAAGAAGGTGATGGGCCGTTTTTGCCCGTTATTAACACAAGATCCACATCTAAAGGACACCATCTCCACTAAGGTGTCCATTACAGCGAGAAGAGGAAAAAACATGAAAGAAATGCTTGTACCCAGTTACCTCTCTACACCTAACAAAACGAATACCACCTGGATGATTATACACGGCACGTAACAGTGTGGGAAATGTGTTGCGTGTACATATATAGCCAAAGGGTCAAAAACCCTTACTAACCACAACAACTCTGTAGAGATTCCCATAAAACATAAATTGGGCAAAAGGGGTGGAGATTTAGATCACACCCTTAAAAGAAGGGAGTGTTATTGGATTTATAAATTTGACACACTAGCCCCCAAAGGCCTCAATGAAGGCTTTACCTTCACCCAGTTTATTGAATCATGATGATCCCCACTGTGTATATATGTATATAGATTTGTGTTGTCCAGTCTTTAACTTATGTCTTTTTGTTAACAGATATCTCTTTCTGTACATGTGAAGTGTGATCTACCGGGTGCCCATTTGACTGCATAAAAAGTGACCGCTCGTTACCTATGCCACTAAACCACTAGTCCTAGTATCCCCCCCCCCCTTTTTTTCCTGTTTGGCCCTATTGGGAGTATAAGTGATAGTATAGCTCCCCCCCACTAATAGGATTTTTCCTACACTGTATGAAATAGGGGCTCTCTATGCATATATTGCATCTGACCTCCCGTCAGGAAGAGTTTTGCTAATACGGTCTACCCCATATTACAGTTTTTAGTGGTACCCAGTGCAACCACAATAACAGTGCTTCCCACTTCACATTCCCATGATGACTATGGGAGCCGTATTTCTTTCTGTTGCACGGCCTCTTCCATATATCTGCAAGGGTTAACTATATATCAATCCTGCTCTCTTAAATCCCAATACATGATTATCGGTACATGCAAGCTGATATGCTTAAGACACCGTCTATTAGGGGTCTCTATGCTTAAGATACCGTCTATAAGGGGACTTTATTCAGGACTTATATGTGGTTTAAGTGGTTGGCATCAATGATTCCACCTAGACGGGTTTTCCGTCTGTATGCACAAAGCGTTTTTACACACGGTGCTCTGTGAGGTTCACAGTTAGCCGTAGGCTTATTTCCATATGGGGGAGGAGTCCTCCTTCAGTCAACCGATGACTGACACCCTCCCTACGTCCGCAGACCCGCCCCACTTACACCCACGTCGGCGGATGCACGAACAAATGACAGACTACACGTCATTTGGAAATTTGGCGCGAAGAGGCAAGACACGTTATTGGTTACATGCACGGCCGGTCTGGGTATTTAAACCCAGCGAGGCACAGGAGCCGGTTCACCTTTGACAAAGGCGCTCTAATAGCGCTGAAACGTACGTTAGGTCGTAACTCTCTTTTATTTCACTAGCACGGTTTGATGTGACCACTGGGTGAGGGTAGTGGGTCTATGTCATGCCTAACCGACGTTAGAGCTAGCTACATTTAGTTTTCAAAAGTGAACAGTGTAGAAATCTTTTTCCTCCCTAGCAGACTTATTACAGCTCCTGTAATATTAGGGGCAATCACTGCAGCAAGCTACTCTAGTCAGCCCTCGACATGATTTGGGCTGTTATAAGTGTAGAAATCTTTTTTCTCCTCCAGCAGGTTCATTAGAGTCCCCACTGGAATAGGGGCATCCACTGCAACAACTGACTCTGCCAGTCCTTAATTACCATTGGGCTGATACACTGAATCTCCAGCATATCAAGCTGCAACTCTGTATCCCCTTAGTTATACAGAGATACTTTGTTTCCCACCAGCGGATACTTGGGACAATTTTACCTATTTCTAAAAGGTTTTTCTACACTCTGATGCTAAGGGACACAGTTCGCTGTCATCTGCTTGTGCTTCTCAGGTTAACAAGTCCTTAGTGCACAATATAACGCAAGCAGCTGAACTGTCCCTCTTAAAGCACCAGTTACACTTCATATCACTAATATATTGTGCAGACCCACCCCAGTGTGTATAGTATGGTTGTGGTATATTAAGTTTTATTTGTTTATTTATTTTTCATTAGGGATCATATTTTCAATGATACCCACGATTAAATTATTTTAGACCATTATTTAAAGCAGTACAACAGCTGCAGAACTCCCTTTCTTGGCGCTCCCAAAGCTTTTTAAGCTAGGGAATACGCCTACTCGCTCTATTTTTGTATATATACAAGGGTTATCCCCTACTGAGTACTGCAGACACACTCTAGTTCCCCTTGTTGGGAACCAAGCACTTCGGTGCCTTCTGTTTCTATATATATCAAACATGTAAGCAATAAGGTAGTTCCGGTTTGAACATGTACTCTTTTAACAATTAGAATACATACAAAGTGATAGGTGGAACCGCTTGAATCTTGGATAATGTGAAAAATACAATAGTATACACATAATAGCGTAGTATGTCTATTCAATAATAAATAATAATAAAGTAAATGGTAGTTTCACTCACAAAGTTGGAGTCATACCATCATATGACTCTTTTAGTATGCTCCTTTGGACCATCAGGGGTTGTCCAGACCCTTGTGCAGTCAAGATCTTGGTTTTCCTCTTAATGCTCTTATTTGGTGTTCCAAAATAAAGCTGTAAGATATCCAGATATTCCTTTAAAAATGCTTTATTCCAAAAAATATAAAATTCCTTATACCAGAAACAACTGGTCAAAAGTGCAGTAAACAGAGAACTAGTCAAATAAAAGTCCTCAAAAGAATGTCCTTAGTTAATGTCCAAAATGCGTTTCGCCTATTGCTTAGGCTTCCTCAGTTGGATAAACTTCACTCCGGTTTGTTTTCTTCTTTTAAGCTTCCCGCCTGACTTATTTCTCCAATAGGGCATTTACTTCTGGTATTTTCGTATATTGAAACGCAACATGCGTTCCAGACGTAAGAAATTACTTCCGGGTTCCATCATTATCGAGCGCACGCGCGTCCCACATACCGGCGTCTACTTTCGTGTTCCGCCGAAGTGGAACGCACGTGCGCTTCAACCACGATCTGCCACCAACGTTATCTTCAATTTCCTATATCTGAACGCATGCGCGTTCCAAATCTGTAGGGTAGCCAATGGGTTTTTATCTCTGTGGAACGCACATGCGTTCCAAAAGTCTTCCGAAGAGATACAATAAAGTACATAAATTATACTAAAATGGATATCATTAAATATACTAATTAGTTAAAATAAGCTTAAAAATTAGACATATTTCTAAAATACAAGCCCGTTTTTGGTAAATATAAAAGACAAGATAAAGTCATGAGGCATAGCTGGTCTAAAAAGATAATAACTTTGATAAAATATATAACTTCTGCTAAAACATATTTAAAAAATTTCATTTCATAAAATGGTATAGCTCAAAATAATTATTTAGACCTTCAGGTATCATAGTGTTAAAATCAAAAATAAATTTAATTTCTTCTTTTCCAATCTTATTTATGTAGTCTCCTCCTCTCCAATCTTTTTTCACTTGTTTTATTGCGCAGAAAAACATTCCTTCTGGGTTCTGTCTGTGTGCTTTTTTAAAATGGTTAGAAACACTGTGGGTTTCTATACCATTTTTTATGTTTCTAACATGTTCCGCTATTCTAATGTTTAAGCTTCGGATGGTGCGACCTACATAAACTAAATTGCACGGACATTGTAAAACGTAGATAACCCCCTTAGAATGACAAGTTAGGTGATCTCTTATAGTAATTTTTTTGTTTATATGGGGTTCTAAATCTACTAGATGTCTCTTTCTACTTTTCGTGTTTTTGCATGCTCCACAATATCCACAACCATAAAAACCCTTTTCCATTGAAAAAAGGGTTCTCTTTTATTAGGTTTTATTGCTGCTTTTAACTATACTTGGGCACTTCAGAAATTTTCGTTTCGTACGAATGTATTCGTACGAAAAATAAAGTAGTTTAGTCAGAACCGAAATTCGTCAATTCTTCCATTTGTTTTCGTACGATATTAGTTAGTATTTTCGTTTCGGATAAACTCATTTGTTCATTCGGCTTGTT
Organism: Pelobates fuscus; assembly: GCF_036172605.1. Classification (NCBI taxonomy): domain Eukaryota; kingdom Metazoa; phylum Chordata; class Amphibia; order Anura; family Pelobatidae; genus Pelobates; species Pelobates fuscus. The sequence goes on along the minus strand of NC_086325.1, from coordinate 112,579,363 downwards.
CATTTAATTGAACCAAATGAATTCATAAAACTATGTTCCCTAATCCCTAAATAACGAATAGCCTCAAGTGAACGCAGTAAAACCATTCATTCGTTTACATTTTCGTACATTGATCTCACAACACATGGCATTGAACAATGTTCTAATCTATTTACGCCAGGTGGTACTGGCAACACAGTATCATTTTAGCAGGGAGTGGGAAAGCAGGAGCCAATTAAATAGGCTTTTACATACTGCCAGACAAAACTGTAAAAAATAAAAGTATCAACTCAAGGCAGTCCTTCAATGCAAAATCTATCCAGATTTTCTATAGGCCAGCCATTCAGCCATTTTGGAGCCCAGCCAGCCCACCACCCTGTCAGCCATTTTAGGCACTTTCATAGGGACCTTGCCAGAAGTGGTCATGTCTTCCTCCAGCTCCTCAAGTGATCCACCCATTGATATAGTGGAGGGGGGCATTGGCAACTCTGGCCAGCATGAAGGAGAAGCAAGTGGGAGAAGCAAGAAAAAGCAAAGAAAGCCTAGAATCTTAAAATCAGTATGTCCTGGGAGGAAGAATAAGTACGCAGATAGCTTTGGTGCAGAGGAGAATACAGTACTGGTAAACAAGCTTTGCCAGTACTACCAATGTATGTTTGGGGGAGCAGCCAAAAAGACTTCAAGATCAAAGAAAAACAGAATGTGGAGGAAGATTGCGGCAGCGGTGAACACTGTTGGAGGGAACAACCGCACTGAATACGTGGTGAAGAAACGGTAAGTGCACTTATATTCCTAAAAAATAATTTTCTTTGTGCCACTAGTGGCAGCTATGCTTTTAAAGTCTTTTAAAAGTGAGGGTTGGGTCACTTAAGTACATAGAGGGAAAAAACACCATGTGCAGCTCAGCTTTAAAGGAACACTATAGTGACAGGAATACATGTTTGCATTCCTGTCACTATAACTGTGAAAACACAGTTTAACCTCCCTCTCAGCAATGTAACTGTAATTAAAGGGACACTCCAGTGCCAGAAGAACAAACCGTTTTCCTGGCACTGCAGGTCCCCTCTCTCATAGACATAGTATACATAGACGCCGCATTGACCGCTACTGCCTGCTGGCGCTGATGAACGGGCACCGCTCTACTCAAGGTATTTAAGAACACTTGGAAAGTCCATCTGTCCATCTGTCACTCATTATCCCTGCACTGACTGAGTACTACCATTCTCATTATGCAGGAATAAATGAGAATGACAGAATGCAGTCATTGCAGGGATAATGAGAATGACAGCAGACAAAGTACTACGATTCTCATTATCCCTGCACTGACAGTCAGTGCAGGGATAATGAGAATGACAGAACACAAAGTACTATCAGTCTCATTATCCCTGCACTGACAGTCAGTGCAGGGATAATGAAAATGGTAGTACTCAGTCAGTGCAGGGATAATGAGAATGGCAGCACACACAGTACTACCATTCTCATTATCCCTGCACTGACTAAGTACTACCATTCTCATTATCCCTGCACTGACTGAGTACTACCATCCTCATTATCCCTGCACTGACAGTCAGTGCAGGAATAAATGAGTGACAGAACGCAGTCAGTGCAGGGATAATGAGAATGACAGCAGACAAAGTACTACCACCATTCTCATTATCCCTGCACTGACAGTCAGTGCAGGTATAATGAGAATGGCAGCACACAAAGTACTATCATTCTCATTAACCCTGCACTGACAGTCAGTGCAGGAATAATGAAAATGACAGCACACAGTCAGTGCATAATGAGAATGACAGCACACAAAGTACTACCATTCTCATTATCCCTGCACTGACTGAGTACTACCATTCTCATTATCCCTGCACTGACTGAGTGAGTACTACCATTCTCATTATCCCTACACTAACTGAGTACTACCATTCTCATTATCCCTGCACTGACAGTCAGTGCAGGAATAAATGAGAATGACAGAACGCAGTCAGTGCAGGGATAATGAGAATGACAGCAGACAAAGTACTACCATTCTCATTATCCCTGCACTGACTGAGTACTACCATTCTCATTATCCTTGCACTGACTGAGTACTACCATTCTCATTATCCTTGCACTGACTGAGTACTACCATTCTCATTATCCTTGCACTGACTGAGTACTACCATTCTCATTATCCTTGCACTGACTGAGTACTACCATCCTCATTATCCTTGCACTGACTGAGTACTACCATCCTCATTATACCTGCACTGACTGAGTACTACCATCCTCATTATCCCTGCACTGACTGAGTACTACCATCCTCATTATCCCTGCACTGACTGAGTACTACCATCCTCATTATCCCTGCACTGACAGTCAGTGCAGGAATAAATGAGAATGACAGAACGCAGTCTGTGCAGGGATAATGAGAATGACAGCACACAAAGTACTACCATTCTCATTATCCCTGCACTGACTAAGTACTACCATTCTCATTATCCCTGCACTGACTGAGTACTACCATTCTCATTATCCCTGCACTGACTGAGTACTACCATTCTCATTATCCCTGCACTGACTGAGTACTACCATCCCCATTATCCCTGCACTGACAGTCAGTGCAGGAATAAATGAGAATGACAGAACACAGTCAGTGCAGAGATAATGAGAATGACAGCCGACAAAGTACTACCATTCTCATTATCCCTGCACTGACAGTCAGTGCAGGTATAATGAGAATGGCAGCACACAAAGTACTATCATTCTCATTATCCCTGCACTGACAGTCAGTGCAGGAATAATGAAAATGACAGCACACAGTCAGTGCATAATGAGAATGACAGCACACAAAGTACTACCATTCTCATTATCCCCGGAACTGACTGAGTACTACCATCCTCATTATCCCTGCACTGACAGTCAGTGCAGGAATAAATGAGAATGACAGAACACAGTCAGTGCAGGGATAATGAGAATGACAGCAGACAAAGTACTACCATCCTCATTATCCCTGCACTGACAGTCAAACTCAGCATACATCAAACATAAACACTTCCAAAAATAATTTAAATCCCTCCAGTGGATCAAAAGTTAGCTGGAGGTCCCTTTATGACTGACCGCAAGCACGTTTTCCTGCCCAAAACAGTTCCATAGATTTGGGCTGTGCGGTCGGTCAATTTTATGCAGAAAAACGAACGGGACTTTGTCTCTGCAGCTAAAAGTTCCGTATGGGAGAAGGTAAGGGTCAGCGGTGTTCGTGTATTTGCGCATCCGATTTTAGTTCCACAGAATCTTTAGCATACACCGCTGACCGCGTTCGAATGAACAAAGATGGCCGCCGCCACGTGTTCGTTTGCACGATCTGCGGCCACCCAGCGGTCGGCAATTAACCTGCAGTAACCTCACAGCCTGGGAGGTAAATTGCCTGCACACTTTAACTTCTGGGTGGTCTGCCTGTGTGGTACTTGGTTCAGTAAGCCCTATTTACTGAACCAAGTGGGAGAAAGCCAGGAACAAGTTATTTTACAGGTCTTAAAGGGACATTGTTCACCAAAGTTACAAGATGTCCCCAGACGGTTCTTAAAGGGCCATACACACCCAATAAAAGTCCATACGTTTTCAGGGGCACAATCTTCCAGGGGCCATAGTCATGAGGAAGGAGGCTGGCAAATAGGCTTCTCCACAATCCAGGGAAGCAGGGCAATTTATCATTTAAAGGGCCAGTTACAAATAGCAATTTGTAACAGTAGTACTAAGTCAGTGCAGGGATAATGAGAATGACAGCACACAAAGTACTACCATTCTCATTATCCCTGCACTGACTAAGTACTACCATTCTCATTATCCCTGCACTGACAGTCAGTGCAGGAATAAATGAGAATGACAGAACGCAGTCAGTGCAGGGATAATTTGAATGACAGCAGACAAAGTACTGCCATTCTCATTATCCCTGCACTGACTAAGTTCTACCATTCTCAGTATCCCTGCACTGACAGTCAGTGCAGGGATAATGAAAATGACAGAACACAAAGTACTATCATTCTCATTATCCCTGCACTGACAGTCAGTGCAGGAATAATGAAAATGGTAGTACTCAGTCAGTGCTGGGATAATGAGAATGATAGCACACAAAGTACTACCATTCAGATATAGCAATTGGATGGGTGTACTGTGCATGCGCGCGACACATCCATCAGACATCCACTAGAGGTGGAGTTAACACATAAAGATAATTATTGCAGTTGCAATAATTGGGACACTGAACCCAGAGCACTTCAATGTGCTGAATTGTTCTGGGTGCCTATAGTATCCCTTTAAACATGTCAGTAAACATATATATAGAAACATATTAAAGTAATCAATCAATCACACATGTCATTGCAGTTACTACGACATCAGCCGGATGGTGAAGAGGAAGGTGAAGGCAGCAGCCGCCTCCAGGAAGACAGGAGGTGGTTTACAAGACAAAGAACCGAACCTGCTCTCCCCCTGCAAGAGGAGGGTACCATTACCCTAACAGCAGTGGATCCTGATTCAGTGACATCAGTGGCCGAAGAACAGTTGCCGCAACTTCCTCCACCGTTGGCTGCGCTGTATGCGACGATCCAGGCTCGTCAAGCTGAACTGGAGACGTCCATACAGCAGGATAGGGAGAATCAGCGGGAACTTTTGCAGAATGTGATAACCGAGGTACGCTCCATGTCAAACATTTTCAATGAGGGCGTTAGGCAATTTACATCAGCAATGGTTTCCTTGCAGCAAAATGTGCAGCGCTTCATGGAAACGAGGGAGGAAGAGTGCATTTCAATGCGCACGCAAGCTGCCCATAATTTGGGCATAACCCTTGCTGATGTAGATAGCCTAGTTCGTGAATGACGTGCGCAGGGTCTTCCCAGAAGGGATGATGATGATGATGAATAGATAACTGCGGGAAGAATGCACTGAGATGTTTATTTCTCATTATCATCCACAATGTGAACACAACTGACGCTGTTCATTATAGGTTGTTATATTCTCAATTTTCTCCTAGTTTTCCCTATCCTTCCCCTGAATATACATTGGTTATTCTCCTCTGCACTATATCCTCCCAGGACTGCTCCTAACAACCTGGGCTTTCTCTGCTTCGTTGCTTCTCCCACTTGCTTTTCTAATTAAAAAAAATATTAGATTACAACTTCTGACTCCTCTTTTCTTTAATGAGATATATATATATATATATATATATATACACACACACACACACACACACACATACATACACACAAAGAAACTTGAACGAAAAATATACCGTATTTATCGGCATATAACACGCACTTTTTCTCCCTGAAAATAGGGGGAAAATGATGTGTGCGTGTTATACGACCATATACCATATTTACTTACCTGTCTTGAAGCGTGGGCCGGTGTTCAGCGCGCACCGCGGTACTGGAACTTCAATTTCAGGTTTTGGTTTCCGGCGGGACTTAAAGGAAGTGTGCACACGGAACCTGTAATTGAAGTTCCAGTACCGCGGTGCGCGCTGTGAAGCCGGCCCACGCTTTAAGACAGGTAAGTAATTATGGGACAAGGGGAGGGAAAGTGCACTAGGGGACACTATGGGAGGGGGGGGGGGGCACTATGGGAGGGGGTGGAGAATACTATGGAAAGGGGGGAACACTATGGGATGAGGGGGGGGAACACTATGGGAGGGGGTGGAGAATACTATGGGAGGGGGTGGAGAATACTATGGAAAGGGGTGGAGAATACTATGGAAAGGGGGTGGAGAATACTATGGGATGGGGGGGAATACTATGGGATGGGGGGGAATACTATGGGATGAGGGGGGGGTGAATTTCCTTCTTAAAATGAGGTGCGTGTTATACGCCAATAAATACGGTGTATATATCCCCATGTATTAATAAAAATAATTTAAAAAATGATATATATATATATATATATATATATATATATATATATATATATATAACATGGGGGATGGTTGCACTCACCTGAACATGCTTAAATGTGGTGCTGCTGGGGGCCATATTATACAATAAACAATACACAAGATCCAGCGCACTCTCCTATCTACTAAACAGCAACTTCAATGTTGACAGATTTTATTAGTTTTTAAAAGTTTTTTTTTAAAAAAACACCTAATCTAGGCAAAAAAATAATAATGGGGATTTAGTTACATTATATGATCATACATTGCATAAGCCTGCCACAACGTCAATGTACCCCATCTTTGGCAGGTCCTACTCTCACAGTCTAATGTCTGCTCTTATGAGATTAACCCACTTACTTGGGAAAAAATTCCATCTGAGGCTCTCTGCAGTACAAGGCTAAATAGGGACCTGAGATGAGGCACCTGTAACAGGGAGGGGTGCAAAACCAAGGAGTTGGCTAGACTCCCAAATATATATATATATGAAACATGGGGGATGGTTGCACTCACCTGAACATGCTTAAATGGAGTGCTGCTGGTGGCCATATTATACAATAAACAATACACAAGATCCAGCGCACTGTCCTATCTACTAAACAGCAACTTCAATGTTGACAGATTTTATTAGTTTTTAAAGGTTTTTTTTTTAAAAAAACACCTAATCTATGCAAAAAATAATAATGGGGATTTAGTTACATTATATGATCATACATTGCATAAGCCTGCCACAACGTCAATGTACCCCATCTTTGGCAGGTCCTACTCTCACAGTCTAATGTCTGCTCTTATGAGATTAACCCACTTACTTGGGAAAAAATTCCATCTGAGGCTCTCTGCAGTACAAGGATAAATAGGGACCTGAGATGAGGCACCTGTAACAGGGAGGGGTGCCTCATCTCAGGTATACACACACATAAAAGAAAATTTGCTTCATACTTACCGTAATTTTCTTTTTCTGATCATTATTCATGGCAGCATTTACTCATGGGTAGCTCCTCCCCTCACAGCAGAAAGGACAGGAAATAGAACTCTGAAACTGGTATAAATAGATCCTCCCCCTTCCCATCAGGCAGTCTTAGTAACTAGCATCACATCTTATAGTATATGGGTGGGAACGTAATGCTGCCATGAATAATGATCAGAAAAAGAAAATTACGGTAAGTATGAAGCAAATTTTCTTTTTTTCCTGACATTATTCATGGCAGCATTTACTCATGGGGAATACCCAAGCAGTATATATAGAGGGAGGGACAGAGTTCAAAAACAGCTAATAGCTATAAAACCATTATTGAGCTGTATAGATCTTAGAAGACTTTAAAAAAGCCAAACAAGACATCAATAGGATATTGTCATACATTCTGCTCAGACAAGTAAATTAACCTAGAGGCTGCAAGGTCAGCAACCTCCTGGCATTCAATATCTGAAATATCCTGAATAATGATAGAGTCAGAAAGGAATTAAGGCCATGATAGCCTAAGTTAGATAAGGATAATGCCATTTTGATATAAAATTAAAACCAAATTGATGACCTTATCAGATCAGAACCTTGACAAAGGCATAACAGAATGTTGGATGAGAACAGACACACCATGCTATTAAACACGGGGAGAATTACACTGAGAATCCAATTACTTCCTGGATGTAATTATTAAGGACGATTCACACTGCTTCCTCTTGCCTTGTGAACTACTTACCTGTGGATACAGGAAACAAATCAATACCTGCCTGTCAGAAAGAGGCAGAGCCTAATAGAGAAATAAGTGTTGTTAAAACACTGCAATAACGAATATATATACACTGTGTGCAGAATTATTAGGCAAATGAGTATTTTGACCACATCATCCTCTTTATGCATGTTGTCTTACTCCAAGCTGTATAGGCTCGAAAGCCTACTACCAATTAAGCATATTAGGTGATGTGCATCTCTGTAATGAGAAGGGGTGTGGTCTAATGACATCAACACCCTATATCAGGTGTGCATAATTATTAGGCAACTTCCTTTCCTTTGGCAAAATGGGTCAAAAGAAGGACTTGACAGGCTCAGAAAAGTCAAAAATAGTGAGATATCTTGCAGAGGGATGCAGCACTCTTAAAATTGCAAAGCTTCTGAAGCGTGATCATCGAACAATCAAGCGTTTCATTCAAAATAGTCAACAGGGTCGCAAGAAGCGTGTGGAGAAACCAAGGCGCAAAATAACTGCCCATGAACTGAGAAAAGTCAAGCGTGCAGCTGCCAAGATGCCACTTGCCACCAGTTTGGCCATATTTCAGAGCTGCAACATCACTGGAGTGCCCGAAAGCACAAGGTGTGCAATACTCAGAGACATGGCCAAGGTAAGAAAGGCTGAAAGACGACCACCACTGAACAAGACTGTGGCGAAACCAACCTCGCCACTGGGCCCTGGAGAAGCCTGTTTGCTAGCCTCCTACCTGCTGACTATGGCCCCTGGGTTATTTGGGGCATATTGTACTGTATATTGCTGCTACTGGCCCTTTTAACAGCATCTATGGACATATTGGGACTTTTGGGACTACTGTCCCTTTAAGACTGTGATACATATTCTAGTGTACTGCCTGTAATATTATATGTGTATTAAGTTTAACCTGGGATATGTATGCAGCATTCATCTGATTGTTCGGTAGAATCACTCCATTTATTATATTGAGTGAAACTACCGAACAACCAGACCACCCAGGAATAAGTGTGCCTCCAATTACAGTTTGCAACAATGTTGCAAACGGGTAATTGGCAATCCATGTAATGTATTCTTTGTCCTCTGGGTGGCCGCCATTCGGGAAACAAACACGTGGCGGCGGCCATCTTAAACTACCGAACAGCGGTGTTTTGCCGTCGAGTGTCTGGAACTAAAATCGGACACTTGACTAGGCAAACACCGCTGAGACCTCCATACTTCCAGAAATTCGTATGGAAACTACCGAATGACCCGCCGTTCGGTAGAAAGAACCCCATAAACAAGGGAATTCATTCAAACCCTCTCCAGGCTCTATAACAAAGGCAATTCGCCTGTTTTCATTCCCTTGTTTGTGACCGACCGCAGGGCCAAAATGCATGGAACTGTTTCCGGATACTTTACCCATGCGGTCGGTCAAATCTTTGGAACCCCATATCTCACGAACCATTCATCCGAATTACTTGAATTTTGGATATGTTGTCCCCCTGAATAAGGGCTATCCAGCGATGCTGGATTTAAAGGTGTACCCCCGGGTTTTGGGGTACATCCAGAACTTGGCTGAAAAGTGTACCGGATAATTGAGTTTAATGTTATCTGAGGGGAGGGGATGTGTGGGCTGAACCATGTATGTGATTGGTTATTTTATGCCTCCCCCTGGGTGTGGCCTGTATGTGGATTAGTGTAATAAAAGCCAGGCTGGATGAGCCAGTCCAGAGTTCCTGTTTTACCCTCAAAGTGATGTGTCGTCTCATTATTGGGGGAAGGATTTATTGTATGCTGTTCCAGTTGACTGCTAGGAGTACAAGCCTATTCGTATGGTTCCTATTCAATGGTCTACAGCATTCATATGCTTGGGAGAATTTAAAGGTTTCTCGGATTCGGTGATTGTGGTGCCTGCCAGAGTGCTTGGAGTCCTCAGGAAGCGCTAGGAGCATCCTTTAACGGAGGTACCAAGTAGGGGTGCCAGGCGATCCGTTACAAAGACACACAAGCTGAAACGTCAAGACTGGGCCAAGAAATATCTCAAGACTGATTTTTCTAAGGTTTTATGGACTGATGGAATGAGAGTGAGTCTTGATGGGCCAGATGGATGGATTGGTAAAGGGCAGAGAGCTCCAGTCCGACTTAGACGCCAGCAAGGTGGAGGTGGAGTACTGGTTTGGGCTGGTATCATCAAAGATGAGCTTGTGGGGCCTTTTCGGGTTGAGGATGGAGTCAAGCTCAACTCCCAGTTTCTGGAAGACACCTTCTTCAAGCAGTGGTACAGGAAGAAGTCTGCACCCTTCAAGAAAAACATGATTTTCATGCAGGACAATGCTCCATCACACGCGTCCAAGTACTCCACAGCGTGGCTGGCAAGAAAGGGTATAAAAGAAGAAAATCTAATGACATGGCCTCCTTGTTCACCTGATCTGAACCCCATTGAGAACCTGTGGTCCATCATCAAATGTGAGATTTACAAGGAGGGAAAACAGTACACCTCTCTGAACAGTGTCTGGGAGGCTGTGGTTGCTGCTGCACGCAATGTTGATGGTGAACAGATCAAAACACTGACAGAATCCATGGATGGCAGGCTTTTGAATGTCCTTGCAAAGAAAGGTGGCTATATTGGTCACTGATTTGTTTTTGTTTTGTTTTTGAATGTCAGAAATGTATATTTGTGAATGTTGAGATGTTATATTGGTTTCACTGGTAAAAATAAATAATTGAAATGGGTATATATTTGTTTTTTGTTAAGTTGCCTAATAATTATGCACAGTAATAGTCACCTGCACACACAGATATCCCCCTAAAATAGCTAAAACTAAAAACAAACTAAAAACTACTTCCAAAAATATTCAGCTTTGATATTAATGAGTTTTTGGGGTTCATTGAGAACATGGTTGTTGTTCAATAATAAAATTAATCCTCAAAAATACAACTTGCCTAATAATTCTGCACTCCCTGTATATATATATATATATATATAAAAATACAAAAGTTCTTTGCACTCACGCTCAATGTATAAAGATATGCCTTAAAAGGCCTGCCGGGTGCCAAACTTCCAGGGAGGTAAATTGTAGTTAGATGAAGTAAAGCAAGCTGCACTCACGGACTTATGAATTCAAATGGTGTTTATTCCATCGAAGGTAGAAAAAGAGAAGATCGACGTTTCGGTCCACACAGGGACCTTCCTCAGGATCAAGTGATCCTGAGGAAGGTCCCTGTGTGGACCGAAACGTCTATCTTCTCTTTTTCTACCTTCGATGGAATAAACACCATTTGAATTCTTAAGTCCGTGAGTGCAGCTTGCTTTACTTCATCTAACTATATATATATATATATATATATATATATATATATATATATAGCAAAAATCAGGCTCACAACAATACCTCACACCGTGGATGAATTGATACAGTAACGATCAGTCACAGGAGAGGTATAAACCAATGACATAACTAGGCAATGGCAAGAAGAATCATATACAGATTAGTTAAGAATCAATCACGTCAGTACCTACATTCAAAGAAACATATTGTAAATAGTACAGATTATGCCAAACAGTATAATCAAATTTAGTAGAGACAGTTGTGTAACATAAGTAGGAGATATGTATTTGGCAGGATACTGATGAGAAGGTGGTAACCAGAGGCACATGATCCATTGTGGCAACCGACACATAATAAGCAGGATAGTAGAAGATATTCAGTTATCCTTATGAGAACAAACAACCGCTTACTTACTCTTACCTTATCTTCATATAGTGATGAAATACTTATGGCAGAGCCTATGGCGATAATAAGCAGTTTGTATTATCTGTAAGATATCACCAATACAAGTATATAATCCACAGGTATTATATCCATGCAATGTTAGGAGTGACCATAACTTATACCGGGGACATACTAAAAGGAATGACAGATTGGAATGCCCATAGACTTTAACAAGGCATAGAGTGCCATGGAATGCCCATAGAGAATAATGGAAACAGAATATTTCAATTAGAGATAAAACTATTAGACATATGAAATAAATCTTTTGCTATAATACTATCCAGATTTTTTTAAATTGAGATTAGGTGGGATTATTAATGTTTTCTTTAGAATGACAAGGGTGAATGACTAAAGAGAATGCTCATAGACTATAATGGGAGGCAACACATAAAGTCATTCGCAGGTAAATCTGTGTTATATAGCAAATTCATCTTTACCACAGGTGTTCCCCAAGTACAGCAGTAGATTATAAAATTAAAAGTAACTGGGATTATAGATCTTTTCTATGGAATGACAGGTAAATGATACAATGGAATGCCCATAGACTATAAGGGGAAGCAATATGTGACTTGGAATCTGAACCGTGAAACATATCAAGTAAATCTTTTGCAGGCTTGCTCTACGAGTTCAGTGGCAATTTTTGAAATTGAAATTAAGTGGGATTATCATTGTTTTCTATAGAATGACAATGGTGAATGACTAAAGAGAATGCCCATAGACTATAATGGTAGGCAACACATAAACACATTCGCAGGTAAATCTGTGTTATGTAGCCAATTTTATCTTTACCACAGGTGTTCCCCAAGTACAGCAGTAGATTGTAAAATTAAAAGTAACTGGGATTATAACTGTTTTCTATGGAACGACAGGTAAATGATACAATGGCATGCCCAAAGAATATAATGGGAAGCAATATGTGACTTGGAATCTGAACCGTGTAACATATCAAGTAAATCTTTTGCAGGCAGGTGGGGGCCCTAAAATAAAATAAGGGGGGGGACCTACTGTCCTCCCCCCCCCCAGCCCCCACCCCTGAGCGGTGGGTGGGGGCCCTAAATAAGAATGAGGGGTGGGGACCTACTGACCCACCTCCTTACCCCCACCCCTGCGCGGGGTGTGGGGCCCTAAATAAGAATGAGGGGGGGGACCTACTGTCCTCCGGCCCCCACCCCTGAGCGGTGGGTGGGGGCCAGAAATAAGAATGAGGGGGGACCTACTGTCCTCCCCCCGGCCCCCACCCCTGAGCGTTGGGTGGGGCCCCTAAATAAGAATGAGGGGGTGGGGACCTGCGCGGGGTGTGGGGGCCCTAAATAAGAATGAGGGGAGACCTACTGTCCTCCGGCCCCCACCCCTGAGCGGTGGGTGGGGGCCGTAAATAAGAATGAGGGGGGGGACCTACTGTCCTCCCCCGGCCCCCACCCCTGCGCAGCGGGTGGGGGCCCTAAATAACAGTGAGGGGGGAACCTACTGTCCTCCCCCCCACCCAGCCCCCACCCCGAGCGGCGGGTGGGGGCCCTAAATTTAGAATAAGGGGTGGGGACCTATTGCCCTCCCCCCCGGCCCCCACCCCTTTGCGGTGGGTGGGGTCCCTAAATGAAAATTTAACCCCCCCGTCACCCCCCAAAAAATAACCCCTACCTACCCCCCTCATCCTTAAAATAATGAGGGGGCCATAAGCTTGAAACCTGTAAAAAAAAATAAAAAATTAAATTACCATTTGATGTCTTCTTTCTTCTAAAATCTTCTTTTTTTTAGCCTCCAAAAAAGGCCAAATAAAAATCCATAATAACCGATGCACTTCAAAAACAAAACATAAAAAAAACGAGCGCAAAAAAGCAAAATCCATCTTCACCTGGAGGTCTCCGCGCAGACTGAGCTCTGCAAGCCGGGGCAAGGCTTATAAAGCCTTGCCCCGCCCTGCAATTAAGCTTAGAGCACTCTGATTGGTGGGTTTAAGCCATCCAATCAGAGTGCTCTGACAGGTAAAGGAAGAGACTGACAGGTAAGTCTCTACATTTACCTGTCACAGCACTCTGATTGGTTAGCTTGAAATCCACCAATCAGAGTGCTCTGTGTCATTTTGCACAGCGTGGGAAAGTTCTTTGGAATTTTCCCACGCTGTGTAAAATGACACAGACCACTCTGATTGGTTACTTTAAATCCACCAATCAGAGTGTTGTTATGAGTTTAATTACACAGCTTGGGAAAATTCCAAAGAACTTTCCCATGCTGTGTAAAATGACACAGAGCTCTCTGATTGGTGGATTTCAAGTTAACCAATCAGAGTGCTTGTAAAGGATCCTGCTATCCGTGCAGCGCTGATCCTTGTAGCGCCAAGCTGAAAAGAGTGAAGTAGTGTAGTGAATCCAAGCTGAAAAGAGTGAAGTAGTGATTATAGCTCCCAATTCCCCAAACATGAGTCGAGACTTCATGAAGGGGTAAAACAAATGTGTTTATTGATGGCCAAACTCAGCCCTTTTATGATGGTCTTCCAGCAAGGACACTCCCACATGGGACCTTGTGGAAGACTGTAACAAAATATGCAGAACCAATCACTGTACTTTACAAATATTACACACACCCACAGGAAGAGTGTAACCCCTCATCTGTATCCTGGAGATAATTAACTTAAGTGGTTGAAGAGAACCTAATTATCTCCGGGCAGAGAGAAACATGTTCTTTTTATTCTATAACAAAACAGTATTAAAATATATAACTTATATTTCACCGAACATAATCCCCATATTCCACATACCCCCAGATAGCTTGAATCTGAGCGCATATTATAGGCGAATAGCGCTCAGATCCCAGGAACACAGTTCTCAAAAACGTCGAGCAAAGTCCAAGTTCACCAGTTGTTCGTGCAATTCAATCCGAAGAGAGTTCCATAACTGTAGCTACCTAGGGTCGGTAGGTCTTTGGTGAAAGAAAGTCCCGAACGGCAAGGAGATTAATATGTCCGGGAGATATTACCCGTATAGACGAAGACTTCATACGTATCAGCGGTGGGTGGCGGAATAAGTGTCCGAGAATAGTTCCATAGGATTGTTGCCTTTCCACCGCTGAGCGTTCGACGGTTTTAAAATGGCGACCGCCACGTGTTCGTCAAACGAACGAGGGCCACCATGCTTTTTGTTAATTAACTTGCGGTTAACCGCAAGACCTGGGAGGTAAATGAGGGGCACACGACCTCAGTGGGAGGTCGGGTTCTTCGGTAGTTTTATTCGGTTCTTAGTATTATACGAATTGAGCATAATACGTATGGTCAAACGAAATGCTGTTTCTGAGGCTGGTTAAACAGGGATTTCGTTACAGTGATGTGACAGGTAAATGTAGAGACTTACCTGTCAGAGCACTCTGATTGGATGGCTTAAACCCACCAATCAAAGTTCTCTGAGCCCAATTGCAGGGCGGGGCAAGGCTTTATAAGCCTTGCCCCGCCCTGCAGAGCTCAGTCTGCGCAGAGCCCTCAGGTAAAGATGGATTTTTTTTTTGCGCCCCAATATTGTAAAGTGTCATTTTCTCTCTGTGCTCCTAACCTGGCTTGTCCTTGCACTCAGGTAAGCCTCTGACACAGGGACCCCAGCTCTGCTTGAGTTGTGCGCAGGTCTGCTTTCCACACCTGTCTCATTTGCAGCAGGAGATCTTTAATATCCCGTTTTGTTGCTGGCGACGAGTCTTCATCCGATTCTGACTCATTGTCGGGACTGGGTTTCAGAGGAGAGACTGGAGCCTCTTCCTCGTCTCGGGGTGCTTCGGAGGCCTCCTCCTCACTTGGCTCCGCTGGCGCCATCTTACGTACAACACGTGGGGTAGGCCTGTCGAATCACAGCCTGATATCAGGCAGTTTTGGTACCTCTGGGATGTGGAATTTTAAATTTTTCTGCCCCATAATGTCGGCTGTGTGGGGGTTTGAGGCTTGTGGAAGCTTTTTAATTTCAGTTGTCTGCTGTTTCTCAGTTTCTTTTTGTGGTGCTCCTCAAAAGCACGTCTGTCTAGTTGGCTTGGTAGCCACACCCCCCGGAACTGAGGCTTTATTGTCTCTTTTATACAAGTTTTCTCACAAGGTTACCACCCATGTGGACCTTGTTGGGCACCGAAATGTACATTTAACAGACAATAATATTCAGTCACAAAGTTAAACACTCCCATTCATTACTGTAAATTCCTCCCCTCTGCTTGGGAGATAATTGAGTTAATTACTGTATCAACTCAATTATCTCCAAGCGAAAAAAATAATAAACTTTTTACACATTTCTCGTAACATTAAAATGAAACATTCAATTCCCATAAAACTATATTTTCTAAACAGGCATAATTATGGGAACAACATGTAAAAAAAATCATGCGAATCGGTTCAGAGGTTCGGGAAATAGATGGAAGTCACTTTTGACCGACTGCACGCACATTTTCATGCCCAAAACAGTTCCAGAGAATTAGACTGTGCGTACGGTCTATTTCCAATGTTAGATTTAGTTCAAATAGATGAACGGCAACCATTCGTGCAAACCGTCAATGTTAAAGTGCTGTTCGAATTGTCAAACAGTGTTCGACTCCAGTCAAAGTGTCGAAGTCTGGAGAAGGTAAAGTTCAGCGGTGTTCGTGCCGTCGCTACCTGATTTGAGTTCCATGAACTCGACGACCAAACACCGCTGAACGCATTAGACTGAATTAAAATGGCCGCCACCACGTGTTCGTTTGTCGAATGGCGGCCACTTCTACAACTTTGGCTGCATCCGAAGTGCCACTTCAAAAGTGCAGAACTGTACCAGTACCATTTAAAGGGGCAGATACAGTGCTCCAAAATACAATAGGCACAAATAGAGTTTTTAAAGGGCAATACACCCCAGGGGCCATAGTCGCAGGGCAAGAGGCTGGCAAGAAGGCCTCTCCAAAAGCCAGTGGCGAAGGGTAGTTCGTCACAGGGCTGTAGTAGGGGGGATATGGGTTAAAGTAGAGTATGGGGGCTGTAGTGGGGACTAAAGGACTGTAGTAGGGTGTAGGGGCTGTAGTAGGGTGTAGGAGCTGTAGTAGGGTGTAGGGGCTACAATTAAGGGTTGTAGTCTAAGTTGTCTAAGGAGGGATGCTATGTTTAACTTGCTATGTCTTTCAGATTTCCTTATAAAAGAGTTGATCTACACGATACTCAATGGGCACTCCATTGTATCATTCACCTGTCATTCCATAGAAAAGAGCTATAATACCAGTTACCTTTTTTTTTTCAATGTTTGTGTTTATTGAAAATTTTCCGAAATAAGAAATAACAAGGGGTACAGAAATAAAAAAGGGGAGGGTATACGGTACATTTCAATATGGTGGCATTACATGTACAGTCATATCAATGGGTTTATACAATCAAATAAACATGTATACGTTTAGATTTATGCAATATACTGAACCATTTTATGCATACAATGGTATGGTGAGTGTCTGAAATGCCAACCTTGGTGAATCTAGCGTTGGCTAAGGTGTTGGCGATTTCTCTAGTCTTTATTCAAGCTTATTGCGATATTTCAGATAGAAACGTATGTACCTCTACACCAGGGGACGGGGAGAAAAGGAGGTGGGATGATAAATACGGGAGGAAGGGGGGGAAGGTATACAAAGAATTGGTCCCTGAGTGCTAATATCCCAGTTGTGTTCTGGCATAAATGACGGTGTTGTTTGAGAGTGGTTATCGAGGTAATGTGTGGTCTAGTAAATTGGTGTAACGCAGTTATCTTATAATCGTATGGACGTGGCTGTTATAACGGTGAGACTTTGAGCTTTTTCACTTGTTTACGATGCACCTGCCAATTTGTCCACCTTTTGGTATATAACTCTGTTTGGCCATTCAACCTGTATGCCATCCCTTCATAGTCAGCAATAGCGTCTATTCTGTTCCATATTTCTAGGAGGGAAGGAACCTGTGTACTCTTCCAGTGGCTGGCTATGCTTGTCTTAGTTGCTGTTAACAGGTGTATGATCACCCATCTATTGTTATCTACAAGTAATTCAGGAGAGAGGTGGAGCAGGTAGCATTCCGGTGTAAACGGCATTTTACGTGCTATTAACAGTTCAACAGCTTGGGCTATCGCTAGCCATATTCCCTTTAATAAGGGGCAATCCCAGAATATGTGTCTCATGTTTCCCTTATGAAGCTGACATCTCCAACACATGTCAGGCACAGAAGGGTAAATGTTTGCTAACCTGGTAGGCACGAAGTACCACCTCATCAGTATCTTGTAGTATGCTTCCCAAAGAGTTAGACTACGAGACACCCTTTTTGTTGTCTGGATCGCCTGTAACCATAGTGGGGTAGGTATATTGATATTGAGTTCTGCTTCCCATTGTTCCATGTATTTGTGTTTATGTAGGGGGTCTGCATCGTTTAGTGTCGAGTAGCATAGAGATAGTGGCTTTAGGTGTGGCTTTTTCCCTATACAGTATAGTCCAAAAGCCGTCAATTGTGACTCGTCACTATGTTGCGTGTGAAGGGATTGGAGAAGGTGTTTGGTCCTAAGGTATGTGAAAACGTCCTTATGGGGGAGCTCGAATTCTTCCTGAAGGACTGGAAATGGCTTGATACCTTCTTTCGAAAATAGTTGGGATATTGACTTTATACCTTTTTGCTTCCAATGATTTACATTGATATCGTCTGTCAGTTCTGAAATTGTGTGGATTGGGGCAAAGTGCAGAATGTTGTCCACGCCTGTGAGCTTGTGGGCCCATTTTCTCCAACTGTCTATTAGAAACTTCGTACTGGCCAGGGGCTTACGCTCGTGTGGATCCCATGCATGGAACGATCTTAACATGGAATGCACCGTGTATGGTCTAATGCATACATTCTCTAGGGGGGACCAGATACGGGGGGTGGTGCTTGACAACACGTCTAACCCTTGGGCTAGCACTGCCGCCCTATAGTAGGCTTTTACATTTGGAGATCCTAGACAGCCACGTGAGTCGCCTGGCTATTCTCGGGGGTTTCTTTTTCCAAATGTATGCATTAAACATGTTTTGGAATCTTTGGAGTATTTTGTCACTTAGAGGTATGGGTATGGTGCGAAATAAGTAAAGGACATGTGGCAGTGCCATCATTTTAATCGTGTTGATTCTCCCTAGCCAGGAAATTTCAAGGTTTTACCAAGTGTCTAATTGTGCTTGGAGTTTGTAGGTTAGGGGAATATGGTTTTCTTGGGACAGCTGATTATGTGATTTGGTGAGATTGATTCCCAGGTACTTTAAGGAGGTTTTCCTCCAATCAAAGGGGTGATGCAACTTGAGTGACTGTAGCTCTGTTGAGGTAATATTTATGGGAAGTGCTTGAGTTTTTTTAAGATTATTTTTATAATATGATGCTTGCCCGTATTGTAGGAGAAGTGCCATCAGGTGCGGGATTGAGGAGGTAGGTTTGGTGAGGTAAAGGAGGATGTCGTCCGCAAACAGTGCTATTTTGTGGGTGCCTGCGGGTGTGGATAGACCAGCTATGTCCTGATGTTTTTTGATGTGCATTATAAGTGGTTCCAGACAAAGTATAAACAGGAGCGGGGAAAGCGGGCAGCCTTGGCGTGTGCCATTGCTTATTTGGAATTTGTTTGAAATGAAACCGGAGTTAAAGATTCTTGCTGATGGGGATTGATACAGAGCCATAATGCCACGCAGGGTTTGTGTTGAGAGACCCATTTTGGACAGTGTAGCCTCCATGTATGTCCAGTTCAGGCGGTCGAAGGCCTTCTCGGCATCGAGCGCCAGAACTACCCCTGCTTGTTGGCTTGTTTTCGCCCAATTTATTAAGTTTATAAAGTGTCTGGTGTTATCACCTGCCTGCCTCCCGGGGACGAATCCCGCTTGTTCTATCGACACTAAGTCTCTGAGATGTGATTTTAGTCTCATCGCCCAGAGTTTTGCGTATAGCTTGATGTCTGCATTTAGTAACGATATAGGGCGTAGGTTTTCGCAGTATGTGGGCGGTTTGCCCGGTTTGGGAAGGGTGACAACGTTTGCTTCCAGCATTTCCGTAGGGAGGGTGCCTGACATTTTGATGGCATTAAATAGGGTGGTGTGGTGTGGCGTGAGAGTCGGTTCCATTTTGTGGTAGTAGTAATTAGATAGTCCGTCCGGGCCTGGGGCTTTATGTTTGGGTAGGGAGAGGATGGTCCTACGAATTTCGTCATGTGTGAATGGGGCGTCTAGTGATGCACTGGCTTGAGGGGACAGTCGTGGAAGGGATACCCCATCCAGGAAGTCAGCTACATTGGTAGGAGTCGGTTGTGGTGTCTGGCGGTCAGTGTGTAGATTGTAAAGTTTGTCATAGTATTCCGCTAACTCATTGACTATGTCTAGTGGGTTGTAGAGTTTGCCCTTTGTGGGAGATATAATGTACGGGATTTTGGATTGTATTTGTTTTGTTTTCAGTTTGTTGGCTAGCAGTTTACCCGCTTTGTTACCCTGCGTGTAATATCTGAGTTTGAGTGATCTCATCCACCTTTCGGTAGTGAGAAGTTCGAGGGCGTTCAGTTCCCTCTGTATCTCGGTGATGCGTGCAGCTAAGGCTTTGCGGGGATTTGATTTGTTTTGTGCTTCCAAGTTTGTCAGTTCTTGGAGTAGGGCTCTATGGGAGTCATTAGTGTTTTTTTTGTGTTTTGAGCCTTCCCTAATGAATATACCTCTCATGACTGCCTTGTGCGCGACCCATACTGTTTGAATTGGGACGGAGTCAGCCACGTTATGCGTGAAGTAGTCAGAAGCTTCTTTAGTTACGTTAATGAGTACTTGTGGGTCGTCTAGGAGGCTCTCATTGAGACGCCACGTCCCTCTGCCTCTGGCTTGGTACAGGGAGCGGAATGTGACTGTCAGTGGGGCGTGATCTGACCAGGTCCTCTGGCCAATTTGCACATCCTCGATGTTCATCAGTGTGGCCTTATCTACCAGACATAAGTCAATTCTGGAGTATGTACCATGCACCTGCGAGAAATAAGTATAGTCTCTCTCTCGCGGGTATGTGGATCTCCAAGCATCATAAAGGTTATTATTATTGATTGTTTTACTTAATTCGCTGCAGGTGGAGACTGTGTGCGAGGTTGGGGATTTGTCCTGTTCCCTTTTTATGTCCAGGGTCGGGTCTAAGGTGCTATTGAAGTCACCGCAAACAATTATGTGGCCTGTCCTGATTTTGTCTATTAATTTTAAGGATTTGCGAATGAACGCGACCTGGGCCTCGTTCGGGGCGTAGAGTGATGCTATTGTGATTAACATGCCATTAAGGTTACCTGTGAGAACTAGCAGTCTACCGTTTGCATCTATGTGTCTATTTGTTTCCTGAAATACCCAATCCTTGTGGAACAGGATGGCTACTCCCTTAGATTTGTGGGGTGAGTATGCATGAAAAACCTGGGGGTATTGAGAGGAACGTATTTGTGGGGGGTTACGGCAGCATAAGTTTGTTTCCTGGAGACAAATGATAGCGGCTTTGGATTTGTGCATAGTTTGGACAACCAGGCGTCTTTTGTGTGGGCTGTTAAGGCCTTTTACATTAAGGGAATATATTTTGAATGTGGCTAACGCCATAATATTACTTGGGGGGATTGTTGCTCACGCAGTTCGTACCTTGTAGAAGCGCAAGGCCAGAATGGGGTGTTGCAGTCTGGTTCTGCACAGGGAATGTGTAAGGGTGTGTTTGTGTCTTGGTTTGGCACATAGTGCCGTCTCGGTGCTTGGAATGCTGGTTGGCGCTGTACAAGTTTTCTCGAGTGCCGGGTATGTGATAGACCATGGGGACCTCGGGACAAGTGAGCCTCATGTGTATGCAGACTGAGGGCGTGTATACCTTCAAAAAACAACATATAAAACATATAAAACATATCAGTGCAAACTGCAGAAATAAGGTTGAACTTGGGGGTAAGGGGGTAAAATCATCCTGCTTGATGCGCAGGGACAGTGTCTGCCACATGTAGGAGACTGTCATCTCTCTAGATTGGGCAGTGGGGGGTGGGAGTCCCCGCCGATATTTAGCCTCTAACATCTGAGTAGCCTAGCAAGCTCTCAAGAGGACGGAGCATTGGTGTACTGGATGTGGTGACCAAAGGGTTTCCCAGTGCCATTGGGGACACCAGAGCACTCAGGCGCTCACTCGCATGGCATGTAATCAGTTATTGTAAAGTATTTAGCAATTGACAATGTTAACTGCGTGCGGCAAAGGATATATCACTGCGCAGAGTGAGAATGCAACTACTTTGGTTACTCTTACATAGAAACACTGGGCGTTCTTATAGATAACGGGCAGAGGACAGTTCATCATTTAAAGCCAAGTTTAAATCGATAGGCTTAGTTAGTGATGTGAATACGAATAAGGCTCTTTGCGTATAAGCGCGGTAGTGAAATGGGTGTCGGGTCAGCATCGTGGTTGCCCAGACAAGTCCCAGCAGCCATTTCTGCACTATTATCAGAGCGTGTCCTAATCTGTACATTGAGTCAAGTGTTCAGTTGATAACTGAATCAGGGGATTAAATGGCGTTATTACCTCGCCTCAATATTACCCGGTTGGCAATCAAAAAACATTTCTCATTACATTACAGCCCTATTAATACTTAAGTGCTTGGAGTCACTCTGGTACTGCAAAATAGTGTTCGTTTATCAGATCTCATGCTGCGCCGTCGTTCTGGAAGGCGAGCCCGCCATAGTCCAGTCTGCTCTCATTTTCTTAGGAAGCGATTTTTGCGGGGAGTTGTGTCCCATGTTGTGATGCAGGCCCCATTCCTTGAGTTTCGCCATTCCCACTTCTGGTTCTAGGATTGCTACCGATTGTCCTTTGTGCCAGATCAAAAGTTTAGTCGGGTAACCCCATCTGTAAGAAATTTGGTGGTTGCGCAGGGTCTTGGTCACATTAATAAACTCCCTCCTTCTCGCCATGGTCGCTGCAGACAAGTCGGCAAACACGCTGATATTTTGGTATGGGTCAGGCAATTGATCCAGTTTTCTTGTCGCGGATATTAATGCTTCCTTAGATTTGTAGTAGTGGAAGCGCACGATCACATCGCGTGGCGTGTCGGCGGAGAGTCTGGCTGGTCTGGGTAGCCTGTGTACTCTGTCCATCGTCCAAGAGGCAGCCTCGAGATGAGGAACAAGAATGGCGCAGGTGGTTTGCAGGTACTGCGGGAGGGCCTCCGCGGATATTGAGTCCAGGATACCTCGAAAGCGCAGATTGTTCCTGCGGGATCGATCTTCCATATCCGCCACTTTTAGTTTTAGTGCGGCCTGTTCTTCTTCTAATTTCTGCAGTTGGTCTACCATATCATTGTGGACCAAGCAGATGTCGTCCGTCCTGGATTCCAGTCGATTGGTGCGCTCACCCAGATCGTGTATGTCCTTCCTTAGTTCTTTAGAGATTTGTTTAAAATCTGATCTCAGGGATTCCTTTAGGACTTGCAGCATAGCATGCAGGCTTTGGTTGGTAACCAAATCGTCTCCTTGTGGTATCTGCGAGCTGTCTTCGTCTGTGAGGCTGCTCGGGTCTGGGGATTGCGTGGCTGTATCGTTGCCATCTTGTTTTTGCCGCGGGCGGTCTTTTTTACCGGAGCGGATCGAATCCGTCAATTTAAGCTGTTTGGAGGGTGCCATGAGGACGAAGGCAGTGGATGCCCCTTGTGGGGGTAAGATTTGTGCTTGTCAGGCTCTTAAATTGTCGCTGTAGGCTCGGCGGTACACGGAGCTCGCACGGCTTGCGACTACTCCATGCGGTTGTTGGCCACGCCCCCTATACCAGTTACCTTTAATGTTACAATCCACTGCTGTACTTGGGGAACACCTGTGGCAAAGGTTCATTTGCTACATAACACAGATTTACCTGCAAATTAGTTGGTGTTGCCTCCCATTATAATCTATGGGCATTCTCTTTAGTCATTCACCATTGTCATTCTATAGAAAACAATGATAATCCCACTTAATCTCAATTTCAAAAATTGCCACTGAACTCGTAGATAGTGATGTACCGAACTGTCCGCGGGCGAACAGTTCCTGGCGAACTTAGCGTGTTCGCGTTCGCCGCGGCGGGCGGACACATGCGCAGTTCGATCCGCCCCCTATTTGTCATCATTGGGCAAACTTTGACCCTGTGCCTCTCGGTCAGCAGACACATTCCAGCCAATCAGCAGCACTCCCTCCCTTCCACACCCTCCAACCTCCCTCCCAGCATCCATTTTCGATTCATTCTGAAGCTGCATGCTTAGTGAGAGGAGGGAAAGTTTAGCTGCTGCTGATTAGATAGGGAAATTGATAGCTAGGCTAGGGTATTCAGTGACCACTACAATCCTGAAGGACTCATCTGATCTCTGCTGTAAGGACAGCACCCCAAAAAGCCCTTTTTAGGGCTAGAACATCAGGCTGCTTTTTTTTTTCCTGTGTAATGTAATTGCAGGTGCCTGCCTGCCAGCTTCTGTGTGAGGTTCACATTGGATACTGTGCCCACTTGCCCAGTGCCACCACTCATATCTGTTTTTACAATAGGTTAAGCTTTAGATTTAAAAGAAATATTTTTTTTCACTGTAATAGAAGAGCAGTTGCCTGCCTGCCAGCTTCTGTGTCAGGTTGGATGCCTTGCCCATTTGCACAGTCAGTGCCACCACTCATATCTGTTTTTACAATAGCTTAAGCTTTAGATTTAAAAGAAATATTTTTTTTTCACTGTAATAGAAGAGCAGTTAGTTGTCTGCAAGCGTCTGGGTGTCAGGCCTACTTCAGCGTGTGCTCTGCAGACCTGTGCTAGCGTGCTTTGACAGTTTCCAATCATATTTGGTGTCTCTTTAGCGTGCTTTTACAAAGAAAAAAGGTTTCCAGTGTAAGCTAATAGCAGCCAGTCAGTGTCCTTCAAGCGGCTCTGTCAAGCCTTCCTTCAGCGTGTGCTCTCCAGAACTGTTCCAGTGCACATTGCCAATCATATCTGGTGTCTCTATAGTGTGCTTTTAAAACCTTTTGGTTTGTTTTTCACTGTTATAGATTGAATAGCAGTTACTTGTCTTCAAGCGGGTGTGTCAGGCCTACAGTGTGTGCTCTGCAGAACTGTTACAGTTCACATTGCCAATCATATCTGGTCTCACAGTAGCTTGCACGCATAGTACCACTAATCGCCCAAAAAATGACAGGCAGAAGCAGGCCACCCCGCTGGGGCCGTCGTGGTCGTGGTGCTGTGATTCCCTTTTGCCCTAGAATAATGCCCAGTTTTCAGAAGCCACGTTTCCTGAACTTGAAAAGTTCTGAGGACATAGTTGACTGGCTAACACAGGACACCCAATCTTGTACAGCCTCCGCTCGGAACCTTGACGCACCATCCTCCTCCAGCTTAGCTTCAGGCACCTCTCAAGATACCACTCACCCGCCTGCCGTCACCACCAAAACTAGCACCACAGCCGCTTTACTTGGTATGTCAGAGGAGTTATTCACACACCCGTTTGAAGAAATGAGTGATGCGCAACCATTATTGCTAGAGGATGTAGATAACAGGGATATGTCTCAGGCAGCATTAAACACATGGAGGTACGGTGTGATGATGATGATGTTGTACCCGCTGCTGCTTCCTTTTCTGAGTTGTTAGATACAAGCGAAGCGGTTGATGATGACGATGCGTCCATGGATGTCACGTGGGTGCCCGCTCGGCAAGAAGAAGAACAGGGCGAAAGTTCAGATGGGGAGACAGAGAGGAGGAGGAGACGAGTTGGAAGCAGGGGGGGGTCGTCGCAAGGAGCTAGTGGCACAGTCAGACAGCATGCATCGGCACCCGGGGTCAGCCCGACAGCACGCCAATCAACGCATGCTGTGTCCACACCCAGAATGCCGTCATTGCAGAGCTCAGCAGTGTGGCATTTTTTTTGTGTGTCTGCCTCTGACAACAGCGATGCCATTTGCAACCTGTGCCAAAGGAAACTGAATCGTGGGAGGTCCAACACCCACCTAGGTACAACTGCTTTGCGTAGGCACATGATCTCACATCACAAACGCCTATGGGATCAACACATGAGTACAAGCAGCACGCCTACTCTAAGCCGCCATCCTCCTCCTGGTCCAGCATCTTCAGCCACGTAAACCACTGCTGTCCTTCTTGCCCCCTCTCAACCATCCGCCACTCCGTCTCCCGCCTTGAGCAGTTCCCGCTCATCTGCCCACAGTCATGTGTCTGTCAAGGACATGTTTGAGCGTAAGAAGCCAATGTCACCAAGTCACCCCCTTGCCCAGCGTCTGCCAGCTGGCTTGTCCGAACTATTAGCCCGCCAGCTTTTACCATACAATCTGGTTGAGTCTGAGGCGTTCAAAAAATTTTTACTATTGGGACACCGCAGTGGAAGGTACCCGGCCGGAATTTCTTTTCGCAAAAGGCAATCCCCAACTTGTACTCGATTGTGCAAAAGGAAGTCATGGCATGTCTGGCACACAGTGTTGGGGCAAGGGTCCATCTGACCACTGATACCTGGTCTGCAAAGCATGGTCAGGGCAGGTATATCACCAACACTGCGCATTGGGTAAACCTGCTGACGGCTGACAAGCAAGGAATGCGTGGCATTGCAGAGGAGTTGGTGACACCGCCACGAATTGCAGGCAGTCCTGCTGCCACCTCCTCTACTCCTCCTACTCCATCCTCTAACATAACCTCCTCGGCTGAGTCCTCTTGTGCTGCTGCGTCTTGCTCCACATCAACGGCACCCCCCCAGCTCCCCAGGTACTATTCCACATCCCGGATACGGCAGTGTCACGCCGTCTTAGGTTTTACTTGCTTGAAAGCAGAGAGTCACACTGGACAAGCACTCCTGTCCGCCCTGAACGCACAGGTGGAAAAGTGGCTGACTCTGCAGCAACTGGATATCGGCAAAGTGGTGTGTGACAACGGAAAAAATTTGATAGCGGCATTGAAGTTGGGCAAGTTGACACATGTGCCGTGCATGGCACATGTATGTAATCTGATCGTACAACGCTTTGTGCATAAGTACACAGGCTTACAGGACATCCTGAAGCAGGCCAGGAAGGTGTGTGGCCATTTCAGGCGTTCCTACACGGCCATGGCTCACTTTGCCGATATCCAGCGGCGAAACAACATGCCAGTGAGGCGCTTGATTTGCGACAGCCCTACACGTTGGAATTCAACACTCCTAATGTTCGACCGCCTGCTCCAACAAGAAAAAGCTGTTAATGAATATTTATATGACCGGGGTGCTAGGACAGCCTCTGGGGAGCTGGGAATTTTTTTGCCACGTTACTGGACGCTCATGCGCAATGCCTGTAGGCTCATGCGTCCTTTTGAGGAGGTGACAAACCTAGTCAGTCGCAACGAACGCAACATCAGCGACATCATACCATTTGTTTTCTTCCTGGAGCGTGCCCTGCGAAGAGTGCTGGATCAGGCTGTAGATGAGCGTGAAGAGGAAGAGGAAGAGTTGTGGTCACCATCACCACCAGAAACAGCCTTATCAGCATCGCTTGCTGGACCTGCGGCAACGCTGGAAGAGGATTGTGAGGAAGAGGAGTCAGAGGAGGATTGTAGCTTTGAGGAGGAGGAGGAGGAGCAAGACCAAACACAACAGGCATCCCAGGGTGCTCGTTGTCACCTATCTGGTACCAGTGGTGTTGTACGTGGCTGGGGGGAAGAACATACCTTCAATGACATCAGTGAGGAGGAGGAACGGGAAATGAGTAGCTCGGCATCCAACCTTGTGCAAATGGGGTCTTTCATGCTGTCCTGCCGGTTGAGGGACCCTCGTATAAAAAGGCTGAAGGAGAACGACCTGTACTGGGTGTCCATGCTACTAGACCCCCGGTATAAGCAGAAAGTGGCGGAAATGTTACCGAATTACAACAAGTCGGAAAGGATGCAGCATTTGCTAAATAAATTTAAAAGTATGCTTTACACAGCGTATAAGGGTGATGTCACAGCACAACGGGAATCTAACAGGGGGAGAGGTGGAAGTCATCCTCCTCCTCCTCCCACGACCGCGCCGGCAAGGACAGGACGCTTTAAAGACGTGTTGTTGATGGAGGACATGCGGACCTTTTTAAGTCCTATGCATCGCCACAGCCCTTCGGGATCCACCCTCAGAGAGCGACTCGACCGACTTGTAGCAGACTACCTCGCCTTAACTGCAGATATCGACACTCTGAGGAGCGATGAACCCCTTGACTACTGGGTGTGCAGGCTTGACCTGTGGCCTGAGCTATCCCAATTTGCGATAGAACTTCTGGCCTGCCCCGCTTCAAGTGTCTTGTCAGAAAGGACCTTCAGTGCAGCAGGAGGTATTGTCACTGAGAAGAGAAGTCGCCTAGGTCAAAAAAGTCTAGATTACCTCACCTTTATTAAGATGAATGAGGGATGGATCCCGAAGGGACTGACACTGGGCGATACATTCGATTAAAAAAGGCCTGATGAGATGAGCTGCCTTGGGCTAAAAATGGTCCACACGCTGCTGTATTTTAGCTCTGAATGACGTTTGACTTGCGTGACTTATCCGCCACCAACTAGGGTTCAAGCCGCCATGTTTTAGGGCACTTTCTGCCTGTGAAACAAACATCAATTTTTCTGGCCGCTGCTATAGCAGCGGCTGCAACAATACCAAATTTTTCAGGCATGTGTACATGCCTAATTTTTAGGCCCACTGGTGCAGCACTGTGGCTTCAAAAACCAAACCAAAAAAAAATCCTCCAAGATGGCACCAATATACCAGTGGTCTAAGCATCTTCCCACCTTGGCCTAAAAAGGGGAGGTGATTCAACAATTAAAAATCTCTGCCATTTACACGTCCACTGATAGGAGACGCGGAAGGTATTAAACTGATATGAACAATACTAAACTCACCACTCCTATCTGGTGGCACATTAGCTTGCCCGCGCAGTGCCCCAAATTTCAAGTAAGAGGACCGACCAAGCATCTTCTTCCATCTCCCTGTTACAGAAATCACTGCCATATCCATAGAAATTGTACATAATACCCAGGATAGTTTTACAGGGCCAAATCATGTCGCCTGTTGAAAGAGGTGACCTTGCTCGGGTCCCAGGTGTGCGGTTCCTAAAATGGCTGCCATATACATGTCCACTGAAAGGAGACGCGGAAGGTATTAAACTGATATGAACATTTACTAAACTCACCACTCCGAGTGCTGTTATTTATTTACTTTTTTTGTGGTGAGGCTTTACAGGACAGAGTGCTTCTCCACGGGACATGTTAACTCACGGGCAGCTGGCTCATCAAGGAACCAGAGCAGCTTGAACGAGGTGACCTTGCTCGGGTCCCAGGTGTGCGGTTCCTAAAATGGCTGCCATATACACGTCCACTGATAGGAGACGCGGAAGGTATTAAACTGATATGAACAATACTCCACTCCTATCAGTAGGTCCGTCCCATTGTGATTTATGCCCCCCACCCACTGCGCAGGGATGGGGGCCGGGGGGGAGGAAAGTAGGCCCCCCCATTGTGATTTATGGCCCCCACCCACCGCGCAGGGGTGGGGGCTGGGGGGGGAGGACAGTAGGTCCCCCCATTGTGATTTATGGCCCCCACCCACCGCGCAGGGGTTGGGGAGGACAGTAGCTCCCCCCAGTGTGTATCATGGGCTTTGAGGACAGGTGTCAATCCATACCTGCCAAGTGACCCTATGTAGGGGTAACAGTCCCTATTCTGCTCTGTGTCAGTGTGTATCATGGTCTCTGTGGACGGGGAACAGACTCTATTCTGCTCTGTGTCAGTGTGTATCATGGTCTCTGTGGACGGGGAACAGTCTCTATTCTGCTCTGTGTCAGTGTGTATCATGGTCTCTGTGGACGGGGAACAGTCTCTATTCTGCTCTGTGTCAGTGTGTATCATGGTCTCTGTGGACGGGGAACAGTCTCTATACTGCTCTGTGTCAGTGTGTATCATGGTCTCTGTGGACGGGGAACAGTCTCTATTCTGCTCTGTCAGTGTGTATCAGGGGCTTTGAGGACAGGTGTCAATCCATACCTGCCAAGTGACCCTATGTAGGGGGAACAGCCTCTATTCTGCTCTGTGTCAGTGTGTATCATGGTCTCTGTGGACGGGGAACAGTCTCTATTCTGCTCTGTGTCAGTGTGTATCATGGTCTCTGGACAGGGAACAGTCTCTATTCTGCTCGGTGTCAGTGTGTATCAGGGGCTTTGAGGACAGGTGTCAATCCATACCTGCCAAGTGACCCTATGTAGGGGGAACAGTCTCTATTCTGCTCTGTGTCAGTGTGTATCATGGTCTCTGTGGACAGGGAACAGTCTCTATTCTGCTCTGTGTCAGTGTGTATCATGGACTCTGTGGACAGGGAACAGTCTCTATTCTGCTCTGTGTCAGTGTGTATCAGGGGCTTTGAGGACAGATGTCAATCCATACCTGCCAAGTGACCCTATGTAGGGGGAACAGTCTCTATTCTGCTCTGTGTCAGTGTGTATCAGGGGTTTTGAGGACAGGTGTCAATCCATATCTGCCAAGTGACCCTATGTAGGGGGAACAGTCCCTATTCTGCTCTGTGTCAGTGTGTATCAGGGGTTTTGAGGACAGGTGTCAATCCATATCTGCCAAGTGACCCTATGTAGGAGTAACAGTCCCTATTCTGCTCTGTGTCAGTGTGTATCAGGGGTTTTGAGGACAGGTGTCAATCCATATCTGCCAAGTGACCCTATGTAGGAGTAACAGTCCCTATTCTGCTCTGTGTCAGTGTGTATCAGGGGTTTTGAGGACAGGTGTCAATCCATATCTGCCAAGTGACCCTATGTAGGGGGAACAGTCCCTTTTATGCTCTGTGTCAGTGTGTATCAGGGGCTTTGAGGACAGGTGTCAATCCATATCTGCCAAGTGACCTTATGTAGGGGGAACAGTCCATATTCTGCTCTGTGTGAGGAGGAGGAACGGGAAATGAGTAGCTCGGCATCCAACCTTGTGCAAATGGGGTCTTTCATGCTGTCGTGCCTGTTGAGGGACCCTCGTATAAAAAGGCTGAAGGAGAACAACCTGTGCTGGGTGTCCACGCTACTAGACCCCCGGTCTCTATTCTGCTCTGTGTCAGTGTGTATCAGGGGTTTTGAGGACAGGTGTCAATCCATATCTGCCAAGTGACCCTATGTAGGAGGAACATTCCCTATTCTGCTCTGTGTCAGTGTGTATCAGGGGTTTTGAGGACAGGTGTCAATCCATATCTGCCAAGTGACCCTATGTAGGGGGAACAGTCTCTATTCTGCTCTGTGTCAGTGTGTATCAGGGATCATTAGGATAGGTGTCAATCCATATCTGCCAAGTGACCCTATGTAGGGGGAACAGTCCCTATTCTGCTCTGTGTCAGTGTGTATCAGGGATTTGACTATCTTTATTCAGATTGAAAAATTACAATTCCAGGAAAAATGTTACAAACATTTACAAGAACATGTTATGCACATCATAGAAACAACGTGAACCTCTTTAAAGCCACAAACTTAAGACAAAAAATACGTACACACAATGTGTAAGGGTTTGAAAGAATATTCTGAATCCTTACATGTTTACTTTATCGTTTGTTTGATTTTTGTGAACCATATATAAACTACAAGCAGCGTGAAAACTATAAAAACTCAAGTGGCCATGCTGATCAAATTAAATAGTATGCTTTACACAGCGTATAAGGGTGATGTCACAGCACAACGGGAATCTAACAGGGGAAGAGGTGAAAGTCATCCTCCCCCTCCCACGACCCCGCCATATCTGCCAAGTGACCCTATGTAGGGGTAACAGTCTCTATTCTGCTCTGTGTCAGTGTGTATCATGGTCTCTGAGGACGGGGAACAGTCTCTATTCTGCTCTGTGTCAGTGTGTATCATGGTCTCTGAGGACGGGGAACAGTCTCCATTCTGCTCTGTGTCAGTGTGTATCAGGGGCTTTGAGGACAGTTGTCAATGTTAGGTGATTTCTGCCCTTTATGGATTAAAAGCAGACTCTGCATCAACTGTGTAATTTTCCATGGGAGTTTTGCCATGGATCCCCCTCCGGCATGCCACAGTCCAGGTGTTAGTCCCCTTGAAACAACTTTTCCATCACTTTTGTGGCCAGAAAGAGTCCCTGTTGGTTTTAAAATTCGCCTGCCCATTGAAGTCAAAGGCGGTTTGCGAACATTTGCGGAAGTTCGCGTTCGCGAACCGAAAATTTCGGGTTCGCGACAACACTACTCGTAGAGTAAGCCTGCAAAAGATTTACTTGACATGTTTCACGGTTCAGATTCCACATCACATATTGCTTTCCATTATACTCTATGGGCATTCCATTGTATCATTTAACTGTCATGCCATAGAAATGAGCTATAATCCCAGTTACTTTTAATTTTACAATCTACTACTGTACTTGGGGAACACCTGTGGTAAATATGAATTTGCTAAATAACACAGATTTACCTGCGAATGACTTTATGTGTTGCCTCCCATTATAGTCTATGGCATTCTCTTTAGTCATTCACCATTGTCATTCTATAGAAAACAATAATAATCCCACTTATTCTCAATTTCAAAAATTGCCACTGAACTCGTAGAGTAAACCTGCAAAAGATTTACTTGATATGTTTCACGGTTCAGATTCCAAGTCATATATTGATTCCCATTATAGTCTATGGGCATTCTTTTTATTCATTCACCATTGTCATTCTATAGAAAACAATGATAATCCCACTTATTCTCAATTTCAAAAATTGCCACTGAACTCGTAGAGTAAGCTTGCAAAAGATTTACTTGATATGTTTCACGGTTCAGATTCCAAGTCACATATTGCTTCCCATTATAGTCTATGCTATGGGCATTCCATTGTATAATTTAACTGTAATTCCATAGAAAATAGCTATAATGTCAGTTACTTTTAATTTTACAATCTACTGCTGTACTTGGGGAACACCTGTGGTAAAGATGAATTTGCTACATTACACAGATTTACCTGCGAATGAGCTTATGTGTTGCCTCCTATTATAGTCTATGGGCATTCTCTTTAGTCATTCACCCTTGTCATTCCATAGAAAGCAATGATAATCCCACTTAATCTCAATTTCAAAAATTGCCACTGAACTCGTAGACTAAGCCTGCAAAAGATTTACTTGATATGTTTCACGGTTCAGATTCCAAGTCACATATTGCTTCCCATTATATTCTATGGGCATTCCATTATATCATTTACCTGCCATCCCATAGAAAAGGGCTATAATCCCAGTTACTTTTAATTTTACAATCTACTGCTGTACTTGGGGAACACCTGTGGTAAAGCATAATTTGCTATGTAACACAGATTTGCCTGTAATGAAGTTTAAATTTTACTTCCCATTATAGTCTATGGGCATTCTCTTTAGTTATTCACCATTCTCATTCCATAGTAAACATTAATAATCCCAAGTTATCTCAATATAAAAAATTTACACTGAATCTGGAGAGTATTGTAGCAAAATATTTATTTCATTTGTCTAATAGTTTTATCTCTAATTGAAATGTTTTGTTTCCATTATTCTCTATGGGCATTCCTTTTACTTCCATTATTCTCTATGGGCATTCCACTGCCTTGTTAAAGTCTATGGGCATTCCAATCTGTCATTCCTTTTAGTATGTCCCCTTATACCGATCTAGGTACAGAGACCATGAAAAACATATCAGTCAAATGTTTGTCATCAACAAGCTGCATTACATTATATTATGTAGGATGAATCAACCACTTAAAGCCATACATTGGTTGCAAATTCCAGATATAAGGACCCCTAGAAGAATCCCCATGAATATCAGAAGAGAGGACCGTAAAGGAGTTACCTGTTAAGGGGTTTCCTCTCTTGTTCTGGTAGCAGGTGAATTTTACCTGAAATAGTAAACCTGCTAGAATGGCCTGGGGACTAGAAAGACCTCCCAGTGTCAATTAAAATATTTGCAATACAAAATATCGAAAACTTACCTGGATCATATGAACCTAAAAGAATACCTTCAATTGCAGAAAGGAAATTATAATATTCCCCTTCACAACAGGGGGATCTTGTCAGAAATTTCTTAACATTAATTCCTTAAGAACCAAAAGCATGCCACCCCTGACATATCCTAAAGGGATTGCCAAACTCTCAAGTCCCCAAGGGATAAAAGAGAATACTGCATATAAAAACTAGTACATTCTCCAAATTATAAAGATTATGTTTTAAGGAAATGTACTCAGTTCTAAAGAATATGTTAAACCAATTCCAGAGAATTGAGCAAAAAACTGAATAAAAAGCACAAACCAGACCAGAAGTAGTGAATTCTTCAGAGTAGGAGTTTGCGGAAAAATAAAATGATACTAAAGTTAAGACCAGGAGAGAAACAAGCCAATATGAACAGCTTTTAAATCAGGTAATGGCTTCAGAGTTACCTACTTTTGAGAACGATTAATAGCCCAATTTGTGCTCCTGCAACCAGCATGATCTACTAAGCTGTGCATCAGTAACAGCATATATCTGAGGGTTAAACACCGCCACCAAAATTGGAAAAAAAAACCCCAAAAAAACATTCCCTATTTTGATAAGAGAGGAAAGGATATCTGGCAATAGAAAAACATTTGAGAAATGGTCTCATGTATAAATACATAGGAGTGCACACAAAAAGGCCTTAAATTTGTTAAACAGAACCATGCATTGCTCCATTTTGGAAATTCAGGTCTCCTTCTCTCCTGGGAGAGGCACTCAGAAAGGTTCAGAAACACATGCAATCCATCTGAAGTGGTAAAATGTGTTAATTGCTTATCCTGAAACACCTGTGGTAGAAGGAATCTAATACAAAGCCAAAAGCAGTATGTTTCCTTATCTACTTCATCAAAAAACTGAAATAGAAAATCCACAGTAGGCACTAGTTACGGGCAACTATAGGCCAGTAAGCCTTACTTCAGTAGTGGGGAAAGTGATGGAAACCATGTTAAAGGATTTGCTTTATGTTTGGCGCTGGAAGCACCCAGGTATTACAAGTTATATTTTTTTAATGGTGGTGATGGTAACTTTCCAAGACACCAATGTTACGTTTGCCTCCAGGCTGGCTGGAAAATGGAGCGTATAAAAGATGCTCCTAGCGCTCACCAAAGGACCATCAACACCGTAGACACCATAAGTACCGCTGACTTCATGAACCACCGCTGCTGGGCTGGAATCTCTCTGTCTGCTATCCACCCTGGACTTATGACCAGGTTCCAGTGGGTGAACCTCTTCCTTCTATAGAGAGAAGCAGGATCAGGAACAAGAGCTCAGTAGCTAGGGGAGTATGCAGAGCATAGCAATCCCTGTAGTAATTATAGCCGTCCCCTACAAACATGAGTTGAGGCTGCAAGTTAGAGGGTCAAGTAATTCTCTCTTTAATTGGCACCAAAGGGCCTGATTTTATTCTGATTTTACACATACAGGACTGCCCACAGGGTTTTACAGAACAACCAATAAACACGTCATATACAGTACAAACACTCCCAGCAATTTTATAGCATGACAGGAGGCTTCATATTTGCTTAAGTCTCTCTTTACTAGAACTCCACAGCAGCACATTAACATAGAGGGATACACCAAAGACAAAAACATAAGGCTCATCCTAAGCCACCATTTCCTCTTTCTTTGCTGCTCTGCATCAGTACAGGTCAGAGTACCACTGCCTCCTGCTTCTAGTGGGTGGCTTTGGGATTTAGTGTGATTTATTTATGATTGTTATGAACTATGCTTGGTTGTGAGATTTATGTGCCTTTCTGGCTCTTTTATTTTCTTTGGGGAATGTTTCCTTTACAATACTGATAGTTTTTTCATGTGTTTATTTATACAGATTACTGACAGTTTGCCATGTGTTTATTTATACAGATTACCGGTAGTTTGCCATGTGTTTATTTATACAGATTACCGGTAGTTTGCCATGTGTTTATGTATACAGATTACTGGTAGTTTACCATGTGTTTATTTATACAGATTACTGGTAGTTTGCCATGTGTTTATTTATACAGATTACTGACAGTTTGCCATGTGTTTATTTATACAGATTACTGGTAGTTTACCATGTGTTTATTTATACAGATTACTGACAGTTTGCCATGTGTTTATTTATACAGATTACTGATAGATTGCCATGTGTTTATTTATACAGATTACTGGTAGTCTACCATGTGTTTATTTATACAGATTACTGGTAGTCTACCATGTGTTTATTTATACAGATTACTGGTAGTCTACCATGTGTTTATTTATACAGATTACTGGTAGTTTACCATGTGTTTATTTATACAGATTACTGGTAGTTTACCATGTGTTTATTTATACAGATTACTGATAGATTACCATGTGTTTATTTATACAGATTACTGGTAGTTTACCATGTGTTTATTTCTTTTGTGCCTGTTTTTTCCTTGGGAGTTTTGTTTTACCCTGTTGGCTTTATTGTTTATTCTGTTTCCTCTGGCTTATTGGCCGTGGTGGTCGCCGAGAAGCGGTCTTCTGACCGCTCCCCGTGCCGACCGCCGGGACCGCGGAGAAAGACTCCTGCGGTCCCTCGTGTGTTGCCTTTGATTCCCGCCCGCCGGCTTCGTCCGCCGAGCGGGAATCCCCGTTTTGTTCTTTACTAACACTGTTACCAGAGTGGGGACGGAGCAGGGATCTACTCATTTGCCGCGGGAGCCTCCGCTCCCGGTCACCCTCCCCGCGACCGCGTGGTCGGGCAGCGGGTGCGCGGCTCTCCACTGTTTCCCGCACATGTCACTGCCTTATTAAAAGGTACAGTGACTAGTTGGTCCAATGTGTTTCCCCATCTCCTGGGCGGTTTGGGGGTTTGCGTATTTTTTGGTGACAGCTTTCTTTTCTGTCCATGTGAGGCAGCTCTGTGAGCCCTTGCATCATAAATTATGCCCCATATATGAGGGTCGCAGATTCAATCCCCCTCACCTCCCCAAGTAACTAAGCAATAGACTTTAGTTTTCGATTCTTTGCATGTGTGCTTGCCCTGCATGTTTTTCTATGGACATGGTTTTACGGTTTACTGGTTTTCCTGACTTCCACATGGCACTGCGTGCCTCCTGCAGGTGTCCCTGCCTGGTTTCCTTACCCACTTATTGAACTAGGACTGCTCTAATCAAGCCTCAGTTGCCTGATGGAGGTCGCACTGGCGTCCAAAGCCAGGGATTGTGGGTTCAGGCCCCATCTGGGTGGTTGAGCATGGCACTCGTATTTTGTGGCCTAATGGATTAGGCACAACCATATAAAAACTAAAGTGTTTCGCTATCTTGAAGTACCTTGCCTATAAGGATCCAGCTTCGTCTCTACCCTGCACCCTAATAGTCAAGATTCTACTACTTGTCTAAAAGGATCTAGGTTTCCGCCTGCATTATACCGCTGGGTCGGTACCGCCCGTACCCTTATACTGGCCTGCCTTGTCTGTGCCTTTATAATTGGCCTGCTTTGTCTGTGCCCCTTGATTGGCCTGCTTTGTCTGGGCCCCTTGATTGGCCTGCTTTGTCTGTGCCCCTTGATTGGCCTGCTTTGTCTGTGCCCCTTGATTGGCCTGCTTTGTCTGTGCCCCATGATTGGCCTGCTTTGTCTGTGCCCCATGATTGGCCTGCTTTGTCTGTGCCATACTATGCATGCTATTGGACTGGTGGCTCCATACCCTGGATAACGGTTTGTTGAGCCTGCATGCATTATTACTTGCCTCTGCCAACACTAGGGGTGCTGCCCCTTTTGCCTGCTAAT
The DNA here is from genome assembly GCF_036172605.1 of Pelobates fuscus. Lineage (NCBI taxonomy): Eukaryota > Metazoa > Chordata > Amphibia > Anura > Pelobatidae > Pelobates > Pelobates fuscus. Next base: position 112,542,369 of record NC_086325.1, on the reverse strand, counting down.
GATACCTGTTTTCTAGCTTTGTAGGTATCAAGTATCATAGACTCAGACTTTATGGACGCCTCTGCACAGGAGCAGAATTTGCAGGCTTTACTTAATGCGGCTGTGACCGCATCTGTTGAAAAAGCCCTGGCTAGGGCCCTCCCTCAACCACATACGGACAGGGGTGTGTGTGGAACCCCTCATTTGGCAGAAGACTCAGATGAGTCAGACTCTCAGGTGCGAGAGCAGGCAAGTGCGCGAACGCGCTATTGAAAGGGTGAAGACCCTGAACCACGCTCCCGGACGGGCAAGACTCCGGCAAAGTGACGTGCCCCCCCCACCTTGGCCGCGCTGGATGTGTGGCGGGCAGGCCAGCCTCCCTCAGATGGAGAAGATGTTTGGGTTGAGGACCTTGGCGAGGGTCCCGGTGGACGCTGGGAAGAGGAAGACGCGCCACCGACTAGGGCCCCCACGACAATGTTGGGGGACGATACCCTTTTGGGCACTACTGGAGAACCTCTGTTAGAGCCTCAATCTATCCGACGCCCCAGGTCCTCGGACTAGTCACTGCCCAACCACTTGGCACAATTTGTGCGCTACTGGGTCCGTAGACCCCTTGGAAGTGAGGCCTGCAAGAAGCTGCGGGCAGAATGCCCCAGACCGGTACTGCCGGACAGGGTGGCGGTTACCCCGGATGTTGGCCCTAACAGACGAGGCCTTCACAGAAGGTAGGGCTCTGGACCCAGCCACCATGAGGGATTGGGCACTTCGTTCCATTTGCCTGCTGGGCAATGCCACTGTGGCCCTTTGCACGGAACCCAGGAAGACGGCACTCTTCCATATGGACAACAAGCTGTCGGATTTGGGAGCCGAAGATGTGGGTCCCCTGGCTAAAGGTCTGCTGTTCAGGGAGCCTTTCGTTGAGGAACTGCAGAAACAGGTTATTCTGTTTACCTCCCGGGATAAAGCGAAGTCTTCGATCGGGAAGGTCTTCCGCCCACGGTTACCTTCAGACGTATGGGTCCTTGGGACAGTGCGGAGTTATGTCACAAACTTCCACTCTTCCCCTACACAGGTTGGACGCCCGATGATCCCCGTCATCACAAGAGGCCAACAGCCCTTGTTGGAGGTGGAAGTTCGAGCTCCGCTAGCCAAAGGCGCGGTCCTACAGGCCCCGGATTTGGGGGTTTCGTCAGCTCGATTTTCTCCTGGTAAGGGAGAAGTCTGTAGTATTCCGTCCAGTGATCAATTTAGGAGAAATGAACGCCTTCGTGGTATACAACCACTTCGAGATGGAGGGCATTCACCTTCTTCGATGCCTTCTCTGGCCAGTAGACTGGGTCATGAGACTGGACCTAGAAGACGCTTACCTCTCCGTCCCGGTGGACGGGGCCTGTCGCAGTTCCCTCTGATTCGTATGAAGAGACTCTCCGTACCAATTCCCATGCCTCCCCTTCGGCCTCAGCTCAGCCCCTTGGTGCTTCACCAAGCTCCTGAAACCGGTGGTCACCCAATTCAGATCAGAGGCCGTACGCTGCATCATCTATCTGGACGACTTGCTTATCTTTGCGAGGACCCTGCCGGGCTCAGATTTCGGACGCGCTCTGCGTTTTCCTCGTTGGAATGCCTGGGGTTCGTGGTCATTCTGAAGAAATCAGCCTTGGAGCCTGCGCAGACGGTGGAATTCTTGGGTTTCGTAGTCGTTGCGCAAGACGGCATTCTCCGCCTGCCTGTGGCGAAGATAACGGCCATTCGGAAGGAGATCAGACGTGTTTTCGACAAGACCGGACTCCCCTCCGGAGGTTGGCTCGCGTGGTGGGTCTCCTCTTGGCCTCGATACAGGCGTTCTACCCGGGCCCACTACATTACAGGGCCATGCAGCGGCTGAAGGCGCACTCACTACGCAAGAGACCCTCTTAGGACCAGATTATCTCCCTGGCCTCGGACGTGCAGGCCGGATTGAGCTGGTGCCTCCTGCATATATCCGCCTGGAACAGCAAGGCGATATTCGGGATGACCCTGGACTCTTTCAGGGGTGCCTGGAATGTCGAGGCGTTATCGCAGTCGGCTAGTGACCTTCTCTGGGATTCCTGGGCCTCTGGGATGAGGAGGTGTTATCTCTCAACATGGAGCTCCTGGTGTCGCTGGTGCTTGGAACGGGATACCGATCCCTTTACGGGTCCTGTATCTAGCGTGCTGAATTTCTTGTCTCATCTCTTTGACCTGGGTCAGTCATATCGCTCGGTTATCGTGGTTAGATCAGCTATCTCGACGGCACATGTCCCGCTTCGAGTTTTTCCCCATCGGCCAGGATCCGCTAGTCTGCAGGCTCCTGCGTGGAATGAGACTGGTGCGCCCTCCGCGCCCAAGTATTCTTCCCTCTGGGACGTGCGTTTGGTTTTGGCGTTCTTTCGGAATTGGCCTGATAACCAGGACCTTTCTCTTCGCCAGCTTTCAGCGAAATTTGCTCTCTTGTTGTGTCTGGTCTCGCTCAGACGTGTTTCGGATGTCCGGGCCTTCGATGTCGGCGCTTTCTCGTTTTTCTCCAGAGGGGATCTCCGGCAAGGTGCTTAGACGTACCAAGTCGGAATCGACGGTTGTATCATGCCCTTACTTCTAGGACTCGCCTAAGCTTTGTGTAGCGAAGGCACTGGCGCGATGGATAAGATGTCTTTTGGCTCTGGCGGGCGTGGATGCGACCTTCGGAGCGCTTTTGGTTAGGGGCTCCGCAGCTTCCGGAGCTTTTTTGGCGAGCGCTTCCCTTCAGGACATTTTGCGTTCGGCGGACGGGTCCCGTGTAGAGTTTTTTCGCCTATTTTACTTTAGACCGTCGGAACATGCTTCTTTTGCTTTGCTGTCGGAGCGCTAAAACAGCAAATATGAAGCCTCCTGTCATGCTATAAAATTGTAGATTATACTAGCTTTAGTGTAACTATAATCTTAATTTTATTAATGACAGGAGGCGAATATTTCCCACCCAATTTGATTTCTCCCCCCCTTGTTTTGGATGGATTGCATTGATTGTATTTCTGTTGATTTGTCTGATTATCTGGGCTAGGTTGGTTAGTCTGGGGTGATGTTGTGGGAAGTGCATGTTATAATGTATTAATGGTCATTAGTATGGATTTTGTGTCTTTATTCTATCAGTACTGGATCGTGGGATTTATGTTTTATCAGTACATTTCGTTCACTAATCAGTGTTTTCGATTCTGTTTATTTCATTTCAGTTTAATGGTTCGACTTCAGTTCATAGGATCGGCCGTTTGGCGGGTTAAAGATCAAGTTCATCCATTATCCGAAGTTTTTCCAGATGCCATTCATCGTTATGTTGTGAATTTTTCTTTAGTTATTGTCATTGTTGTGTACGTTACGTTGTCGCAGCGTGAAAGAGGAAATGGTGGCTTAGGAGGAGCCTTATATAGATACCTTATGTTTTTGTCTTTGGTGTTTATCTCTCTATGTTAATGTGCTGCTGTGGAGTTCTAGTAAAGAGAGACTTAAGCAAATATTCGCCTCCTATCATTAATAAAATTAAGATTATAGTTACACTAAAGCTAGTATAATCTACAATTACACACAAATCCTCCCCTCTGCCTGTGATATAATTACTGAACACAATGGGTTAATGAAATTATCACAGGCAGAGAAATAGTTTTTATTCATGTACTGTAACTTTAAAATATGCATCCAATCTTCATAAATCACATTACATATTCGAACTCAGCACACTTTATTTACAAACATATCCTAAATTTAGGCAATTCCATCCAGGGGTTAAAAAGTTAGCTGGAATTCCCTTTTTGACCGACCGCAAGCACATTTACCTGCCCAAAACAGTTCCATAGATTTGGGCTGTGCTGTCGGTCTATTTTACACAGAAAAATGACTAAGTCCCATTTGAATGCACGAACGGGGCAGTTCGTGCATTTAGCTTAGTATAGCGGTGAGTTCAAACTGCCGAACGGGACTTAGTCTCTGTAGCTGAAAATTCAGTGCAGGAGAAGGTAAGGGTCAGCGGTGTTCGTTAAAATGTATAGCGTATTTCAGTTCCATGTATTTGGCTACACACACCGCTGACCTCGTTCGAATGAACAAAGATGGCCACCGCCACGTGTTCGTGTGCACGAACGACGGCCACCCAGCAGTCGGCAATTAACCTGCAGTAACCTCACAGCCTGGGAGGTAAATTGCCTGCACGCAATCTTTTTTTAATTATACAAATTCTACATAAAAAAAAAATCCCAGCAGCATTTGTCACACATCCAACACACACACACACACACACATCATCCACTACATAAACACACAAATTGCATCCACTACACAACCATACACATCATCCACTACATAAACACACAAACTGCATCCACTACACAACCACACACATCATCCACTACACAACCATACACATCATCCACTACACAACCATACACATCATCCACTACATAAACACACAAACTGCATCCACTACACAACCACACACACCATCCACTACACAACCACACACATCATCCACTACACAACCACACCCATCATCCACTACACAACCATACACATTATCCACTACATAAACACACAAACTGCATCCACTACACAACCACGCACATCATCCACTACACAACCACACACATCATCCGCTACACAACCACACACCTCATCCACTACACAACCACACACATCATCCACTACATAAACACACAAATTGCATCCACTAAACAACCATACACATCATCCACTACATAAACACACAAACTGCATCCACTACACAACCATACACATCATCCACTACACAACCACACACATCATCCACTACACAACCACACACATCATCCACTACATAAACACACAAATTGCATCCACTACACAACCATACACATCATCCACTACATAAACACACAAACTGCATCCACTACACAACTATACACATCATCCACTACACAACTATACACATCATCCACTACACAACCACACACATCATCCACTACACAACCACACACATCATCCACTACGCAACCACACACATCATCCACTACGCAACCACACACATCATCCACTACACAACCACACACATCATCCACTACACAACCACACACATCATCCACTACACAACCACACACATCATCCACTACACAACCATACACATTGTGACGAGACCAATTTCGCCACATTGCATTGGAGGAGCCTGGTTGCCCGCCTGCTGCCCTTGGACTATGGCCCCGGGAGATTGGGCCCTTTAAAAACAGTGTTCGGCACCTAAACTATGGTACTATAAATGGACACTTATCTGCACGAACACTGCTGAGCCGTCCGTCTCCTGGTTCCCATTTGTGAGGATGTAGCTGAACAGCCATACCTTCGGTATTTCTATGTGAACTGTGGTAACCCAGATAGCTATGCCATGGAGCCTATTCGTGTGATTAAAGACTTTGGCTCCATGGCGATTAAACTGTATTCGTGTGGTGTGGGTGCCATTCACCTAATAATGTGCACCCAGACCTGAGCTATCTGGGGATATGTAACATGTCTGTGTTTGGTGTAATAAAAGTGACTTTAAATATTTTAAAACATATTCCTGTATTTAGGTCCCCACATGTGTAATGGAGTTTTGTCTTTGACCTGGGAGATAATTGGATTACTTCTCCAATTATCTCCAGGGCAGAAGGGAGGAAACCAGGATGCATTGTGGGGATGTTTTACTGCCAGCCAGGGGGAACAAAAGATACTTTTACTAACTTTTGAACCCCTGGTCTGATTCATGCCATTTTTTAATATGTTGTTCCCCTGAATGGATTGATTGTGGATATGTATTTTTATGTGAATGTGATGTATGGTTTTAAATTTACAGAGTATGTGTGGAAACTGTATTTTTACTGTATGTATAATGGGATTATGTGTCACACTATGGGGAGGGGATGTGTGGGTTGCACCCGTGATACTATTGGTTATTTTATGCCTCCTCCTGGGTGTGGCCTGTATGTGTACACTTGTAATAAAAACCAGGCTGGGTGTGCCAGCACCTGAGACCACTGCTTGACCCTCAACACGGAGCCTTGTCTCGTTCTTGGGGGGGGATTCACTGTATGCTGCTGGAGATTGATTGCTAGGAGTGTAAGCTGATGTCTGCTTTTCCTGTTCGTCTGCTAGCAGCTATTCGTGAGGTTCCAGTTTGGAGTGCTATTTTGTATCCAGTTCGGAAGTTTGGTGTTCTGCAGTAGCTGTGCCTGTATATCTGGAAGGGGAAGATCTACTAAACAGCGGTTTGTGTCATGCCTTAAACCCTCCCGGTATCTCCTCGTACTTCCGGGTTTAACGGAGCTTAGCCACACCCCCTTTTTGATGCGGTCTTCCTACTTAATGCGACCGCACCAGCTGATAGACGCTGGATTATTAAAATGCTTACCGCACCTACTAACCGGCTCAAGACTTCTCTGCGAACACCATATGTTACCGGACCGGACTGGAAGACTATTCACATCCCCTTCATCTCTCCTCGTCCTCGACTAGTGCCTGAACTCTCTTCAACCTCTCTCAGGAAACAAACTCCTCGGAGGAGAGCTTGGGAACCTGTTTTCCTACTTCTGGAAGCTAAGTAACATATTGCCTCTGTGTTAAGAGTTACCATCTCTTAAGCCTTTATTTCTTTTACCAAAGTCTGCTATCAAGTTATCAAACAATCCAGTTACAGAGTTCCTCAATTCATATTATTATTCAAGTACAGCCGCACCTGTCTTGCTACAGATAACTTCGAATTGAACAATCTCTTATAACTGCTTTCCATTTAACCTGTTAACTAATATAACAGACTCTAATTGATTCAGAACCTGCTCACTGCAAACTGAATGCAACCGTTTATTATTTAAAGATACAGTACATGTAATTCTGGAACTGAAGTCTCAGTACCTTCTAAGTGTCCTAATAAAATACCGAAGTCCTAAGAAATCTGCAGTTGTGTTCCTTATCAATTAATGTAGACGTGACAGTTTGACCCTTTTATGCCTGGGGGTGCCGTAACACACACCATCCACTACACAACCACACACATCATCCACTACATAAACACACAAACTGCATCCACTACACAACCATACACATCATCCACTACATAAACACACAAACTGCATCCACTACACAACCATATAATTAGAAAGAAAGTTGAGAAACCCTAAGCTCAATTACAGTCAAAGTGTAGAGCAGGGTACCCCAATTTAGGCAGATTGAATTTAAGAAAGGCAATCTGCTCCATGAGATGAGGTGACATTTGTGAGCGCTGTGGATTCAGTATATTACCGGTTACCGAAAACACACGCTCACTTGGGACAGTGGTTGGCGGACATGAAAGCAGCTCCTGCGCAACCAATGAGAGTGCAGGCCACACACTCTTCTTCTCATCCCAATAGCTAAGAGGGTCGACATTATGGGGCAAAGGAGGTTCAGAGAGGTACACTCTGACCATTTCTGAGGCAGTACTCTCCTGTCTACTGCTAGCACTCTCAGTGGGTCCAACTATATCTTCAAGCAACTTGCAGCTGCAAAAATGCAGCTGCTCCACTCAGTTGTGTGGTGGTGGTGGTAGTGCCACTGCTTCTGCTAGAAGTGGCCGACATCTCAGCCTCCTGCTGAACTACTCCCTCATACAGCATTCCCCTCTTCTGCTGCCAGTCACACACCCTCTGGATCAGTTTCTCCCTCCAATTTGTTAAGTTACTGGATCTGAGTGCAAGCTTTCCCTTAATCCTTGGATCACACAATCAAGCTAGCATCAGTTCAGGAGAATTATCCAATCGCTCACGTAGGCGAACTTTAAGCTGATCCTTCAGCCTCCTGACCAGAGTTACTACATCAGGATGTAAAGGATAACCTTGAACAACCTCATGGCATTCAAGGAAGACACCCATCTTGCTCCCTAGATGGGTGAAAACAGGGATTACCTGTCCCAGATTGGCAGTGTTCAAGCTTAAATTTTCAGTGGCATCCCTGAATGGTTTCAGGACTGCCACTAGCTGAGCAATCACTGTCCAATCGTCTCTACCTAGTGGAGAACCAATACCAATGTACTGGTCTGATGCCAGACTATGGATTGCCCTCTGCTGCTCTAAAATCCTCTCCAGCATCTCTACAGTAGAGTTCCACCGTGTACTGACATCTTGTCGTAGACAGTGTGTGGGAAGACCTGCCTTCTCTTGTTCCTGCCTCAACAGTTGGCTAGCCTTCACACTGCGGTGGAAGTGCCCAGCAATCCTCCTGCACCTTTCAATCACACTGGAAACTCTGTTATTACCTTCTGGGATTGCTGACTTTACTACTAGATGGATAATGTGCGCTGCACAGCGCACACCAACAAGGTTACCATCACGCAGAGCTTTCACCATATTTGTAGCTCCATCAGTAACCACAAAGCCCACTTCTACATTGGTGCCTGCCTCCGCTCCAACCCAAAGAGACACCATCCTCCTTACTGCCTGCAGAATGTTATCTGAAGTGTGTTTTTCATCCATCACTTCAGCATGGAGAAGGAAAGAGCGATAGCCCAGCTGATCAGATACACTTCCTCCCTTTCTGCTAGACACTGCTGCTGAAGTTGCAGCAGCAGCTTCCTGAGACACACCAGGCTCCCACCAGTGTGCTGTCAGGGAAAGAAAGGCATGCTGGCCACTTGGTGCACTCCACAAATCTGTGGTAAAATGCACAGACTGACCAGCAGCCTTTGAAAGCTCCCTTTTAACTACTCCAACACAGGACCGGTAAAGTGAAGGGACTATCCTCCTTCTGAAAGTGGAGCGTGATGGAAGATGGTATTGTGGAGCCACAGCCTCCATCAACTGTTTGAAAGGCTCCCCTTCTATCATAGAAAATGAAGCACCCCCAACAGCAATTAACTGGCCAATAAGTCGCGTAATTTTATTGGCCTGCTGTTTAGACATAGCCCTGGAGTGGAATCTCCCAAATTGTTCCAGGGTGGGCTGGACGCATTGTGATGCTCCAACCAGTCTTGGTTGTTGGCTGGCAGCACCAGTAGCTCTTGGCTCTGCAACACCTCCCCTGTCACTCCTAGCTGCCATGGTACTGGACACTGTAATAGTACCAGCTATGCTGCCTGCCCTAGTACTTTCTGCCTCTTCCCTCAATAACACAGCCTTGTGATGGCTGCGAAGGTGATGGTTCATCCCTGCACTGGTGAGATGACCCAACACTCTCCCCCTGCTAAAGTTTGCACTTTGCAAAGCACCCATCTCCAACACTTTCAAAGTGATCCCAAACTTTGCTGCGGCGCAAAACATTGGCGCTTGCCCTTCGGGATTCTGCTGCTAATGGTGCAGGTTGATGAGCAGCAGGAGGAGTGCGACTACTGGTAGCTGGCACAGTAGCCTCAGCACTAGTACTGTAGCTAGTAGTACCAGTGGTGGTGGTGATTGTTGGCACAGTTACACTGGTGGTGGTAACTGTGCCACTGCGAGAAGGAACAGTGGACCTGGAAATAGTAGTGGTAATAATTGATTGTAGTGGTGGTGGTGGTGGTGGTGGTGGTCTGCTAATGGTTGAAGTAGCACTAGCAGGTGCTACTATTGGAGAAAGTGGAGAGGAAGGGGAAAAATGTGCACTTGTAGCAGGAGAAAAGGTTGGACTGCTCCCTGAAGAATTCTGACTTTCCTCTAATATCTCATCCTCACTCTCAGGCTCATAGTCAAGCTCTTCATCAGCCAGACTAAATGCAATCCCTGCAAGGCTGGGGGTAAGACTGATATCACCTCCAGGAATAATAGGACTAGGAGCACGGGGTAGCATTTGCAATGGCAACAACTCCTGTGCTGATGTGCCGCTGTCAGTGGTAGAAGCAGGCGCATGTATGTACGTAGTGGGGAATCGCGATGCAGCCTAGAACAAAATCTACCCCATTAAACCCCCCAATAATGACAGACCACTTAGTATGGATGAAACAGGCCACAGCATTTATTATCACAACTAAATTACTGCATAACACATCCATAACTTTATTTATTAAATCTCTTCTTTTCTGTAACCAAAACATTAGACATAAATAAGCATAAATTAACATATATACATATATAACTCCACCCATAGTGTTATACAGTGACCCAACCGTCCTTGCCAATAAAAACATGGAGTGGTTCCTAATCACCACTCCCTCTCACCTCCCCCCTTGTCATAAAAATCCTTCCAATGCCTGCCATCAGCCGACCTTATCCACGCTCGATGGGCACGAGACCTCAGGCAACCTAAAGTTAAACCTTTAGAGCAGGGGAGGTTTGAGACCTTAAAAAACTTGTTCATCTCATTCCATCTACTTAAACGTAACCTCAAACTCAATTGGCAAGGACATACCCCCGGCTAGCTGCGACAAAATATAGTATAGGGTGGGCGGGAGGGAAGCTGTTTGCTGGCCCGAATCCCAAGTGGCACTGAGGTAAGACCTCCCCCACACTGTCTTACACAGAACATAATCACACCCACAGACTCTTCCCAACCAATCCCATGCATCTATCCCCACACTCCTACATGTGCCCTTGTCCGCTTAGCTGCGCTATCTCCCCAGGGCCTGCACTGGTGGTGGTGGAAGTGGTGGTCTTGAGAGGGGGATTAGGAAACAGCTTCCATGTACAAGAAGGATGCTTCTTAGCAGCACGACTCACAGGCCTGCTTTTGGTATTGGAAGATGCTTGGGGAAAAACACGCTTCCTCTTACTTGGCTACTCCTACTACCAGATGTGTTTTTAGTATTAGTACTAGCCATAGTGCTCACCCTTAAAAGCCCTGCTGGTTTCCCTTTGCCATAGAACAGACTTGCAATTCTGGGCCTTGCTGCACTGCTGCCTGCTATTGGTGCCACTGCCTTTCCTTGACCAGGATCTTGCACCAACGGGCCTGAAATGCGACACAAAGACTTTGGCCTCCTAGGTGGTGAGTCTGACATAGTGGCACTCCTTGACCGCTTAGGCTGACGCATAGGCTGCGTACTCAAACTACCACTACTTGTGGTGGTGGCGGTGGTATTGGTGGTAGTGGTGGCTGACTGACCCTCCCTCACTTTACTAGTGGATGAACGTTTAAGAGGATACATTTAGAATTTTAAAATAGTAAGAAAAGAAAAGAAAAGAAGTTGAAGAAAAGAAAATAAAGAGATAATGTAATGTATGTACTATGTAGTGTTTTTAAACTAACGTTTATATTTTTATTTAAAAGGATTATTTGAAGTTTGGAGCTATGCTAATATATAGATCAACACAGATAAAAAAAAAATAGAGACTAGTACTGAGGCAGATTTCTTCACTCTAGTGCTTTCTGAGGAACTATACAAAACTGCACTGTCTGCAGTTCCTGCTCGACAACTGCAAACAGAGTATGAAAAAATGTACTAATATTAGAAAAATAAAATAATAAAAGATTTACTACAGCTACCTTGAAGCTTAGGTTAGGACAGTCACAGTCAATCTATCAGAAACTAAAATGAACCAAATAAAAACAGCAACCAGTTAGCTTCACTGATTGCTGTTAAACAAACACACTAACTGAACTAATAAAAATCAGTTAATGAAAAAAGGAATTTCTTCACAACAGCAGTCAGAACAGTTAACTTCACTGCTGATGCTGATGTGAGCACAAAAAGAAAATGACACTAAAAGTGTGGAAAAATTTAAAACAAAAAATAGACTGTTTGACTGTCTAGTGTGTTCTGTTCTAACAAAGCACAAAGAGACTGTACTACAATAAATATATATTCTAAACTGAAGATAATTCTATCAACTTAATAAAACATTTTTTAATTAAAACTGAAGATAATTCTATTAACTGAATAAAAAAATATTACTTAACTTTTATACTGACTGCCTGCGAAATGACGCAGCACCTCTGTAAAATCAATTTAACAAAAATCAACTTTGCTGCTAAAAAGACAACAGATAAACTAGATTTCTTTTCTTCTAGGCTAACAAGCTAGTCTACCCCTAGGGCAGAAGCCCTCAGGCCCACTAAGCTAAAGTACTTGACTGATTCTACCTTTACTCTAATTCTAATTCAATTTAAGCTAATTAATTTTGATTAAATAAAAAATAAACAGATTTAAAAAGTAACACCTGGTTGCTGTAGGCAGTAAGCAAGCGGGGAAGGCAGGCACTGGCAGTGCCAGCCAGGCACCGTGTGGCACACTGACAGCAGCAAAGCTCTCAAAAAGCACTAAAATAAAAAAAATAATTCTCAGCAATAGACTCAAATTCAACAAGTGAGAACTGGCAGGCACACCAAGAATCACAGAAAATCTCTAAGACAAGCAATGAGGCTAACACAGCACAGAAGCACAGTGTGTCAACAACAAAACTCAGTCAAAGAAGGGGGGGAGAAAGTTCCACTGCCTGCTTTTATACAGCTGTTTAGTTATTTTTTAAATCCACGATAAAGCACTCACCATTGGATAAGCCCCTACAGCATCATGTCAAAGGAGTGAGCTGATTAGATAAATGAAAATCAGCTCACTCCCATACCCCTCCTCTTTGATTCATACAAGGCATCCGAATCAACTAATACACAAATTGAGGCAAATCAGTTCATTCATTAGCTCATTAGTTTTTCTACCATCCCCATGTAAAGCAATGCAATGCTTTGAAAAATCACGAATGGTTTGTGCGTTCGGTAGTTTGAGTTCAGTATTTTGAATTCGGTAGTCTGCTCTCGTTCGGTAGTTTGCATTGCAATACATTACACAGAGGTGCTAAAATGTAAATTCACCCAGAGTATGTAATTCAAAAAGCCGAATGAACGAAAGATTTTCGGTAAACGGCTATTCGTTTGTTCGTTCTTTAGTTTGTATAGCCTTTCGTTATTCGGTATTCGGAAGAATGCCCGAAAATGCATATTTTCGTACGAAAATCCATTTGTACGAATACGAATGCCCAAGTCTACTTTTAACTAATGTATTCCTTAAGTTTTTTGCCCCTCTATAGATTATTTTTGTTTTTTCTGGTAACACTTTTTGCAAGATTGGGTCGTCTCTCAGAATGTGCCAATATTTACGCATAATTTTATTTACTTTTCTGTTATTGCCATGATAGTTGCATATGAATGGAATATCTGTACTCCATCCCTTATTTTTCTTATTTTTATATGTTAATAAATTTGTTCTTTGTGTTTGTTGTACCTCATTTAGGGCTACTTGGAGGGAAGTGTCATCATACCCTTTCTCTAGGAATTGGGTTTTTATTTTATTCGCTTGCTCCAAAAAGTCCTAGTCATTAGTATTTACTATAAGAGATCACCTAACTTGTCATTCTAAGGGGGTTATCTACGTTTTAAAATGTCCGTGCAATTTAGTTTATGTAGGTCGCACCATCCGAAGCTTAAACATTAGAATAGTGGAACATGTTAGAAACATAAAAAATGGTATAGAAACCCACAGTGTTTCTAACCATTTTAAAAAAGCACACGGACAGAACCCAGAAGGAATGTTTTTCTGCGCAATAAAACAAGTGAAAAAAGATTGGAGAGGAGGAGACTACATAAATAAGATTGGAAAAGAAGAAATGAAATGTATTTTTGATTTTAACACTATGATACCTGAAGGTCTAAATAATGATTTTGATCTATACCATTTTATGAAATGACATTTTTTAACCCATGCCCAGAACGATTTTTTTAAATATATGTTTTAGCAGAAGTCTTCTCACTTATACACAAAATGATTTTAAATATGCTATCTTAGCATATTTGGAAAGGTTTTTTATTTAAGTTTCAAATATCTATATTTTATCAAAGTTATTATCTTTTTAGACGAGCTATGCCTCATGACTTTATCTTGTCTTTTATATTTACCAAAAACTGGCTTGTATTTTAGAAATATGTCTCATTTTTAAGCTTATTTTAACTAATCAGTATATTTAATGATATCCATTTTAGTATAATTTATGTACTTTATTGTATCTCTTCGGAAGACTTTTGGAACGCATGTGCGTTCCACAGAGATAAAAACCCATTGGCTACCCTACAGATTTGGAACGCGCATGCGTTCAGATATAGGAAATTGAAGATAACGTTGGTGGCAGATCGTGGTTGAAGCGCACGTGCGTTCCACTTCAGTGGAACACGGAAGTAAACGCCGGTATGTGGGACGCGCGTGCGCTCGATAATGAATGAACCCCGGAAGTAATTTCTTACGTCTGGAACGCATGTTGCGTTTCAATATACGAAAATACCGGAAGTAAATGCCCTATTGGAGAAATAAGTCAGGCGGGAAGCTTAAAAGAAGAAAACAAACCGGAGTGAAGTTTATCCAACTGAGGAAGCCTAAGCAACGCGTTTTGGACATTAACGAAGGACATTCTTTTAGAGACTTTTATTTGACTAGTTCTCTGTTTACTGCACTTTTGACCAGTTGTTTCTGGTATAAGGAATTTTATATTTTTTGGAATAAAGCATTTTTAAAGGAATATCTGGATATCCTACAGCTTTATTTTGGAACACCAAATAAGAGCATTAAGAGGAAAACCAAGATCTTGACTGCACAAGGGTCTGGACAACCCCTGATGGTCAAAAGGAGCATACTAAAAGAGTCATATGATGGTATGACTCCAACTTTGTGAGTGAAACTACCATTTACTTTCTTATTATATATTATTGAATAGACATACTACGCTATTCTGTGTATACTATTGTATTTTTCAGATTATCCAAGATTCAAGCGGTTCCACCTATCACTTTGTATGTATTCTTATGTTTCTATGGTGGTGTAGGGGATACCACATATTAGGTGTTTTAGAGCCCCTAACCTCTATTCTTTCCCCACTGTATGTACAAATCTCTTTTAACAATTAAATTGAGCATCACAGGTGTGAGTATGTTGACGGATACGGTATGATAGTATGTTCTAGAGTGGATAACCAGTGTGGCCGAGGGGTCTGTGCAGGGGTATCATAACTTTTGGTTCTATAGACTATATTAAGGTTAGTCACCTTTGGCATTCTGGGGTTTTGAGAGCATGAACTTGTTCTATAGCTCCCAGGTATTGGTAAAACGATCAAAGTTCTTGGATCTGGCGTAAGTTAGCTCCTGCATTTGTTTAATTCATTCCACCTTCCCTATCTGTTGTGGTTTAAATTCAGCAGATAGCAATGTTTTCTCTCAGGTATGAAGACAAGGAATGGACACAGCAGAAATACAAGCTCGGAGGGCAGTACTCCTTCACACAAGTGTATGACAAAATACTGCTCCTAATTTTAATGGGGAAAACACAGATCTTATAAAAAATCTCTGAACACATCCAAAAGGGGTTGTCTTTACATAATACAGTCATGTCCTGTCAATTGCATATTCAAAGAACTTAAAGCGCATTTGGCATTAGCTGGTCAAAAGCTGTTACTTGATTACACAAACACTTCCCAATAGTCATAAAGACAAGGTGTTAACAGGATATGCAGTGCAGGGGGGGATGGGGTGGGGGGGAACAAGAAGAAGATACAAATCAGGATCAAAGGCCAGCTGTTATAATAGAGCATCCTGACATTACTTAATCAATTGTGTAGTGTGACACAGGATATAAGGGGAAAGGTGCTCATTAATCCATATCACTATCCATTCCCTGATGGGAGGGGAGTTGGCATGCTTCCAGTATTTAGGGATTAGCTGTGCTGCAGCTATGAGTAAATGTGTAATCAGGGATCTGATTGGTTTTATTATGGCCTGTGGTGTTACCAGAAAAATGAAGAGGTCTGGCGTAAATGGGAGTTGGGTTTTAGTGATGGATTAGGTTATGGTATGTATCCTCCTCCAAAATTTCTCTATTATTGGGCATTGCCACCAGATGTGAGCGTGGTGCGCCTTGGGTTGTGAGCATCTCCAGCATGAGTTGTCTGAGGTGTGATGTATTTTGTGAATTTACTCAGGGGTTAGGTGCCAGCGAGTGATTCTTTTGTAGTTACTTTCTTGGGTAAATGTTGAAGTATAAGACTTATGTATCGTGGTAAATATAGACCTCCACTGTTGATGTTATAGGTCAATTTGGAGTTCCTCTGACCAGTGGGCTGTGAGTTTCGGTAGTGTTGAGGTGTGTAGGTCCTGTAATAATTTATACATGGCAGAGAGGACTTTATTCTTAATCGGATGGGTAGAACATAGTACCTCAAATTCCGTTAGTTCTCTATCTCCTCTGGGTAGGAGTTGGTTTGTTTGGATGTAGTGTTCGAGTTGCCTATAATGTAGGTACTGGTTGCCCGTAAAGTTGGTGTTAGGCATGAGCTGTGTTATCGGTAGAATCTTGTGGTTGTGTACTAGGTCTAGGAGTTTAATGTCTTGCCATTCCCCATACGGTTGAAGGATTTTCCCTGAGAGTCCACCTAAGAAGGAGGGCTGTTAGTGATCGGGTAGAGTGGGGAGGGGTATGGGGAAATAAATGTGTTTTGAGAGATTGTAGACCATGTCTTAAGGGTTGCCTTGATGGTTGGGTGCGAGTTGAGCTGGGCCTTTCTTGCGTCTGGGTGGAGCCAGAGTAATAGGTGTAGTGGTGTGTCTGAGAAGGAGTTTTCAATGTGTACCCAATGGTGGATTGTTGACTGCCTGGTCCATTCATATATTCTAGTGAGGTGGATAGCTTTGTGATACCTGTCTACATCTGGAAGATTTAGGCCTCTTTTTTCCCTTTTCTGGGTTAGAAGCGCATGTGCAAGTCTAGGTTGTGTGTTAGACCATACAAATTTAGTAATCTGCATTTTCACTAAGTCGAAGAAGGTCTTGGGCAGCATGATGGGTAACGTTTGGAGGCGATACAATATGCGGGGTAGTACGTTCATTTTAACTATGTTTGTTCTACAGATCCATCCGAAACAAGGTTTGTGCCATCTCTTTAAGTCAGATTGGATGGAGTGGAGGAGTGGGAGGAAGTTCAGTTCGTATAAAGAGTCTAGGTTAGTCGGGAGTCGTACCCCCAGGTATGTGATGCATTTGTTAGCCCACGCAAAATGGAATGTTTCCTGGAGTTGGCTATTAAGTGAGTGTGTCGTATAGATTAGTAGGAGCTCACATTTAGTGAGATTTGCTTGGAAAAAAGGAGACCTTGCTGTAAACGTCCATTTCCCCTAGTATGGTTGGAATTGTGGTCATGGGGTTAGATATAGTGAACAATAAATCGTCTGCAAAAGCCGTGATTTTATATTCTTGTTGTTTGATTGTAAGGCCCTGAATGTTATGATTATCCCGTACCCCTTGAATGAAGGGTTCTAGTGTGAGTATGAATAAGAGGGGTGATAAAGGACATCCCTGCCTGGCACCGTTTGTGATATTCACTTGGTTGGATAGCTGGCCATTGATGCGCAGTCGGGCCGTAGGTGATGAGTAGACAGCTCGCAACCAGTCGAACCATCGTGGCCCAAAGCCTAACTGTCGCACCGTGTGTGTGATGAGTCCCCAGTTCACTCTGTCAAATGCCTTTTCGGCGTCTATGGCTAAAAGAGTGCTATGTGTCTTCTGATTTTGGGCCCAGTGCATCAAGTTTAAGATTTTCGTTGTGTTGTTCTTTGCTTTCCTACCCGGGACGAATCCAGCTTGGTCTTGGTGTATTAGTTTCGGGAGGAGGGGTTTTAGTCTAGTGGCCATTATTTTAGTTAGAATTTTTAGATCCAGATTTATCAGTGAGATTGGCCTATAACTCCCGCATATCTCAGGGTCTTTTCCCGGTTTGGGAATGAGAACTATGGTCGCTTCTAAGGCAGATTTGGGAATGGACGTGGCCAGGTCATTTGTGTTGAATGCATCTAAGAAATGTTGTGCTAGGTCTTGGAGAAGAGTTTGTAATATTTTCCCGTGTATCCATCCGGGCCCGGACTCTTCCCTAATGGGATAGTTCTGGTGATTTGTAGAAATTCTTCTATCGAGATTGGGTCATCTAGGAAGTTTGATTCTATGGATGGTAGTGTGTGTTTTATCCTAGGTGTTAGGAAGTTAACTATGTCGTCTTTAGTTGGTGGCATTTGGTTCAGATTATATAGGTTGGTATAGAAGTCGTGAAATGCTTTTATTATGTCTGGCATTTGGTGTGTTCTGGAGCCGCCAGGTTGTTTGATGGAAGGGATAAAAGTAGATTGTTTCTCTTGTTTAAGTGCTGATGCTAACATTTCTGGCCTTGCCCCCTTTGGAGTAATGTGCATGTTTGGTAAGTGTTATTGTGCGTTGCGCGTGGAGCTTGAGAGCTGTGTTCAATTCTGAGCGTTTGGCTAGTAATGTTTTATATTTATCCGGGGAGCTTGTAGATTGGTGTTCCTGTTCCAGTGTCTTAATATTTTAAGCAGTTGTGCCACTGCTTGTGATCTTTTACATTTGAGTGAGGAGGCTATTGTTATAAGGTCACCTCTGATGACTGCCTTGTGGGCTTCCCATACCAAGGCCGGGGGCGTGTCTGATCGTGAGTTTTCAGTAAAATAGTTGTGTAGGGAGTCTTTAATTCGGTCAATTGTCTCTTTATTGTTTAATAGCAAGTCGTTTAGTTTCCATTGTGAAGTTGGGGTGTAAGTATCTGGGATTGTCACCTCCAATGAGAGGGGAGCATGGTCAGACCATGAAATAGGTCCGTATGAGGCTGAGTGGAGCATTGGTAGGTGTTTGTGCTGGGTAAATAGTACGTCAATGCGAGAATAGGTGTTTGTTGGGGGGGAGAAGAACGAGTAGTCTTTCCGATTCGGATGTAACGCTCTCCAACAATCATAGAGTTGGGCATCATATAGAGTGTTTTTTATACTCAAACGTGTTTGCGTGAGGTAGTGTTGGGATGGAGCTGTAGAGTCATGAGACCCATCTAGAGAGATATTGATGCCCCCCCTATAACAGTAGTCCCTCTTGGAAATTTTGCAGTTTATGTAGTATTTATTTGAGAGCCTGGTGTTGTTTTTTGTCTGGGAGGTAAATGTTGGCAAGCGTGATGATGAAGTGACCTATCTTCCCCTTAACAAAGATATAACGCCCAGAGTCGTCTGCTTGTTGGTCCATTAATGTGAATTGTTACTGGTTACGCATTAGAATAGCTACACCTCGTGCTTTTGTTGATGCATAATTACCAAAGAATCCTATTGGGTAGTCTTTGTTCTTAAGTTGAGGGGCGGATCCTTGGCGGAAGTGGGTTTCTTGAACAAAGACTATGTCTGCTCTGTATCTACGAAAATCTGTCAGGGCTAGTGATCTTTTCTCCGGGGTATTTAGGCCACGTGCGTTTTGGGAAAGTAATTTTAACTGGACCATTACGTCTGTTTGGTTGTGTTAATGTGTTTTATATTTGTGGCTCGGAGTCCCTATAGGTTGGATTTGGTTTTGGAAGTGATAAATTGTATCCAGACACTGTTGGTTTATTTGTTTCGAGAACCAGTGGACATTACCCACTTTGATCTGTGTTTTATTCTATCTATGAGTATTGTGGCAAAACCAACCTCGCAACTGTGAACTGGAGGAGCCTGGTTGCCCGCCTGCTGCCTTTAGATTATAGACCGGCAGCTAAAGGGTTAATTTTACTGTGCAGAAGGATTTATTTCTCCCTTTCGGCACAGCCGTTCGGTAGATTCTATCTACCGAACAAACAGCTTCTTTTCAACCTCCCCAGAGCCGTGGGAAGCCGGCCGGCGCTGTTAATGGGCCACCCAGAAGCTGGAGTGCGCCCTCCATTTACCTCCCTGAAGCCGCGGTTAACCGCGGCTTAACAAGCGTGTGCCGGCAATTGACCACCCAGTAGCTGCAGTTAACCGCAGCTTAATTGATTGTTACTGGGTGGTCGCGGTTACACTTAGCCGCCACACGATGGCGGTGTTCTGGAGCTCCCCGGGCAGCCAGCGCTTTTCTGCCTGGCTTTCATGCACCAAACCCGGACACTTTTACGTGCAGGCACCGCTGAACCTCCAGCCCCTGGTTCTAATTCGTACGGATTGAGCGAATGCATGCAAATCGGTATTTTATGTTGGAGGAATGCTTTAACCCAGATAGCAATGCCATGGAGCCTGTTCGTGTAATTAAAGACTTTGGCTCCATGGCAATTAAACTGTATTCGTGTGGTCTGAGTGCCATTAACCTAATAATATGCACTCAGACCTGAGCTATCTGGGGATATGTTAAATGTGTATATTTACTGTCCCATTGTATATTTTAAAGTGATATACTGTCTCTGTGTCACCACGTGCATAATGGAGTCTTGCCTCTGTCCTGGGAGATAATTGAATTACTTCTCTAATTATCTCCAGGACAGAGGGGAGGAAACCAGGATGCATTGTGGGAAAGTATTGTGGCTGTATGTACTAAAATGATACATGTCTGTCTGTTGTTTCAGTCTCTCATTTGGTCCCCTAGGGGAGTGTCCACCAGGTGGGAGACCTGCATAAATACTGGGCAGGTAGCCCTCAGTAAAACAGATTCTGCTTGACCCTCAAAACGAAGTGTCGTCTCGTTATTGGGGGAATTGGATTGTATGCTGACTGCCAGGAGTGTAAGCGGATTGTATGCTTTTCCTGTTCGGCTGATTCCAGGGTTCGTGTGTTTCCAGTTCGGGAGCTTGGTGATTGCAGTAGCTGCTGGTCTGTCTGAAAGGGGATTATCGCCTAAACGGTTTTTATCCCCTTGTCTGCTGAAACGGTCCGCAACAAGTATACACTCTGTGATTTGAAACCAGTAAATAACCTTACATAAAATAAATGAAGATATAGACAAAAATATAAATACAGAATGTAAAGGATCCTGCTATCTGTGCAGCGCTGATCCTTGTAGCGTCTCCCGAAATCCAAACTGAAAAGAGTGAAGTAGTGATTATAGCTCCCAATTCCCCAAACATGAGTCGAGACTTCACGAAGGGGTAAAACGAATGTGTTTATTGATGGCCAAACTCAGCCCTTTTATGATGGTCTCCCAGCAAGGGAACTCCCACATGGGACCTTGTGGAAGACTGTAACAAAATATGCAGAACCAATCAGTATACAGTACAATTCGTATACACACCCACCGGAAGAGTGTAACCCCTCCTCTGTATCCTGGAGATAATTAACTTACCCCTCCTCTCTATCCTGGAGATAATTAACTTAAGTGGTTGTGATGTAGAATTATTAAAAACCTTTATTGATCCTGTATTGAATTTTTGTACTAACTCCATTTTAACTACATTACATGACAGATTTTCCTAACAGCATTTAGAATATTGAGTAGAGAATGTATTTTCTAGAAGAATATGACTAACACCGGAATTATCAAGTTCCTGTAATATGAAACAAAGTATACTATAGCTAGGCCATGAGAAAACTGCTCTAATGAAATGTTCTTTCATAAAAAAGACCCTGAACCTGACCCCGAGTCTGACATCACTAACTACCCAAAATGACGCCCAAGCCCCCCTTCCCACCGAGTAAGCCTTGTGCTGGGTAAGATGGCGCTTGAGCCATCTGTCCACACCCGTGTCCAAAATGACGCCACCTCCCGGTGGGAGGACACCTAGTTAGCCACTTAGTACTTGAGCCAATTGATAATATTGATGGGTGGACATTGACATAGCCACTTAACACCTAATCCAATTAATGATGTTTATTTGTTGTTATCTTGATATTCAATGATGATGTAATTTTGCTCTTATAAGGGTCTGCGAGCCCGCTTTTAACCAGATGCCATAAAATTTTCTCGAAGTGCTTTTAACCTGAACTCCGTGTGTCAGTGTGAATTTACTTCTGCGTATACGCAATTTAATCTTCTCAGATTTGGACAGGAACAGATAGACATTTGAACATATTTGTTTATTTTCAAAATAATCTACATCAATTTGGCACCCAACGTGGGGCATCGGGCTATGGCCTCTGGCCGGTAAGCCGTCCTAAGGAAGACGCTGCTGGACGGAGGAATCCTGGGGGAAGGAAAGGAGACTGATCACCTCCCAGTACACGGTAGAGACTACTGCAGAGCCTAGCCGGTATGTTCCAGCCCCTTTGATTGACCCGTCCCAGTGTCTGTGACTGCTACTGGGAGGACATCAAAGACAGGTAATATCTTGCCCGGTGCCTTATTGTTACCCATCTGTTTACCTGCATTTAGTCTATCTGTTGCCTGGGTGTGTTTGCATTGGTCTGTCTCTAGCTTAAGTGCCCGGGTGGAGTGTTTGTCTGTGTGCCCCTTTGGGATAAAGGGGGGTGGACCTGTGGTGTTTGCCTGGGGGTCCTCTGTTGGCTGTTTACCCCTTTTAGGAGCCACGTGGCTGTGGCTGTAGGGAAAAAGGGGGGTGGACCTGTGGAAGTTTTCCTGGGGGTCTTCTTTGCCTGTTTACCTCTTTTAGGTGCTGGGTAGCTGCAGCAGTTAGGAAAAAGAGGAGGGGGGAATCTGTGGAGGGGTGTAGACTCATTGCTTCCTGGGGATTCCCCATGGTGTCACTTTGATAGCCTAGCTAGCCTCATTGTGCACATAGCTCTGCTTGCAGAGAGGTGGTACCCTCCAGCTTCGAGCGCTGAGGCTGGTGGCATTCCAATTTTATTTGTGGCGGGTGGATTCAAGCAGGCATTGCTGTCTCCAGCACCACGTGGTAGTTAGACTTACGGGTGGGTCCGTAAGGGCGCTACGGGAGTGAGGGATAGTGGTGGCCACACTTAGTGGACCGCTGTAACAAGGGAGGCTATACAGGATTCGGGTCGGAGATGGTTGCTGTTTCCTGTGGCCGCTGGTAGTGAGACTTACGAAAGTCGTTCTCCGAGCGGGGACACTACGAGGTTGAGGGAGGTGGCTTTGGTCACATGAGTAAAGGAAAGCGATTACTGTTGAATTTATTTGAACTGTGATGCACTGTATTTCAATTGAATTGTTGTTTTAATTGGGAGTCATTCAAACTCCTGTGTCTGTCTCTACTTTCACTTTACTTTTACCTTTTACTCTACTTCCTGTGTTATTTACACTTTCCACTCCTATTTCTCTAGTGAGAGAAGTGATTGGTCACACACTTCTCACCTCCAATCCGTGGCTACCTCGGGTAGGCGGAATTAGTGACTAGTCTACGTTTTGGGAAGACGCACTTGGGGGGACCCACCCTTCCAAGTGGCAGTCGAGCATTGTAGACACTCTGTTTCATTTTCCTTCCTCTATATCTGGGACGCCTTTTATAGGGGGAATGGGACAGGAATTACGAAAGCCCAGTAAGGGCTGGTTAGCGTGTGATCTAGTTGAAGACAGAGAGGGAGAAGAGATTGTTAAGGGAATTGAAAAGATTGCTAAAGTGTGTAAAATTGCTGTGCCTTCATGTGGTAGATTACAGCCAGAAAGCTGGCGTAGATTACTGACAGAGAAGAAAGGCAAGCTTGCAGATAATGATTTACTACGTACTGCAGAAGCCTGGTACAAAGTAGCAAGAGCTATTCAACAGGAAGGTTGGGTTGAGGAAGAAATAGATCACAAAGGTGTAAAATTGTATGTATATCATAATAATTATGTTGCTGGGGCATTTCCTCAGCCAGCGCCCCAAAATGGCGCCCAGGGGATGTTTATCCCCAAGGTTCAGTCAGCAATGAGTGACAGCCAGCTGACCATGTTCCCCACTCCCAATCCTCCCATAACCCATCCCGTCATTGCCCCTGTTTGTCCGGTCCTGAATTCTGATGGATCTTTATTCTCCCCCCATCATCCCTAACACTCCCATCATCCTCATCCATCCCTACACTACCTTCTCTGTCTAAACCAAACATTTCATCCGCCATTCCTTCTCTACGCTCTCTCTCCGTCAATAATCCTACCCTCCCACTTGCATAGGTGAACCAGAGAAGTATAGAATGGTCCAGGATCTCCGTGCAGTGAATGAAGCAACAGTCCTGGACACCCCTATTGTACCAAACCCACACACTCTGCTCTCTGGGGTCCCACCTTCTGCAAAATACTTCAGTCATTGATCTGGCCAATGCCTTCTTCAGTGTGCCCCTGGATCCAATTTGTCAATACCTGTTCGCCTTCACACATGAAAAGCAACAGTATACATGGACTGTCATGCCCCAAGGGGCACAAAACTCTCCAAGTCAATTTGCAAAGGCCATGTGCTCTATCCTTGATCCATGGCAATCAGACCATCCAAAGGTTGTCCTACTCCAGTATGTGGATGATTTGCTGCTCTGTGGAGATGACATACCCACAACAGAAGAATGTTCAATTAGTCTCCTTCGCTATTTAGCAGACCAAGGATGCAAAGCTTCACTTCTCAAGCTTCAATTTTGTCAACCTACTGTCATCTTCCTTGGCCATTGTCTATCCCAGGGTACTAGACATCTCACTCGTGACCGAGTTAGAGCAGTACTGGAAATTCCACCTCCAAGGACTTCAAAATCTCTACATGCCTTCTTAGGCCTCATTTCCTACTGCCGAGCATGGATCCCAGAAGCCTCTCTGCTCATGCAACCACTCTATGATGCACTCAAGTCAGACCCATTCTGCCTGACCAATGAAGCACAAGACAACTTCTGTACTTTAAAAAGTGCCATTGCATCTGCTCCTGCTCTAGGCCTACCAGACTATACCAAACCCTTCAAGTTGTTTGTCTCTGAAAGACAAGGCCACGCCACAGGAGTCCTTACTCAAACAAATGAATTTCTCCTGCCAGCTGGATATTGTGGCCAGAGGGACCACCTCTTGCCTACGGGCCGTTTTTGCAGCAAGAGAACTTATTGAAAGAACTGCAGACCTGGTCCTTGGCCACCCTCTAGTTGTCTTGGCCCCTCATGACATTTCTGCCATCATCAACCAAGTACAACTCAAGCATGTGTCTCCTGCAAGACACCTATGTCTTCAATGTCATCTCCTGTTACCTGACAACATTACCATACAAAGATGTCAAGTTCTCAATCCGTCCACTCTTCTCCCACTACCTGAGGGAGGTATCCACTATGGGTTTATCATGGATGAAACCTACATCTACCTTCTTACTGGTACCATCAAGAAAATGCATCCTGATTTATCCTTTCATGATGGACAAACACCTCTCTGCGAGGGAGCAGGATATGCCTTCTGTACTATGTGGTACAAGTCAAACATCACTCCTGAACCTTGCTATGAAGATGAGCTCTATCATCTGGTGGAGGTGAAACTCACTGCACAATACTTCTACTGTGATTCTGAAGGCAACAGCATGGTCCTGATTCTTCTACCTTCAGAACTCAAATACTTGTATCGTCATTGGGACATTGCCATCCCACATGTCCCTGTCACCAAGCTGAAAACAAGATCATGGAATGATCTTGGACCCATGGCAAAATTATGGGCCACCATAAATGAATCACAGCTACAGGAAAATGGCATTGTCAGATACCCAACAATTGACCATCTTGAAGCATGGCCACGCCACTTCCTGGAAAATGAATTTCAAGATCTGGTCATAGTGAATGACTATGACCCAGAGACACCTCATGACTGTTTTGAACAGATGAAAATGGAGACAATACACCTACCAACTGTACATGAGGATCCATTAACAGATCCTGATCTCACTCTGTTTGTGGACGGTTCAAGGTATGCTGATGAAGAAGGAAAATACCACACAGGATATGCCGTAACCACAACAGATGAAGTTATCAAGTCATCATCTTTACCGCCAACAATGTCTGCACAAGAAGCTGAATTACAAGCCCTGACTTCAGCATGCAAGATCTCCGAAGGAAAACGTGCCAACATCTACACAGATTCAAGATACGCTCTGGGTGTGGCACATGACTTCGGACTAATTTGGAAAACAAGAGGATTTCTTACCACTGCCGGTACGCCAGTCAAACACAGTTCTGCAATCAAGGAACTAATGGATGCCCTCCTACTCCCGGAAGAAGTGGCCATTTTGAAAGTAAAGGCACATGGGAAATTGGATACAGATGAAGCAAAGGGCAACCACTTAGCTGATAAGGCTGCTAAGCAAGCAGCAAGAAAATTGCAGGAAGTGGATGAAGAAGTGTCCGGACACGAAGAAACTCCTATTTTTACCTTGCAGACTCTTCCTACTGACCTAAGAATTCTACGGGAACAGCAAGCTACAACTGCCCCTGAAGAAATACAGAAATGGAAGAAGAAAGGAGCAGTCCTAAAGGATGGAGTTTATTACAACAACTTTAGATTCTGCCTTCCTAAAAATCTTTATCCAGCAGTTGTCCAATGGGCACATGGACCTGCACATCTGTCAAAAGACTTAATGGCTGCCCTCATACAGAAGTATTATGAAGCACCTGGAATCACAACATTGGTCAACAGCTTCTGTAGGGCCTGTGTCATTTGCGCAAAATGCAACCCAGGAAAACCAATCAAAGTGCCCTTGAAACACCTGGCTAAGCCTATCTACCCATTCCAGAGAATTCAGATTGACCACATACAAATGCCCAAGAGTGGGCCTCATGAATATGCGCTAGTAATAGTGGACATGTTTTCAGGCTGGCCAGAAGCCTATCCAGTGGCCAATATCACTGCCAAGACAACAGCAAAACGTCTACTTGCAGATATTGTAGATTTGGACTTCCAGAAGTCATTGAAAGTGACCAGGGCCCAGCCTTTACAGCAACAGTGACTAAAGAAATTTGGACTGCTCTGGGAGTAACCCTAGCTTTTCACACCCCTTACCACCCACAAAGTAGTGGCAAAGTGGAACGCATGAATGGCACCCTAAAAGCCAGAATGTTAAAAATGTCACAAGAAACAAAGATGCCCTGGCCAGAAAGCTTGTCAATGGCTTTATTCAGCGTTAGGCACACACCTAGAGGGAAGCACTCACTATCCCCATTTGAGATTCTATTTGGGACTGCACCCAGACTAGGTTGTTATTACCCTCAACAGTTACAGCTTCAAACTGATGTTTTAGTAGATTATGTAACTGAACTTGCAAGTGCCTTGAACAAAATACATGCCCAAGTTTTCTCTTCAATTCCAGATCCCGAATTTGATACGGGTACCCACAACCTGCTTCCCGGAGATTGGGTTCTGGTCAAGAAATTTGTGCGGAAACGTACCCTGGAACCAAGATTTGACGGACCATTCCAAGTTCTCCTGATCACTTCAACCTCCGTCAAGCTGGCCGGCAGGCCACATTGGATCCACGCTTCCCATTGCAAGAAGACTCCTGCCCCAGAGGAAGCAGATACCGCACAACCATGTACCTCTGGTACATCATCTCCTTAATTAGCCTAATTAAGGCTCAACAAGTAGCCATTACTAAAGATGCCAGTGGGTATACCTTCTGGTACAATTCCTCATGTACCCGTGTGGCTACATACACTTTTGATTACTGTGACATTGTAGACTGCCCATTTCCTACGTCACAAATTCAAACTATCTATAGAGATATTCCACATGTAAAGGACCCCTATGTTTGTGTAGTTGACAAACAATGGGGGCATAACTGTAACCATTGGGGGGCTGCAGGGTGGAATGCTGGGCCTGCCTGGGGTTACAAACCCAAAAGTGCCTTATCTAAGGTAGATGACCATGGTAGATCCCTCCTCCAAAGAATGACTCTAAGGAAGCCTGAAGGAGGTACACCCATGAAATTAATCCTAAACATAGAGCATCCCAGCCCAACGGATGCAGATCAGTATGTAATGGGAATGTATTGGAAGAAAGGTTCCTATAACAAATTGGGGCACTTCTACCTAAAAGATATGTGCCACTCTCCAGAGTGGCAAGGGGCCACCCACATGGTCCCAAATCCATTAAAACCACACATCCAGTCCTTTAAAGACATGATGGCCATCGCTAACCCTACCTTTGAAGATACTATGGCCGCTGAAACAGGTTTTAATTATGTTAATTTATGGTTAGAATGGATGAAATATAATGCCAACAAACATAACAGAACCGAATGCTATGTGTGTGGTGGTGCCCGGCCTCACCTTAGCACCGTACCTTTGACTTTGCCAGTAGATATAGAAGAATGCGTTTTGAGTCTTCTTGCCTACCACTATAACTTTAATAGGTCCCTCTGCGAAGCATGGACAGTAGAATACCCTCTCCTAACCAAGGATGTCAAACCCCCAGATGGTGTTACAGTTTACAAAGGAAACTACACCTGTTATGCCAATTATGATGGAATTGGTAAGTTCTTGGGTAACTTCTCCAAAGGGTATTGTGCCATCTACAGAACTGTCCCTATGTACCTGTTACAATTCCATACTAGGTCATTAGGGGATATTTACTGGTTGTGTGGGGATTTACAGTTAAGATCCAGGATGGACAAGGAATGGTGGGGGGAGTGTACTCTGGCTAAAGCCATCATGCCTATACATATTATCTCTGACACACACCCTGACATACATGAGTCCATACACACACCAGCCAAGGTTAAGCGTGAAGCCCCAGTAAGAGGCAGTTTTGACCCCCACATTTACATTGATGCCATTGGGGTGCCTAGGGGGGTGCCTAATGAATTTAAAGCAAGAGATGAGGTTGCTGCGGGGTTTGAATCACTTTTTACCATAGTTACTGCAAACAAAAATTTAAATTGGATCAATTACATTTATTATAACCAACAACGCTTTGTCAACAACACCAGAGATGCCCTCCAGGGCTTGGCCGAACAGTTGCAGGCCACATCCCAGATGACTTTCCAGAACAGAATGGCCTTAGACATGATTCTAGCTGAGAAGGGGGGCGTATGTAAAATACTGCCCGACACCATGACCTGTTGTACATACATCCCAGAAAACACAGGTCCTAATGGTAAGGTCACCTTGGCCATAGAGAAATTAAATAAGCTCTCTGAAGAGTTAAAAAGGAATTCTGGGATAAAAGATCCCTGGGAAAGATGGTTTGGTTGGATGACAGGATGGCAAAGAGCTTTAATTCATATTGGTATGGCATTACTAATGTTTCTCTTTATTTCCGCACTTCTCGTTTGTTGTGTCCTCCCTTGTCTAAGAAAATTTCTGCAGAAGACTGTAGACCAAGCTGCACCAACTTTTGCACACCTGACAGTTGATGACCAGGATTTCCAAGATTTCAACTCACCCTGTATACCGCTGCAAACTATCCCTTTTACTGATAAAGTTCAAGAGTTCTAGGTAGGGAACCAGCTTAGGGACAGCGTCCGTCTCTATGGAACTGACTGCCGTGCGGAGATGTGGTGGACAAGCCACCGCGGGTTACCAGCGGAGTGAAGAGATTTCCTAACCGTATTGACGCATGTGCTGCAGCCTGTTAGGGAAAGGAAGGGACAGAATTGCACTTTGCAATAACACCTAGCTAGCGGTCACTGGGTTTCTGTGCCTTTGGGCTAACACATCTTCTGATATTAACAAATAAAGTTTCTTTTTTAGAATCTAACATTTCATAGGGGGGACTGATGTAGAATTATTAAAAACCTTTATTGATCCTGTATTGAATTTTTGTACTAACTCCATTTTAACTACATTACATGACAGATTTTCCTAACAGCATTTAGAATATTGAGTAGAGAATGTATTTTCTAGAAGAATATGACTAACACCGGAATTATCAAGTTCCTGTAATATGAAACAAAGTATACTATAGCTAGGCCATGAGAAAACTGCTCTAATGAAATGTTCTTTCATAAAAAAGACCCTGAACCTGACCCCGAGTCTGACATCACTAACTACCCAAAATGACGCCCAAGCCCCCCTTCCCACCGAGTAAGCCTCGTGCTGGGTAAGATGGCGCTTGAGCCATCTGTCCACACCCGTGTCCAAAATGACGCCACCTCCCGGTGGGAGGACACCTAGTTAGCCACTTAGTACTTGAGCCAATTGATAATATTGATGGGTGGACATTGACATAGCCACTTAACACCTAATCCAATTAATGATGTTTATTTGTTGTTATCTTGATATTCAATGATGATGTAATTTTGCTCTTATAAGGGTCTGCGAGCCCGCTTTTAACCAGATGCCATTACATTTTCTCGAAGTGCTTTTAACCTGAACTCCGTGTGTCAGTGTGAATTTACTTCTGCGTATACGCAATTTAATCATCTCAGATTTGGACAGGAACAGATAGACATTCAAACATATTTGTTTATTTTCAAAATATTCTACATCAGTTGCAGAGAACCTAATTATCTCCGGGCAGAGAGAAACATGTGCTTTTTACCTTTTAACAAAACTGTATTAAAATCAATAACTCATGTTTCGCTGAACGAAGTCCCCATGTTCCACACACCCCCAGATAGCTTGGATCTGAGTGCATATTATAGGCGAATAGCGCTCATATCCCACGAACACAGTTCTCAATAACGTCGAGTAAAGTTTAAGTTCACCAGCTGTCCGTGCAAATGTACCCGAAAAGAGTTCCAGAGCGTCGACGACAAACTACCGCTGAGTATTCGGCGATTTAAAATGGCCGCTGCCACGTGTTCGGCAAACGAACGCCGGCCACCCAGGCATTTGACAATTAAGCTGCGGTTAACCGCAGCTTCTGGGTGGCTAACAAGCAGCACACTCCGCAGACCGGGTGGTCGGCCCTTCGGCAGTTTGTTCGTCGGTACGAACAGCCTTAGTCCAGCTGTAATGGAAGTTAAACTGCACGAACCCACATACGAGTGTAACAGGGGAAATGTACAATCCAAGCAAGTAAGGCGAATGATGTGATCCAGAGACAGAGGGCTCTGTCCCAAGTGCCTTAAGACCCCATGACTTAACGGGCCAGCATCCCAGGGTAAGAGGCTAGCAATCCGGCTCCTCCAAGAGGTAGGGAGGCAGGGCAGTTTGTCACATGCAGACCCAGTGACAAAAGCCATTTTGTCACACATCTCCCCTTTTCCAAACGGACTAACAGGGTATCTGACCTCCTGCCGGTCAGTGCCCTTGTTAGTCCAGCAGCCCACCCACAAAACAGAAACAGCAGTACAGCCCCCCCACAATAACTGGTTTCTACACCTGAGTGAGGGAAAAACTTGCCCATGTCCAGGTGCCTCACCACGGCTGTGTGTGGGACTGGTAGGCTCCCTTGGTGGGTGGCTGAGTGGGCAGAGCACTACTACGGGAGTAGTCTGGTTGAAGCCTGGTTGCTGGAGACCGACTGTCTCCCCTTTAGATGCACAGCTCTGCTGCTGGAGACTGACTGTCTCCCCTTTAGCTGTACAGCTCTGCTGCTGGAGACCGACTGTCTCCCCTTTGGCTGCACCGCTCTGCTGCTGGAGACCGACTGTCTCCCCTTTTTCTGCACAGCTCTGCTGCTGGAGACCGACTGTCTCCCCTTTAGCTGCACAGCTCAGCTTCTGGAGACTGACTGTCTTCCCTTTAGCTGTACAGCTCTGCTGCTGGAGACCGACTGTCTCCCCTTTGGCTGCACAGCTCTGCTGCTGGAGACCGACGGTCTCTACTCATAATACAGTTTCCTGCTGCTGGGGAAAGGAGACCAAGCTCTCTATTCCCTGCTGGACACACTGCCGCTGGGGAATGGAGACTAGGCTCCCAATTCCCTGCAGTACCGGTGAAGAGACCTCGGTCCCATCTCCACCTGCCGACTGTGGGTCCTCCCCGGACCAGTCTATGAGGTCCCCTACCTCTGCAGCTGGTAGCGGAGCAGGGTGTACCTCAGCCGGGTCTTGCCGGTGGTAGTGCTGCAAGTTAGGCTGTGAGTGGATCAAGCTGAACAGATGTTGGTAGTCCTGCTCCAGCTCCCACTCCCTTCTGACCAGGAATGTTAGATCTGCTCTCACCCCCCTTTCGGGAGGCCAATCATGTAGGTCTCTCCTGTAGTCCATAATGTCCCAGAATCTGGACTCTCCCGTGCTCCCAAAATCCATTTCGTCGAATGACTCCCATAATAGACCAGGGCCATTGTAATCCTCACCCTCGGGTCTGTGGTACTCCTCCTTCCAGGGAGCCTGCCACACTGTGTCCCACCATAGTGCCTGGTATGCGTCCTCTAACCAGGTCTCGTGCCATACCAGGGTCTCGAGCTCCAACACCCACTCCTTCAGGGGCTCCTCCCCCAGCAGAGGCTTTCGCAGCGCCAATCGCATTCGCAACCTCTGCTCCTCGCTGGGGAGACTCTCGCTCCGTTGTCGCTGCATGGCCTCGTGCCATACGCCTTTCCGGCCTGCATCCCTGTAATCCGGGTGCTCCTCCTCATGGAACGCTGTCCAGGAACTAGCTGATTCCATGCTGCTGTAGCCAGGGGCACTGTACGAATACTAGCGTTGCCCTAATTATAAATCCATGGTACCAGTGTTGCTAGGATGCTATTCACTACTTGATTCGGTTCTGTATATCCATTCGGGAGAAAATCCCGCCGCTTGCCACCAGTGTAAAGGATCCTGCTATCCGTGCAGCGCTGATCCTTGTAGCGTCTCCCGAAATCCAAGCTGAAAAGAGTGAAGTAGTGATTATAGCTCCCAATTCCCCAAACATGAGTCGAGACTTCACGAAGGGGTAAAACGAAAGTGTTTATTGATGGCCAAACTCAGCCCTTTTATGATGGTCTCCCAGCAAGGGAACTCCCACATGGGACCTTGTGGAAGACTGTAACAAAATATGCAGAACCAATCAGTATACAGTACAATTCTTATACACACCCACAGGAAGAGTGTAACCCCTCCTCTGTATCCTGGAGATAATTAACTTACCCCTCCTCTCTATCCTGTTGATAATTAACTTAAGTGGTTGCAGAGAACCTAATTATCTCCGGGCAGAGAGAAACATGTGCTTTTTACCTTTTAACAAAACTGTATTAAAATCAATAACTCATGTTTCGCTGAACGAAGTCCCCATGTTCCACACACCCCCAGATAGCTTGGATCTGAGTGCATATTATAGGTGAATAGCGCTCATATCCCACGAACACAGTTCTCAATAACGTCGAGTAAAGTTTAAGTTCACCAGCTGTCCGTGCAAATGTACCCGAAAAGAGTTCCAGAGCGTCGACGACAAACTACCGCTGAGTATTCGGCGATTTAAAATGGCCGCCGCCACGTGTTCGGCAAACGAACGCCGGCCACCCAGGCATTTGACAATTAAGCTGCGGTTAACCGCAGCTTCTGGGTGGCTAACAAGCAGCACACTCCGCAGACCGGGTGGTCGGCCCTTCGGCAGTTTGTTCGTCGGTACGAACAGCCTTAGTTCAGCTGTAATGGAAGTTAAACTGCACGAACCCACATACGAGTGTAACAGGGGAAATGTACAATCCAAGCAAGTAAGGCGAATGATGTGATCAAAAGACAGAGGGCTCTGTCCCAAGTGCCTTAAGACCCCATGACTTAACGGGCCAGCATCCCAGGGTAAGAGGCTAGCAATCCGGCTCCTCCAAGAGATAGGGGGGCAGGGCAGTTTGTCACATGCAGACCCAGTGACAAAAGCCATTTGATCACACAGAATATAAAAATGCTAACTGTATGCAACAATAGTTAATCTAAGAAAAAGCAATACACCACTGTGCTCTAGTCCGCCTCTCTGGGCTGGTTCTTTAGGCTGAGATGGGACTCTTGAGTGTGGGCACTCCTTAGCACTTTAAGTGGATGGTTTGGTTCCCTGTGGTTAGTGCAATTAATCTTTGGTACGTCTATGATAGGTGCACAGTGTAACAGCTAAAGTACCTAAAGAGAGAGGGGGGGGTTGGAGTGGACAACAGACAATCGTCTAGGGGTTTATGGGTGAGTTCAATTTCTGCGCCAGAGAGTGCAACAAAGTCTTCTCGGGGGTATGTGGCAGGTCGCGGTGTGGTGATATTTATGGGATAATAATAGTAAACAGTTGAGAATTGCCCACTATTTCAATTCTGGCGTGAGTCTTTTCTGGTGAGTTCCAGTCCACAACCACGGTGTCTGGGAGTTCTAAGGCTCTGAGAAATGGAGGGACATCTTGAATCGCTGTTATCATATGGGTGGCTCCTTGATTGTAACCACCAGTGCAAAGGGGAATCCCCATCTGTATTTGATGTTTCTGTTCCTTAGGTGTTCTGTTATCGGTTTCAGCGCTATCCTTGCTTGAAGCGTGTACCAGGACAGATCGGGGTATATTTGTACAGGGTTGCCTCTGTACAGGGTATATTTGTACAAGGTTGATGATATTATCATTGATGGTAAAGTAATGAACTCTGCAGATAATATCTCTGGGGGAGTCTGGGGATAGCCCTCTGGGACGCAAGGAGCGGTGTGCTCTATACATGATAATATGGTTATCACTGGGTTCTCCCAGGATCAAATTGAAAAGTTTGTTAAGAATAGAGTTAAGCACCGTCAGTAATGACAATATGCAAATTGATGTAAATAGCATGACGATTTGGCAACTTCTTGATCTGAAATGTCGAAGATGTAACATTCTATGTAAAAATGTGTAAACTGTGTATTGTGCAAAGTATGTTATTGTCTTTCACCCTTTCCCCTCTTTTTCTTCTGTATCCCAATTGCATATCACGTATGTGCAAAAAAACAAAATCTTAATAAAAAACAGATATTGAAAAAAAAAAAAGAATAGAGTTAAGGTCCTCAACTTGATTCTCTGGAAGGCCTCTGATTCTCAGATTATTCCTGCGTCCACGGTTGTCTAGGTCATCAATGTGGCATTGCGTGGAGGAGAGATGTAACATGTGAGCCTCCATAGTTGTGGAAATATTAGTAATTTGTGCTTGCATGGTGTCTCTCTCTTCCT
This sequence comes from Pelobates fuscus, assembly GCF_036172605.1. NCBI lineage: Eukaryota > Metazoa > Chordata > Amphibia > Anura > Pelobatidae > Pelobates > Pelobates fuscus. The sequence goes on along the minus strand of NC_086325.1, from coordinate 112,507,852 downwards.
CCAAGTCTGTGACCCACATGGTAAGTTGTTTTACATCTGAGCCCATAGCCTCCATCTTGGAATGAAAGGTTGCTTCCAATTTACCCATCATGCTTCTGAGATCATCTTTTGAGGGTAGATTCCGCAAGATTTCCCTGATGTCTGGTTTGAAGCCTGCATCTGTGGATTTCTGAGATGCCTCCGAAGTTGCAGGGCCTGCTCCGTCTCCACCATTTTGGAGAGCGCAGGCTCAATCTCTCGGTCCGAAGTCTCTTTGAAATACTTATTTAAAGTTGCCGATTTCGACGTCGGGGTCTAGCTTTTTTTTTTTTTTTCCCTGTGGTTGGCCTTGCTTTTTGGGGTTGCCCATTATGAGGAGAAGTCTGCAATGGCGGCAGATTCGCTCCTGGACCTCAGGGAGAGGATTCAGTGTGCGGCCATTAGACTCTGCGGCTAGCCACGCCCCCGAGTATTATTATTATTATTATTATTATTATGATATTTATAGAGCGCCGTCAAATTCCGCAGCGCTTTACAATGGGTGGACAAACAGACATGTAGTTGTAACCAGACAAGTTGGACACACAGGAACAGAGGGGTTGAGGGCCCTGCTCAATGAGCTTACATGCTAGAGGGAGTGGGGTAAAATGACACAAAAAGGTAAGGATAGTATTAGACTAGTGACAGTTGCAGAAGAGGAATCAGTTGGGAGCTATTAACAGTTTAATTGATACGCTTTTATGAAGAAGTGGGTTTTTAACGATTTTTTGAAGGAGTGGAGACTGGGTGAGCATCTAACGGAGGAGGGAAGCGGGTTCCACAGGAACGGTGCAGCCCTCGATAAATCTTGAAGGCGAGCATGAGAGGTGGGAGTACGGACAGAAGATAGACGTAAGTCTTTAGCAGATCGTAAGGGCCTAGACGGAACATACTTGTGTATAAGGGAGGATAGATAGGTGGGAGCAGCATTATGTAGAGATTTGAAAGCAAGAACCAGAATTTTAAATTGAGCTCTATATTTTATAGGAAGCCAAAGTAGGGACTGACAGAAAGGTGAGGCATGGGAGGTGCAGGCGGACAGGAAGATGAGCCTCGCTGCCGCATTCATTATGGACTGTAACGGCGCAAGTTAGGAACACGTAAGACCACTGAGAAGCGGATTACAGTAGTCGAGGTGAAAAAGGACAGTGGAATGGACCAACACCTTAGTCACATCTGGTGTTCAGTAGGGGCGGATGCGCACAATGTTTTTGAGATGGAAATGACAGGATTTGGCGATAGATTGAACATGAGGCTTGAAGGAGAGGTCGGAGTCAAAGAGAACACCTAAGCAGCGAGCCTGCGTGGTGGAGCTGATGGTAGCACCATTGACTTGGAGGGAAACAGATACAGGAGTAACAACACTTGAGGGAGGAAAGACCAGAATTTTAGTTTTGGTCAAGTTTAGTTTAAGGAAGTGGGCAGCCATCCAGTTAGAAACAGCAGAAAGGAAGTCAGAGACACTAGTCAAGAGGGACGGGGAGAGATCTGGAGAGGACAGGTAGATTTGCGTGTCATCTGCATAGATGAGTTTACCAAGGGAGGCAGTATAGATGGAGAACAGAAGGGGACCAAGGACTGAACCTTGGGGGACACCAACAGAGAGGAGTTGGGGAGAAGAAGCAGAGCCAGAGAAAGAAACACTGAAAGAGCGCTGGGAGAGGTAGGAGGAGCACCAGGAGAGAGCAATATCTTGTAGACCTATATTGCTGAGGATGAGAAGAAGCTCTTGATGATCAACAGTGTCAAAAGCTTTAGACAAGTCAAGGAGAATTAGGATAGAGTAGTGACCACGAGATTTTGCAGCGAGTAGATCATTGGATACTTTGGTCAGTGCCGTTTCCACAGAGTGCTTAGCGCGGAAACCAGACTGAAGCGGGTCTAGCAGAGAGTTGGACTCGAGGAAGTCTGTCAATCTTGCATACACAATTCTTTCAAGGATCTTGGATGCAAAAGGCAGTAGCGAGATAGGACGATAGTTGGATGGGGAGTTAGGGTCAAGATTGGGCTTCTTTAGAATTGGGGTTACAGTTGCATGTTTGAAGGGCGATGGAAATATACCAGAGGAGAGAGAGAGAGAGAGAATTTTAGTGAGAGGTGGAGAAAGAGAAGAAGACCGAGTATGGATGAGATGCGAGGGAATTGGATCTAGGGAGCAGGTGGTGGGGTGGGAGGACTGGAGCAGAGCAGAAACCTCTTCCAATGTAGCGGGTGCGAATGAACATAGAACAGCAGAGGGAGTGAAGTTAGGGGAAGTATTGCAAGGGGGATTGTAGAGATCTTGTCAGTGAAGTGAGTTGCAAAGTCTGAGGCGGTCAAGTTAGTAGGTGGAGAAGGAACAGCAGGGCAAAGAAGAGTTAAATGTGTGAAATAGTCGTTTGGTTCGCGGGAGAGTGTGGTTATGAGGATATTGAAGTAATTAGCTTTTGCAGAGGAAAGAGCCAAGCTGTATGAGCTCAGCATAAATTTATAGTGGAGAAAGTCAGATGCACAGTGAGACTTTCTCCAACAGCGTTCAGCAGTTCTGGAGCATTATTGGAGGTATCGAGTGAGCTTGGTGTGCCAGGGTTGTTGTTGTGGGGGGGCCTTCGGCGTTTAAATGTACAAGGTGCCATGATGACTAGTTGAGAGGAGAGGGTGGAATTGTAGAAGGAGGTTGCAGAACTAGGACAGGTGAGGTTTGGAGATTAGTGGAGAAATGCTCTAGGTCAAGACATTGGAGGTTTCTGTGAGAGTGATGTTCAGATGGTGGTGTCAATTGGGTCTTAGGTATGCCAATGTCAAAAGTCAGCAGATGGTGGTCAGATAGAGGAAAATATTGGAGAGATTAGAGGCAGTACAGAGGTTGGTGAAGGCAAGATCAAGAGTGTTTCCTGCTAAATTGGACCATTACGTTAGGCCAAAGGAGGAGGTTACAGAGAGCAGACGAGAGGCATCAGTCCAATTGGGGTTATTGATTGGAATATTGAAATCCCCAAGTATAAGGGAAGGAGTGCTAGATGAGAGGAAGTGAGGAAGCCAGGAAGAAAAGTGCTCAATAAATAGTCTAGGATAACCGGGGTGGCGGTAGATGATAGCAATTCTTAAAGGAGTGGGTTTAAATAGGCAGACAGTGTGAACTTCAAAAGAAGAAAAGCATAGGGCAGGGGGAGTTGTGATTGGTTGAAAGGTACATTGAGGGGAGAGAAGGATGCCTACGCCGCCTCCTTTACAGTTGAGTCTGGGAGTGTGAGAGAATTGTAGCCCACCAAAACATAAAGAGGCAGGAGTAACGCTATCAGAGGGGGACAGCCAGGTCTCTGTAAGTGCAAGCAGTGTGAGTGAGTTTGAGATGAAAAAGTCGTGTATGGCTGTTGATTTTAAATTACTGCAGATGGAGTGGATTTTAAATTATTTTAAATTACTGCAGATTTTAAATTACTGTTGATTTTAAATTACTGCAGATGGAGTATACATTGAACAAACAATGCATTTTACATTGTTGCATTTGCATTAATTACATAAAAGCATGTAAGCACTCATAAGCAGCGTGGGATCAGATTTTTAATTTGATGACACTGATAAATGATGGTATGTCTCAAGGGTAGTACGTTTTTTTTAATTATGTAATAAAGCTGTGTTAAAATGGTTCTGTTACCTTGTAGGTCATTGTATATTTTGGTGACATTGCCAATTATATGTTGTCATGGTTATAATGATCCCTTAATTGTAATTCCTATCTAATTGTGTGGTTTTATTTTTTTTCCCATACAAGGAGCTGAATGCACACCCATTTGTCTAAATCACAATGTGACATATAGCAAGATGGAGGCAATCATATTGCCAATTAACACAACAGAAAAAACTCTGCAGCACTGGATGAATCCAATCAGGGTCAAGGTCAGTTCTAAAAATGTGAAAATAAAGCAGCATTGTGTCTATGCCTAATGACTTTCTACGCAAGGTTATGTACTGACAACATAATAAGGGTGGGCTTTGTCATTATCAAGGCTCTGCCACTGTGATCAGGTATTTTCTGGTCCACACTGAGAAAGATTATAAACACTCGAAATGGGTGGTCCAAGATTTTGGATCGCATGCATGATCAATTATCAACCAAAATTAACGTCTGTCAGTTTACTCTGATCTTTACTGAAGTGAGAATTCAAAGTGCATTGCAAATTCAAGGTTAACCTTTCTGAACTGGAAACATTCTTTAACCCCTTAAGACCGCAGCCAAATGTACAAGTTGTGATCCAAAAAAACCGTAAACAAAACCTGGCATTTGCGCTATATGTCTGTCCAACCATAATTCACCTATTTCATATTAAATGCACCCACACTTATTATATATCATTTTATTCAGGGGAAACAGGGCTTTCGTTTAACATCAAATTTTTAGGTATGGAACATAATTTAATATGAAAAAAATATAAAAAAAATTGGAGAAAATAAGAATTTTTTAAATTTTTTAGTTCTACGTGACATTCTAACTGTGAATGTCAAAATACTGTTTGCTTTTACTGCAATACAATACACATATTTGTATTCAGCGATGTCTCAGGTGTAAAACAGTACCCCCTATGTACAGGTTTTATGGTGTTTTGGGAAGTTATAGGGTCCAATATAGCATGTTACATATTTCAGTTTTTTCACATTGAAATTCGCCAGATTGGTTACTTTGCCTTTGAGACCATATGGTAGCCCAGAAATAAGAATTACCCCATGATGGCATACCATTTGCAAAAGTAGACAACCTAAGGTATTGCGAATGGAGTATGTCCAGTCTTTTTTAGTAGCCACTTGGTCACAAACACTGGCCAAAGTTAGTGTTAATATTTGAAAATGCAAAAAACTAATTTGAACACAAATTTTGGCCAGTGTTTGTGACTAAGTGGCTACTAAAAAAACTGAACATACCCTATTTGCAATACCCTGGGTTGTCTACTATTGCAAATGGTATGCCATCATGGGGATACTTTTCATTCCTGGGCTACCATACGGTCTCAAAGGCAACCTGGCGAATTTTAATGTGAAAAAACTGAAACGCAAACCTTATATTTGACTCTGTAACTTTTGAAAACACCATAAAACCTGTACATGAGGGGTACTGTTATACTCAGGAGACTTCGCGGAACACAGTTCAAAACAGTAAAACGTATCACAACAATTATATCGTCAGTGTAAGTGCCATTTGTGTGTGAAAAATGCAAAACAATTTCACTGTCACTGACGATATCGTCGTTGTAATATATTTTACTGTTTTGAAACACTAATATTTGTATTCAGCGAAGTCTTCCGAGTAAAACAGTACCCCCCATGTACAGGTTTCATGGTGTCTTGGAAAGTTACAGGGTTAAATATAGTGCTAGAAAATGTAATTCCCTGAACTTTCGGCCTGGGTTGTCAGGCAGATCCTGGAAATTGTAATTAATAAAATGACCTAATTATGTAAAATTATTACATAAATATATGCGTAGAATTATTATATATATATATATATATATATATATATATATGTGTGTGTATATATATGTGTGTATATATATATGTATATAATTTTTTTATTATTTTTATTTATATATAGGTATATATATAGTGATATATATGTATATACTTATGTATATAGATATATATATTATTTCGTTCTACATGTATTTTGATATCACTATATATATATTAATTTTAAAATACAGTTAGAACGAAATTACGCATGTTAAAATATTTTTTATCTATTTATTTTTTTATTATTTTTTTATTATTTTTTATTTTATTTTTTAACGTATTTATATATTTATTTATTTTTTATTATATATAAATATATATAAGAAAATTATATATATATTTAATCAATATCATTGTACGTGTATTTTGATATTAATATATATATATATATATAATTATGTATATATTAATATTAAAATACACGTAGACAGTGTATGTATATTTATGTATATGTGTGTATATGTGTATATATATACTTAGATCATATATATAATAAATATATATATGATCTAAGTATATATAATCTTATTTTTACACTGTTTTAACTGATTTTATTTTATTTTCAGACAGCAAGGGGAGTACCTGTCATTACAGGCACTCCCCCTGCTGGCACTGCCTTTGACGGCTATGCCGTCCATGTGATCGCGGGGTCCTCGCAAGGACCTCGCGATCACATGGCTCTGGGCGGCCGAAGAGGACGGAGGGGTACTCCCTGGGCTCCCAGGTAAGTCCCCCATACCGCGATCGCCGGCGTGGGATCGCCGGCGTGGGATCGCCGGCGACCGGGTAAGTACATAAGATCGCAGGACGTTCTATGCCGTCCTGCGGATTTTAGACCCACTAAAATGGGGACGGCATAGAACGTCCTGCGGTCTTAAGGGGTTAAAGGAAATCTTTAGTGTTAGGAATATAACGATTTATTTGTAAAACTAAAGTGTCCTTCTTCCACCGCTGCTGATCGTCCATAAAAAGTAAAAATTTAAACTTTAATTGGATTACCTGATTCTAGCACTAATATCTCTCGGTACTGGATCCGCCAATGTCAGTCGATGGGTAGGACCTAATGAGAGCAGTGCATAAATTACTCTTTCAAAGCATAGATTCAATGCTTTCCTATGGGGTTTTGCTTGATTCTTGATGTCCTTGTGCAAAGCGTATTTTTGCTGGTAATCAACCCACTCTGAGTTATGTTTGAGGAAAATTCACTTAAAGGAGCACTATAGGGTCAGGAACACATATATGTATTCCTGACCCTATAGAGTTAAAACCACTACCTAGCCCCCTTGGCCGCTTTTGCCTCGCTAAAGATAGTACAATCTTACTTGTATTCAAATTTTAAGTTGCTGCCTCTGCCTGTGAACTTCCTCTGACCTCTGACATCATCAGAAGTGGTGGCCTGATCCAATCACAATTCTTCCCCATAGGATTGGCTCAGACTGACAAGGAGGCAGATCAGGGGCAGAGCCAGCACAATTCAAATACAGCCCTGGCCAATCAGCATCTCCTCATAGAGAATTGAATCAATGAATCTCTATGAGGAAAGTTCAGTGTCTGCATGCAAAGGGAGGGGACACTGAATGTTTGGATGCATTTTAGGCAGCCATGACCCAGCAAGGATCTCTAACAGCCATCTGAGGAGTGGCCATCTGAGGAGTAGGCTGTAATGTAAACACTGCATTTTATCTGAGAAGACAGTGTTTACACAAAAAAGCCTGAAGGTAATGATTCTACTCACCAGAACAAATTCAATAAGGTGTACTTGTTCTGGTGACTATAGTGTCCCTTTAATAAAAAGTTAATTTCTATTTAACCAGCATTGGCTGCAAAAGGTTGGGGATTTATTGTCCTTCTGTATAAGACTGTTGTGATCAGATGTGCATAATTCTCTTCCATTTAATACAAACCAAATATAAGTATTTGCCTCACATTAGTCCCATGACTAAAAAAGTATTTCACAATGTCATACTATTGGCAGTTGCAGCTGGTGAAGTTTTGAGATGGTGATGAGTCAAACTCCTCCCCAAGAAGTCAACTCCACCCTTAACTATTTAGCCACCATCTTCTGACCTGTGTGATCAGTCCGCTTAACTTCACATACCCAACAATGAGGTCAGGGGTAGGCAACCTTCGTCAGTCCAGATTTTTAGGACTATACCACCCATGATGCTTTGCCATGAGAGATGTAGTCCACAATATCTGCAGTGCCAAAGGTTGTCCACCTCTAACCAAGGTAGACTAAACAGAGTTACATACAATATAGAGCAACCCATATTCAGACCTAGGTAATATAGAGATATCTATACATTACTCAATGCTAGCTGCAATATGGAGATACTGATACATTACACTGAACCAGGTACAACACAAAGTTCCCCATACAAAACAAAGAAACCAGTCAAAAAGGGGATACCAATACAATAGTTCCTACCAAGGGAGGATACCAATACAATACTCTGAACTGAGCATAATCTAGATATACTCATGCAATACAGAGAGCTAGGCACAACACAATGATACACATACAATGCACAGAGCTGGTAAAAATTCAGAGATATTCATACAATAGACAAAGTTAAATGGACACTATAGTCACCAAAACAACTACAGCTTAAAGTAATGGTTCTGGTATCTATACCCTATCCCTAAAGGCACTGGACTAGTGGTTCTGGTGTCTATGTCCTGTCCCTACAGGCACTGGCCATCTGAGTGACTACCACTAGAGGTGTTCATAGGCAGCCTTTGCATTACTGCCTAGGAACACCTCTAGTGGTAGACACTCAGATGGTCACTAGAGGTGCTTCCTAATTTAGTGCTGCAGAATGTGCAGCACCTACATTCAGCATTTCCACACTCTGCATGGAAGGTCTGAATGTTCTCCATAGATTTAATGCATCTCTATTAGGAGATGCTGATTGGCACAGTGACACTTTTTGCAGTGCATTAGCAATGACCTCCTAATGTTTTCCTATTGAAAACCATTGGATTGGTTGAGATCATCAAGGTTGATTATCTCAGTTATGGAGGCAGAACCAGCTGCAGTGAGACCGGTGTGGTGTGGGGAAAAAGGTGGGGAAGTTGAATCAATGAATCTCTATGAGGAAAGTTCAGTGCCTGCATGCAGTGGGAGTGTCTGCATGCTGCCCTGTGCTCTGCTGTCAGCAGATCTGAGTGGATTTAGTAGTTTTATGCCTCAATCAACTCAGAAGTCCCTCTGGTGGCATTCTGAGTGACTTCAACTGGAGGTGTTCCTAGCTTTCAATGTAAACACTGTATTTTCCAAGAAAATACAGTGTTTACATGAGAAAGGCTGCAGGGAGCTATAGTTCTCACCTGAACAACCTCATTAAGCTGAAGTTGTTCAGGTGACTATAGTGTCCCTTTAATTCATATTTAATATGTTTAAAATACACAGCACACAATGTTTTGGATATACAGATATTTAAACTTAATATAATCATATTATAATTATTATTATTTTAGGAACATTTTAAATATATGTTATTATTAAACCTAACTTACTAAGTCATAACACTTATAATCAAAAGCTGCATAGTAAAAGTGACATAATATATATATATATATATATATATATATATATATATATATATATATTGTAGCGGAGAGGTAGTATAATCCACAGTATCTCCGCTGGGTAACAGGAACAGCATAAAATAATCCAGACAAATAAATACAGCATACAATAATCCTGGTAGCGTTGTAAGAATCCTTCCTTCCCAAGACCTAGACGACACATAGGCTGGGAGTCAACTGAGTTTTTAATCACAGGTCACAGTATTTATGGGATTACCCATGCAAGGGGTTTCCCTACTGACATTACAGGGGTTGTACAGTAGGGGACTACATGGGGAACTTAACAACCTGGACATTTCTCCCATCATGCACTGCTGTACGAGAGGGATACTCCCACTAGAATATACAGTTAAGTGGATTATCCCTCCGTGCAGCAGAACTGACATTTTACAGTAAAACACATAACTTTTACAATATTCGTTATATTTAAACGAATGGATGTTTGGTAGATAGCTGGGGTCTGAGTGCACATTTCATGAAAGTACCGCTCAGATCCCAGCCTAAATAACCGAACGCCGCATGAAACCAACAATATGTTTAAGTAACTTTCAAACTACCAATTGACTTTAGGGAACCACTTTACTGAAGGACCGGGGCTCCCGAACGGCTTGGAAATCCAGCTGTATTCGTGCCGTTGAGTAGCCGATTTTAGTTCCAGGCGCTCAACAACAAAATACCGCTGGGCTAACAAAGGATCCAAGATGGCTGACCGCCTCGTGGTCGGTAGCCGAACGGCGGCCACCCTGAATCCTTCTAATTACCGATTGCAACAATGTTGCAATCCTTAATGGGAGCCACACGACCTCCTGTGTGTGGTCTCCCTTCGGTAGTTTGTTCGTTTCACGAACAGTGTTGAAATTCACTGTTCGTGAAACTATTGTATGAATGCTGGCGGTTATTCATGCCGCCAGCATACGAACGCTATTGGTCGCATGGAACCCATTAAGCATACATACACATGGTTCTTAAAGCGGTATACACATTTTTATGAGAATACAGTAAACAGTGGCTAATTTGCCACATATATATATATATATATATATATATATATATAGAGAGAGAGAGAGAGAGAGAGAGAGAGAGAGAGAGAGATCTGTTATTAAATAATATCGAGTTTTTTTCTACAAAGACCTGAGAGTGCATCTCTTTCCTTCTTGCTATATATATATATATATATATATATATATATATATATATATATATATATATAAACTAAAATCTAACTCATACATTTATATCCTTCATGCAATAGAAAAAAAGTGGAACATGGACAAAGGGGAGGGTCATCATAAAAATAGAGCTATAGACAGAATGCCTAGTAAGATTTAACATAATATTAACTTTTATGAATGTAAAGGATCCTGCTATCCGTGCAGCGCTGATCCTTGTAGCGTCTCCCGAAATCCAAGCTGAGTAGAGTAAAATAGTGATTAAAGCTCCCAATCCCCCAAACATGAGTCGAGACTTCATGAAGGGGTAAAAAGATCTATTTATTGATGGCCAAACTCAGTCCTTTTATGATGGCCTTCCAGCAAGGGAACTCCCACAGGGGACCTTGTGGAAGACTCTGACAAAATATACAGCACCAATCAGTGTAGAGTACAATTATTAAACACACCCACAGTAACAGTGCAACCCCTCCTCTCTATCCTGGAGATAATAAACATAAGTGGTTGCAGAGAACCTAATTATCTCCAGGTAGAAAAAACATGTGCTTTTTATATCTTACAAAACTGTATTAAAATCTATAACTGGGATTTAACCGAACATAACCTTTAAGTCCCACATATCCCCAGATAGCTTGGATCTGAGTGCATATTCTAGGCGAATAGCGCTCCGATCCCACGAACACAGTTCTCAAAAACATCGACTGAAGTTTGGATTTCACCGGCTGTTCGTGTGTTTGTAGCCGACCACAAGTTCCATACTGTAGCTATCTGGGGTCGGTCACTTTCGCATACATCCACGTACGAATGAGGTAGTATATCCGGCATTCGTGTGTTTTCCACCGTATGAACGAGGACCTAAAGAGGTAGCAGCGGTGTTCGGCAAAATAAGTCGCTGAAATTAGTTCCAGGGTATCGTCGCCGTTTACCGCTGCGCAGTCGACACTCCAAAATGGTGATTGCCACGTGTTCGGTAGACGAACACGGATCACCATGTCTTTGATCAATTACCTTGTGGTTAACCACAAGGTCAGGGTGGTAAATAAGCAGCACACTCCACAGACAGGGTGGTCGGCCATTTGGCAGTTTGTTCGTCTGTACGAACAGCATTATCCTGGCTGTACTGGAAGTTAAACTGCACGAACCAACATACGAATGCACCAGGGGAAATGTAAAATCCAAGCAAATAAAGCAAACGGTGTGATCCAGGGACAAAGGGCTCTGTCCCAAGTGCCTTAAGACTCCATAACTTAAAGGGCCAGCATCCCAGGGTAGGGCAGTTTGTCACATGCAGACCCAGTGACAAAAGCCATTTTGTCCCTAAACCAGGGAAGGACCCTGAGAGGTGCATGAGCTATAGACCTATATCACTTATAAATGTAGACATTAAGATCTTTACTAAAATGTTGGCAACTAGGCTGAGGCCCTTCCTAACAGACCTAGTCCACCCTTATCAGGCTGGCTTTGTACCTACTAAAGAAGCAAAAGATAATACCACCAAAATTATCAACCTGGTACATCTAGTTTCAAGATCCCAGACCCCCACTATAATGTTAGCAATAGATGCGGAAAAAGCCTTTGACAGGGTGGACTTGTCATTCCTTACACATACATTAGAAACCCTGGGATTTGGTAGGAGATGGCTTACGTGGATCAAGGCAATATACTCATCCCCTACGGCCAGACTAAAGGTTAATGGGCAACTATCTAAACCTTTCAAAATCAGTAATGGCACACGCCAGGGATGCCCCTTATTACCCCTATTATTCATTTTGACTTTAGAGCCGCTTTTACAGGAAGTTCGAAAACGATCATATATACGAGGCATTAGAGTGCAAAAGAAGGATTACAAAGTCTCGGCTTTTGCTGATGATTTACTATTCACTATAGAAAATCCCCTGACAAGTCTACCTTCTTTAACCCCTTAAGACCGCAGGACGTTCTATGCCGTCCTTAATTGGCCGGCTCTATACGCCGCAGGACGGCATAGAACGTCCTGGGCGGTCTTATCCCCCACGTGGCCGGCGGCACATGGCCGCTGCAGATCGCGGTCGGGGGGCATGCCTGGCCCCCCAGGCAGCCCCCCTGTGCCTGGGGACCGCAGTCTGCAGCTTCCGATCGCAGTGACAGGCTGTCACTGCGATCGGTATTTACCATGTGTCAGCCGATTTTAAAATCGGCTGACACATGGAGCCGCGGCATTTTCACTCTGCAGATCGCGGTTGGGGGACATGCCTGGCCCCCCAGGCAGTCCCCCTGCGGTCAGTGACCGCAATCTGCAGAGTATGATCGCAGTGAGAGTCTGTCTCTGCGATCTGAATGCAGAGACAGCCTCTCCTTGCGATCTGATCGCAGTGACAGCCTGTCACTGCGATCAGAGGTTACTATGTGTCAGCCTATTGGCTGACCCATAGTAACTGCAGGCAGGATCCCCCTGCAGATCGCAGTGGGGGGAATGCCTGGCCACCCAGGCACTCCCCCTGTGGCCAATTACCGCAATCCGCAGGAGGTGATCACAGTGACAGCCAGTCACTGTGATCACTGATCCTGTGTGTCAGCCAGTGATGTAAAATCACTGGCTGACACTGTCTCTGCCCCTCTCCTCCCCTCTTAACCCCTTAAAGTTTAAAATAAATTAAAGTTACAAATAAAATATACTTAGATCATTTATATATATATATATATATATATAGACACACACATTTACACATACACGAAGTGTATTTTAATATTTATATATATATATATAATTATATATATATATATATATATATATATATATATATATTAATATCAAAATACACGTAGAAGGATATTAATTAAATATATACATAATTATAATTATATATATATTTTATAATAAAAAATATGTAAATACGTTAAAAAATTTAAATAAAAAATAAATAATTAAAAATATATATGTGTGTAATTTCGTTCTAACTGTATTTTGATATTAATATATATATATATAGATATCAAAATACACGTAGAACGAAATAATATATATATTTATATACCTAAGTATATACGTATACATCACTATATGTATACCTATATATAAATAAAAATAATTGTAAAAAAATTATATACATATATATATATATATATACATACACGTGTATATATAATAATTTTACATATATATTTGTGTAATAATTTTACATAATTAGGTCCTTTTATTAATTACAATTTGCGGGACCTGCCTAACAACCCAGGCCGAAAGTATAGGGAATTTAATTTGCTAGCACTATATTTAACCCTATAACTTTCCAAGACACTATAAAACCTGTACATGGGGGGTACTGTTTTACTCGAGAGACATCGCTGAACACAAATATTAGTGTTTCAAAACTGTAAAATGTATTACAACAATGATATCATCAGGGAAAGTGAAATTTTTTGCATTTTTTGCACACAAACGGCACTTACACTGACGATATTTTTGCTGTAATACTTTTTACTGTTTTGAAACACAAATATTTGTGTTCAGCAAAGTCTCCTGAGTATAACAGTACCCCTCATTTACAGGTTTTTTGGTGTTTTCAAAAGTTTCCGGATCAAATATAAGGCTTGCGTTTCAGTTTTTTCACAATGAAATTCGCCAGATTGGTTACGTTGGCTTTGAGACCGTATAGTAGCCCAGAAATAAGAATTACCTCCATAATGGCATACCATTTGCAAAAGTAAACAACCCAAGGTATTGCAAATGGGGTATGTTCCGTCTTTTTTAGTAGCCACTTAGTCACAAACACTGGCCAAAATTGGCTTTCAAATTAGTTTTTTGCATTTTTCACACACAAACAAATATTTTTTTTATATATATAATCTTTATTGAAAAGTTTCCCTTTCTTTTTTCTCTTTTCTTTCTTTTTTACATACATTATTACAAACAGAAAAAAACATAGATTAAACATTAAACATTTAGACAATAGGAATAAAATGACATGAGGTATGTATAAAATTATTACAGTTCAATCATAGTTTGGCAATTTTCAGACCAAAGAGGAAGAAGTTAAATATATATAATAAATTCTAGGGGCCCTTTCCTTTTCCTTTCTCTTTCCTTTTTTTTCTTCTTCTTCCCCCTTCATCCCTCGTTTCCCCCTTTCTCTTTCCTCTTCGTTTTAAGTCCCTTCCTTATATATTTATCCTTGCCGTGAAATTGCCTACCTACCTTAGCCTTGCAATAACACAACCAGACACAGAGAGAAGAAAAAAAAAAGGAAAGAACTCTTGCCGAGGATTAATCGCGAGTCACTCCTGAGGACCTGAGAGGCAACACTCATCAATCATTCTATCTACTAATCAGGTTCCATATAACCATGGATATCTTGAAAATGGATGCACAGGATCCACCACCCAACAGCAATTCCACTGCATATAAACCCTAGTATAAATTAAGACTCACTTCTTCTACCTAATTTTACGATCCATTTCTGCCAGTGTTCAATTCGTGGATTAAAGTAGTGATCTTGTCTTAATATCCCTATTTCCATTTTGCAATTATTCAGGACCTGCTGTTTTATCAGCTCCCAAGACGGGGAGTCTGGAGTTTTCCAGAATCTTGCAAGAGTAGCTTTAGTTTCTATGAGAATATGGACAATTCATTCTTTTTTATCCTTTGGAATTGTAGGCCAACCCAAATGTAATATCATGGATCTACAAGTAAAGTCAAGATCTACCTCTATTTCTTCCCTACAGAATTTCACTACCTTTTGCCATAGTAGAGATATAGTCGGGCATGACCACCATATATGAACATAATCTGCTCTCAATGAGGCGCAACGCCAACAAAGATATTGTGTTCCTGGATATATTTTTGCTAATTTAGCTGGAACATAATGCCATCTGTTAATAACCTTATAATGACTTTCCAATAGATTTAAGCAGTGTGAAGCTTTCATTGCTGCATTATTGGCCTTAAGCCATTCATTTCTCGTAATAATGATTTGTAAATCTCTTTCCCATGCTTTTAAGGCTGGAAATTCAGGGGTTGACTTGTATTTACTACAAATTTTTGAGCTTTTAGAGACTAAATTTTTATTATGTCTGGTGTTTATTAAATTTAAGAAAGTTTGTAATTCCTCAGAAATCTCAGTTATTCTGTGTCTCATTAAGAAATGTTTTATCCTTAAGTACGCAAAACTTTCTCTATAGGAAAGAGAAAAAGCTTGTTTGATCTCTTCAAAAGGTCTAATTTGTTGATGTTGGAATAACTGATCTATTCTATTAATACCTTTACTTAACCATGGATCAAGATTAAAATCCTCAATATTAGTGGACAGTATGTGCAGGGGTAAATCAGTAATAATTTTATCTATAATTTTGAGTCTTTTTTTCCAGATTCTCCATTGATCCAATAAATTATCTAGAATTAGACCCATATCATCTCTCTCACGCTTATGTATACTCCAAAATAAAGCCATTAAATCCGGAACTTCCGCTTTTCTATCCTCAATTTTTGCCCATGATTCTCCCCTAGAGCTCTCTTTCTTAGAGGATATAACATGCGCCAATGAGCAAGCTTCATATATATCTGTAATATCAGGAACTCCCATCCCTCCTAACTTAGGCTTTAGGTTCAGATTTTTTTTGTTGACCCTGGGTTTTTTCCCCAGCCATATATATTTATCTAAGGCAGATTGAATCATCATGAGCCATGGTTTAGGCATTTTCAATGGTAACATATGAAATACATAACTCCATCTGGGAATCAGGTAAGACTTTACGATATTAATTCTACCTGTCCATGATATCTCTGCTGTTCTCAAGTCTTTCAGTTGCTTATTAATTTGCATCGTTAGAGGTAAAACGTTATATTCTAGAATCCTTAGAGGATTGCTAGAAATCTTCATGACCAGGTAGATAATAATTTTTTTGCCCATTCGAAACTATATTTCGCTTTAATGTGTATTTTCTCCTCCTTCTTTATATTTTTGGCAAGAATAGTTGTCTTATCTACATTTAACTTAAAATTGGAATAATGCCCAAATTCATAAATCACCCTTAACAGTTCATCTGTTGATGTTATAGGGTCTGATATAGTAATTAGAACATCGTCTGCATAAAGTAAGGTTTTAAGTTCCTCTTGGCCTATTGTTATTCCCTTTATTTTCTCATTAGATCTAATGTCGCAAATCAGGGGTTCTATACATCAAATATAGCAATGGGGACAGGGGACACCCCTGTCTTGTCCCATTTCTTATGTTAAACCACTCAGAAGTTATACCCCTCCCGATTGTTCTAGCCATTGGGGAGCTATACAAGGCCATAATAGCGCTCAGAATCCAACCTTCAAAGCCAAAAGCTTTTAGGGCCTCCCAAAGGAAGTCCCATCTGACCCTGTCAAAGGCCTTCTCCGCGTCCAATGACAGGGCCAGCAATGGAGTACCTGATTCATGAACGTAATCCAAAATGTCAATCATTGTCCTTACACTATTTTTCGATTGTCTATCCTTCAAAAATCCAACCTGATCTCCATGAATTATAGACGGGAGGACTCTTTGTAGTCTTTTTGCCAAAATACTTGCATATATTTTTATATCAGAATTTAGTAAAGATATAGGACGATAATTCCCTACCAATTCCATAGGTTTGTCTGGCTTTTGTATGGGAATTATATTGGCGTATAATAATTCGTTGGGTAAATCTTTTTCTCTGACTATACTGTTAAAAAGATCTTTAAGGTGTATTACCAGTACGTCCTGAAATTGTTGGTAAAATATGTTTGGGAAGCCGTCCGGCCCCGGTGTTTTATTTTTTTTTAAGGACTCAATTGCATTTGTTATTTCAATTTTTGAAAAGGGTTCGCTAATAGAATTCAATTGTTCCCTTGATAATTTTTTTAGGTTTTTATTTTTCGAGTTTTTTTGAGGTTTGTAAAAGTAGAATTTTATTGATTTTATTTTTTATTACTATTTTCTCGCTTATCTCTATATTTGGATTATTTTTATTGAGATTTGTTAATTTATAAAGAGACACATATAATTCTGTCAGGGAAGCTTCTTTTTGTTTTTTCTTAATTGTACCTAATTTAATAAAGTGTCCCCTCAACACTGCCTTATATGTACACCAAACTATAGCGTCTGAAGAACCTTTATTTTTATTCTCCTAAAAAAACGGTTTGTTAAATCTTTTATGGTATTTATATCTTGAGCCTCCCTCAGAAGAAATTCATTAAGTCTCCAATTATTCCTAATTTTAATATCTGGTGAAATAATGAGATCCAGTATTAATGGGTTGTGGTCTGACCAGGTTACTTCTTGAATCAAACCCTTTTTAATCTTGTATGAAACCTCTAAAGAACCTAAAAACAAATCTAATCTAGAATAGGTACAGTGTACTTTAGAAAAACAAGTATAATCTTTTCCTAGTGGGTGATTGATCCTCCATAGATCTAATAATTCATACTTATTTATCAGAGTTGAAAATTGAATTGAGGATTTCTTTCCCCCTTTTATCTTGCATTACCCCTATCAATGAGTTCCTGTCCAACGTTCCATCCAAAATGCAATTGAAATCTCCTCCCATAATAATCTTACCCTTTTTATTTTTTTCTAATTTACTCAAAACCATTTGTATAAACTGAACTTGGTTAGTATTAGGAGCATAGATGTTTACAATGGTAAATTCTTCATCTTGTATTTTACATATAGCTAAGATGAATCTTCCATTTTTATCTATATCCTGGTATGTAACTTGAATATCTAAATCATCTGTTGCTAATAAAGCTACTCCACATTTCTTTTTATCCTCCAATGAAGAGCAAAGTTGAATTTTAATTTTTTTTGGGATAAAACGTTTTGTATCTTTCCTTAGCCAGTGAGTTTCTTGAAGTAATATAACTTTTGCGCCTTCCTTTTTAATATATTGAAACACCATGGCTCTTTTAGTTGGGTTATTCAGACCCTGTACATTCACCGTCATAAACTTAACCATAGTCTAACCATTTGTGACTCGCGACCATACCCCCCGGCAAGGAAGAGAAGAGAGAAGAGAAAAAAAAAAAAAAAGAAAAAACATATAACAATTACATTCATATGACCTCATGTGGAAGACAGACAATGCATCCCAGAGCCCTGGGAATACATCCAAAACTCCAGAAAAATATGGAGTTAATTGGGGGAGCATGAGGAAAACCCTCCTCGAGAGTGTTACAGGGAGTCTATATAAACCCAACGGGAAGAAGGGAGAAAAAAAACACAAAACATTCATATCTACATTTTCCTAAACCTCACTAGCCAAGATTATGTAATTATTTCAATTTCTTGTATATCAGCTTTACATTAATAAAGTCAATCCCTATAATCAAGAAGTTTTCCTAAACCCGTGTCATGTCATGCAAAACATTATAGACAGTTTAACTGTTGAATGTCGCCAAAAAAAGAAAAGGGTCAAAAGAAAAAGGAAATAAATAAATAAATAAATAAATAGACACTTTTTATATACATTATCATGATCCCCACTAGTGAAGGCAATTTACAATGTAATTATTTCAATTTCTTATATAGCACCTTGTATTAATAATACCAATCCTTATAATCTATGAGTTATTCTAAACCCGCAGCATATCGTGTAAACCATTGTAATCCATTTATTTATTCAAATTACACCAAAAAGTGTCATTATATATACAATATCCTATTCCCCTCTAGCAGATACTTTTAAATGTGGTTATTTCAATTTCTTATATAACGGCTTTATATTAATAGAGTTTGTCTTTGCAATCTAAAGTGTTTTCCAAGCAATATCGTGTAGACCATATAGCTAATTTAACCATTAACATTACACCCAGAAGTACAAAAAAAAAAAAAAGAAAAAGAAAAAAACACCTTTATATATACATTCTCCTAATCCCCACTAATAAAGGCAATTTGTAGTGTAGTTATTTCCATTTCTTATATGCAACTTTATATTAGTGATGTCAATCCTTATACTTTATAAGTTGTTTTAAACCAGTATCCTATCGTGCGAACCATTATAATCAATTTAGCTATTCAAATTACACCGGAAAGTGTCGATATATATACATAATCCCATTCCCCTCTAGAAAAAGATACTTTCAAATGTGGTCATTTAAATTTCTTATATACCAACTTTATATTGATAAAGTCAGTCATTGTGATCTAAAGTTTTTTTTCCAAACAATATCGTATAGACCAAGTAACTAATTTAACCATTAACATTACACCAAAAAGTGTCAAAAAAAACCCAACATTTATATATATATTGACCTATATCCCTCTAGCATGAAGGGTTTGCAATATAGTTATTTCAATTTCCTATGTACCAACTTTATGTTATAAGAAGCATCTTTGTAAACTGTGAATTAGACCAAACAATATTGTGCCAGACATTTACAATATGGTAGATTTAGCTATTGTAGTTACATCAAAAAGTACCAAAAAAAACCCCAAAAAAACAACAAAAAAATCATCCCTTAATCGTCCTGTTGAGACGGCCAGTCTTATCAGTTAGATTTACATATGGACCTCCTGTAGCCAATTCCTGGCCAGATCTGAATTGACAAACACCAGAGTTTTTGCTTCATAAATGATGATTAGTTTTGCTGGAAAAGCCCAAAAGTGTTTAACATTATTTTTTTCTTAATGTCTCTAAAACCGAAGTGAATAATCGCCTTTTCTTCCTCGTTTCATATGATAAGTCTGGAAGGACTTTTATACTCGCGTATTCTTCTTTTTTACTACCTTGCTTTGAAGCTTTTCTTAATTCTTCTCTAAATAGGTAAGAGTTGCAGCAGACCATAATATCTCTAGGAACTTCCGTTGAAAGATTTTTAGGTTTTGGAATTCTGTGGTATCTATCTAGAAATTTATAATTATCATCCTTCTGAATACCTAACTCCAAGAAATATGAATCCAAGAATACTTTTATTTTTTCTTGTGTAATACTTTCCGGGATGTTTCTTAATCTCAGGTTATTTTGTCTTGATCTATCTTCAAGGTCATTTATCTTTAATTGTAACTCTTGGATTTTCTGGTTTATTTCTCCCTGTTGCTGCTGTTGGTCTTTGATTAATGAGTCAGTTAGATCCATTTTTCTTTCAACTTGTTTTCTTGATTTCTTCTGGTTGACATAATTTTGTTAATAGCATACAAAAAAGAAAAAAAAAATTCTCACTCCTTTCTTTCTCCTTTCTTTCTTTCTCCTTTCCTTTCTCTCTAATTCTTCCTCCCAGACCTCAAAATCATTGAAAGTTTATCAGCTTGTTTTCTTATCTGAGCCAATTAGTCAGTGTGAACGTGTTTCTACAGCTTTAATAGCTTTAATAGCATTTAATTTATGTATCACGTCCCACCCTTAGGTAATTCATTGATTAGGTTTTATTTTCTTCTCTCTACTTCACTTTCTATACTTTATAAGTAATCTCTTTTAGAAGGGTATACATTCATAGGAAGAGGTGCGTTATATTACAAGACAATCTGTAGTATTTTCCAACTATGATGTTTAGCACAGTTCATAAGAGATCAGAGGTTATCACCCTCCTCCCCTTCCGATATACCATCCAGATTTTCTGTATATATCTTTCCAAATCTTTCCGTATTTATGAAGACATGTGATATAGAAAAATAGGTTTTTACTTTCTCTCTCTTTTTTCTCCTTTTCCTCTCTCTCTTTTCTCTTTTCTCTTTTTCCTTTCCTTTCACTATCCGTTAAATTACTTTGCCACCCCACATTTAGCAAAACCGAGGGGTGTTAATACAGCAGGGACGAAAAAATTCAGCGTGTTATATTCAATTATAAAGTATAAAGAGTATCAAGAGTGAATAGTTCTCACCCGTCTTCCCTGAACTGCACACACCGGCCATCCTTGAGTTGCAGCCTCCACCTTAAACTTATGAATAAAGGTAGGAAGTCTAGTACGTTCAATTCTTTTGCCTTCACCGTAGCAAGAATGATAATGGAGCGCTTTTAGTCCTCCCGCAGTTTGAGATTCACTCGGGTCGCGAGTTATAGCCTGGCTGATTCTCTGTGTCGACTTTTTTTTTCCAATCGGTCTAACATGCCACTTAGAACTCCGCCATCCGACTCCCACAGCACTCTCAGCGGGCTTCACTCCCTCCGCCCCCTTACCGCCCCCTTACCGCCCCCTTCCGCCTGCACGCGACCTACGTAATCCCGCCCTCCACACAAACAAATATTAACGTTAACTTTGGCTAGTGTTTGTGACCAAGTGGCTACTAAAAAAGACTGGACATACCCCATTTGCAATGCCTTGTCTACTTTTGCAAATGGTATGCCATCATGGGGGTAATTCTCATTCCTGGGCTACCATACAGTCTCAAAGGCAATGTAACCAAACTGGCAAATTTCAATGTGAAAAAACTGAAAAGTGTAACATGCTATATTTGACCCTGTAACTTCCCGAAACACCATAAAACCTGTACATAGGGGGTACTGTTTTACACGTGAGACATTGCTGAATACAATTATGTGTATTTTATTGCAGTAAAAGCAACATATCCTTGAGTGGGGATCATTCCACTTCACGCATATAATATCAGAGCTGGATTTTAGCTCTGAAAATTGTGAGTAATTTTCATTATCACTATTTTATCCCCTTTCACCTTGCTGACATACTGTACCATTGGGATTTTTGTTTTCCTGCTTTTATCTTCACATATCATCACCGAACTACAAGTGCATAGGCGTAAAGACTGACATCATCCTCAAGCATCCTCCATACTTTGTGGAACTTACCACTTCGGACTTATTGTAGGACTTTGGACTATTATTTTATTATTATTTTATTTATGATTAATATTACTTTGATGTAAGTTAGGCACACCCTTTTCTTTTCTGTTTTTATAAAGAGGAGATACACACATGCTGAGTCCATGGAGAGATGGATAGTAATAAGGGCATCCATACTTTAGGTTGAAGGGAATATTGCAAGTTATATACACAACGCACAAACCAACTGGACTACTATCTCGCCCTTTAATTGAATTACATTGCACATTATGTTTATACGTTAAATGTATTGGTTTATATACGTGAACAATTGTAAAAAGTAAAATTGTATAATTCTTTGTATGTGATCTTGAATTACCAAAAAAAAAAATAATAAATAAAAAAAAGCCATTTTGTCACACATCTCCCCTTTTCCAAACGGACTAACAGGGTATCTGACCTCCTGCCGGTCAGTGCCCTTGTTAGTCCAGCAGCCCACCCACAGGCTGCCTTGGTGGGTGGCTGAGTGGGCAGAGACCAGTGGTACTACTATGGGAGTAGTCTGGTTGAAGCCTGGTTGCTGGAGACCGACTGTCTCCCCTTTAGCTGCACAGCTCTGCTGCTGGAGACCGACTGTCTCCCCTTTTGCTTTACAGCTCTGCTGCTGGAGACCGACTGTGGCAAATCCAGCCACTGTACATTGTATTTTATGTATATATAATGTTATGCATACGTGTATACACCTTTAAGAACCAAGCGTATGTATTCTGTGTAACATGGTTCAAGGCAATCCTAGCGTTCATATGCTGCTGGCATACGAAAACCGCCAGCATTCATGTAATCGTTTCATGAACGGTGATTTTCAACACCATTCGTGAAACGACCAAACTACCGAATGGAGACCACACACAGGAGGTCGTGTGGCACCCATTAAGGATTGCAACATTGTTGCAATCAGGCAATTAAGAGGATTCAGGGTGGCCGTCGTTCGGCTACCGACCACGCGGCGGTCAGCCATCTTGGATCCTTTGTTAAGCCCAGCGGTATTTGGTCGTCGAGCGCCTGGAACTAAAATCGGCTACTCGGCGGCACGAATACCGCTGGACTTCCAAGCCGTTCGGGAGCCCCGGTCCTTCGGTACTGTGGTTCTATAGAGTCATTCGGTAGTTTGGAGGTAACTTAGAAATAATGTGTATTTCGTACGGCGTTCGGTTATTTAAGCTGGGATCTGAGCGGCACTTTCACGAAACGTGCGCTCAGACCCCAGCTATCTACCTAACGACCATTCATTTAAATCAGACGAATATTGTATGAGTTATGGATTTTTGTGTGAAATATTGGTTCTGCTGCACCAAGGGAATAATCCACTTAACTGTATATTCTGGTGGGAGTGTCCCTCTCGTGCAGCAGTGTATTATGGGAGAAATGTCCAGGTTGCTAAGTTCCCCATGTAGTCCCCTACTGTACAACCCCTGCAATGTCAGTAGGGAAACCCCTTGCATGGGGAATTGCATAAATACTGTGACCTGTGAATAAAGCACTCAGTTGACTCCCAGCCTATGTTTCGTCTAGTTCTTGGGAGGGATGGATTCTTATTACGCTACCTGGAATATTGTATGCTGTACCTGCCTATGCTGATTATTGCCTGTGTTCCTGCCTACCAGCGGAGATCTTGTGGATTATACTGCCTCTCCGCTACACCGACTGTCTCCCCTTTAGCTGCACAGCTCTGCTGCTGGAGATCGACTGTCTCCCCTTTAGCTGTACAGCTCTGCTGCTGGAGACCGACTGTCTCCCCTTTGGCTGCACCGCTCTGCTGCTGGAGACCGACTGTCTCCCCTTTTTCTGCACAGCTCTGCTGCTGGAGACCGACTTTCTCCCCTTTAGCTGCACAGCTCTGCTGCTGGAGACCGACTGTCTCCCCTTTGGCTGCACAGCTCTGCTGCTGGAGACCAATGGTCTCTACTCCTAATACAGTGTCCTGCTGCTGGGGAAAGAAGACTGGGCTCTCTATTCCCTGCTGGACACACTGCTGCTGGGGAATGGAGACTAGGCTCCCAATTCCCTGCAGGACCGGTGAAGAGACCTCGGTCCCATCTCCACCTGCCAACTGTGGGTCCTCCCCGGACCAGTCTATGAGGTCCCCTACCTCTGCAGCTGGTAGCGGAGCAGGGTGTACCTCAGCCGGGTCTTTCCAGTGGTAGTGCTGCAAGTTAGGCTGTGAGTGGATCAAGCTGAACATATGTTGGTAGTCCTGCTCCAGCTCCCACTCCCTTCTGACCAGGAATGTTAGATCTGCTCTCACCCCCCTTTCGGGAAGCCAATCGTGTAGGTCTCTCCTGTAGTCCATAAGGTCCCAGAATCTGGACTCTCCCGTGCTCCCAAAATCCATTTCGTCGAATGACTCCCATAATAGACCAGGGCCATTGTAATCCTCACCCTCGGGTCTGTGGTACTCCTCCTTCCAGGGAGCCTGCCGCACTGTGTCCCACCATAGTGCCTGGTATGCGTCCTCTAACCAGGTCTCCTGCCATACCAGGGTCTCGAGCTCCGACACCCACTCCTTCAGGGGCTCCTCCCCCAGCAGAGGCTTTCGCAGCGCCAATCGCATTCGCAACCTCTGCTCCTCGCTGGGGAGACTCTCGCTCCGTTGTCGCTGCATGGCCTCGTGCCATACGCCTTTCCGGGCTGCATCCCTGTAATCCGGGTGCTCCTCCTCATGGAACGCTGATTCCATGCTGCTGTAGCCAGGGGCGCTGTACGAATACTAGTGTTGCCCTAATTATAAATCCATGTGTCGCTGGGATGCTATTCACTACTTTATTCGGTTCTGTATATCCATTCGGGAGAAAATCCCGCCGCTTGCCACCAGTGTAAAGGATCCTGCTATCCGTGCAGCGCTGATCCTTGTAGCATCTCCTGAAATCCAAGCTGAGTAGAGTAAAATAGTGATTAAAGCTCCCAATCCCCCAAACGTGAGTCGAGACTTCATAAAGGGGTAAAACGATATGTTTATTGATGGCAAAACTCAGCCCTTTTATGATGGCCTTCCAGCAAGGTGAACTCCCACGGGGGACCTTGTGGAAGACTGTGACAAAATATACAGCACCAATCAGTACAGTACAATTATTAAACACACCCACAGTAACAGTGCAAACCGTCCTCTCTATCCTGGAGATAATTAACTTAAGTGGTTGCAGAGAACCTGATTATCTCCAGGTAGAGAAAACATGTGCTTTTTATATCTTACAAAACTGTATTAAAATCTATAACTTAGATTTAACCGAACATAACCTTTAAGTCCCACATATCCCCAGATAGCTTGGATCTGAGTGCATATTCTAGGCGAATAGCGCTCCGATCCCACGAACACAGTTCTCAAAAACGTCGACTGAAGTTTGGCTTTCACCGGCTGTTTGCGTGTTTGTAGCCGACCACAAGTTCCATACTGTAGCTATCTGCGGTCGATCACTTTCGCATACATCCACGCACGAATGAGGTAGTATCTCCGGCATGCGTGTGTTTTCCACCGTATGAACGAGGACCTGAAGAGGTAGCAGTGGTGATCGGCAAAATAAGTCGCTGAAATTAGTTCCAGGGTATCGTCGCCTTTTACCGCTGCGCAGTCGACACTCCAAAATGGCGATTGCCACGTGTTCGGTAGACTAACACGGATCACCATGCCTTTCATCAATTACCTTGCGGTTAACCGCAAGGTCTGGGTGGTAAAAAAGCAGCACACTCCACAGACAGGGTGGTCGGCCATTTGGCAGTTTGTTCGTCTGTATGAACAGCATTATCCTGGCTGTACTGGAAGTTAAACTGCACTAACCAACATACGAATGTACCAGGGGAAATGTAAAATCCAAGCAAATAAGGCAAACGGTGTGATCCAGGGACAAAGGGCTCTGTCCCAAGTGCCTTAAGACTCCATAACTTAAAGGGCCAGCATCCCAGGGTAAGAGGCTAACAACCTGGCTCCTCCAAGCGATAGGGGACCCAGTGACAAAAGCCATTTTGTCACAATGAAGATTCAGAAGGTCTAAGTATTTCTTCCATGGAAGCCACCAGGCTTTACATTGTTCTACAGTTTCTCTAGCTAAATAGAAACTGTTACGACACTCACCGCCAGGGAGGTAAAGCCGCCGTTTAGTAGATAATCCCTTTTCTCCAGAAATGCAGTTTCAATTCAATTCCGTCCAACTCCCGAACGGAGTGTATGAACGCGGCAACTCCCGATCAGCAATTCAGTCAAACTCCTTCCACAGCTAGAAATAATGAAAAGCGCTGTTCCAATAGTAATTCCCCTTCCCCGCAAATGAGACAGAAGCTCCGTATTGAGGGTCAAACAAGATCTGGCTTAACTGTGGGCTACCCGCCCGTATTTATGCGGGTCTCCCACTTTGTGGACACTCCCCTAGGGGACCAAATGGAAGACTGTAATTACAGTAGAACAAAAGTACATTTCAGACATACAGTCACAGACTCTTCCCACAATGCATTATGTTTCCCTCCCTTCTGCCCTGGAGATAATTGGGAAGTAATGCAATTATCTCCAGGACAAAGGCACATCGCCATTTTAAACATAAAAACAGAAAGTACATGAAAATACATAACTTTATAATAACTGAATATTCTACATTCGTATCACATATCCCCAGATAGCCTGGATCTGAGTGCATATTATTGACGAATAGCGCTCAGATCCCATGCGTATAGTTCCATCGTCGAGACAGCTAAGCGACCCGTTGGTTCAGCGGTGTTCAGCAGAAAGAGTGTCCGTTGTTAGTTCCATGAAATCCGAGCTGAAAACCGCTGGGCTTTCGTGCGTTTTAAAATGGCCGCTGCCTCGTGGTCGACATACGAACGACGACCACCCTGAAATCGGTTTAATTGAGAAGTGTCTGCGGTTAACCACAACGTTCTAATTGGGATCAAGAGGTTAACCAGCAGCACACTTCTATTCTGGGTGGCCATCCGTTCGGTAGCTTTGTTCGGTCAAAATAGACATTTGTACGGTTGGGCTATGGGAAACAGCCATTATATGCACGTACAGTCAAATAGACGAATCCACCAAACGGATGGTTTTGTCACACGGCTCCCCCCTTGTGGGACACTCCAGCAGACCCGGCTTGACCCTTTGGCGGGTCAACTTGGGGATGACCGGACTTGGAGGTGGTAGAGACGTCGGTTTACCGTGATAACCCATCTGCATTCCCGTTCAGCTTACCGGGTCTGTAGCTGATAGTAAAATTGTAGGGCTGCAGTGCCAAGCTCAGTAGTCTCCCATTGTCTCCTGAGACCCGGTTAAGCCAAACGAGGGGGTTATGATCAGTCACCAGGGAAAACTCTTGCCCATATAAGTAGGGACTTAACTTTTTCAATGCCCAGACCAAGGCCAAACATTCCTTTTCCACTGCCGCATAACTGGAACGCAGCTTCACAAGCCGGAGACCACAGGACCTGCTTAGGCAAGTTCTTCTTAGTCAGGTCGGTCAGGGGCTTAGCAATAGTGCTATAGTCTGGGACAAAGCGTCGGTAGTACCCTGCTGTCCCCAGGAAGGCTAACACCTGGGTCTTAGTGATAGGTGTGGGCCAGTTAGCCACCGCCTCTACCTTAGCTGGCTCCGGTCTCTGGCTCCCACATCCCACTCTGTGACCCAAGTATTGCACTTCAGCCATGCCTAGATGGCACTTCTCTGGCTTCAATGTCAGGCCAGCGGCCCAAATTTTATCCAGTACCATCCCTATATGCACCACGTGTTCCTCCCAGGACTCACTGTAGATCGCAATATCATCCAGGTATGCACAAGAAAATTCCTGGAATCCATCGAGGAGTCTATTCACCATACGCTGGAAGGTAGCCGGGCATTCTTCATCCCAAATGGCATGACCTTAAACTGGTACAAGCCAAATGGGGTGACGAAAGCCGACTTGGGGATAGCATCCTCGGCCAGGGGAATCTGCCAGTAGCCCTTACACAGGTCTATGGTGGTCAGATAGCGTCCCCTGGCAATGCGATCTAGTAATTCGTCTACCCGGGGCATCGGGTAGGCATCAGTGGTGGTCCGCTCGTTGAGTCGCCTATAGTTCACACTGAACCGGGTGGTCCCATCTTTCTTAGGCACCAGGACTACAGGCGAAGCCCAAGGGCTATCGGAGTGTTCGATGACCCCAAGCTGGGTCATCTCCTGTATCTCCTTCCGCATTCCTTCTCGGACTGCTTCAGGGATACGGTAAGGGGGCTGTCGCAGAGGGTTCTGTCCAGGGGTCTCTACCTTATGTACAGCTAGGGTAGTGTAGCCGGTCTCTTGGGAGAACGTTGCCTGCTTCTCCCACAGGAGCTGTCTTGCCTGTCCCTTCTCTGTGGGGCTCAACCTGTCCCCTAGCTGTACAAGGCTAGTAAGATCAGTCTGGGAGTCCCTCTCTAACAAATCGGGTAAGGGTAAACTCTCTGTATCGTCTGCAGCAGGGGCACATACTGCAGCGACATCCTTCGGTCTCTCCTGATACTCCTTTAGCATGTTCACATGAAAGGATCACTGGATCCTTTCATCTGAACAGCTGGCTATAAGGTAGGTAGTATCACACACCTGAGCTAACACCTTATACGGGCCCTGCCAAGATGCTTGCATCTTGTTCGCCTTCACAGGTTTGAGCACTAACACTTTCTGCCCAACCTGGAAGACCCGCTGCCGGGCACCCCGATCGTACCATCTCCTCTGTCTCCCCTGGGCCACCTGGAGGTTCTCTCTTACCATCAGAGACAGTTTCTCCATGCGGTCCCGGAGTTCCAGGACATACGGTACTATGGGGGTCCCTTCTTGCTCTGTCTCCCCCTCCCAGTGGCCTCTAATGAGATCTAGGGGTCTGCGGATCCTTCTCCCATAAAGTAACTCAATGGGGGAGAACCCAGTAGATTCCTGGGGCACCTCTCTGTAGGAAAACAACAGATGAGGCAGGAATCGCTCCCAGTCTCTGCAAGTGTCAGAAAAGGTCCTCAACATCTGTTTATGGGTGCCATTAAATCGCTCGCAGAGACCGTTAGTCTGTGGATGGTACGGGGAGCTAAGTATTGGTTTAATGCCGCATACCCTCCACAGTTGCTGGGTGAGCACAGCGGTAAATTGGGTTCCCTGGTCGGAGAGAATCTCCTTAGGGAACCCGACCCTAGTAAAAATCCTAACCAGGGCATCAGCAACTGTCTCTGCCTCTATGTTAGACAGCGCTACTGCCTCTGGATAGCGAATGGCATAGTCCACCACGGTGAGAATATATTTCTTACCGGATGGACTAGCCCTGGCCAGTGGACCCACAATGTCAACGGCTATGCGGGCAAAAGGCTCCACAATGATAGGCATGGACATAAGCCTAGCTCTTGGGTGGTCCCCGCGCTTTCCTACCCGTTGACAAGTGTCACACGTACTACAATATATCCGCACAGCCTGATTAAAATTTGGCCAAAAAAAGTTCTGCATGATCCTATAGGCTGTGCGGCGGGACCCTAGATGTCCAGCTAATGGCACATCATGCCCTATCCGCAGAATCTCCTGCCGGTATTTTGCGAGCACCACCAGCTGTTGATTCGACTTTTCTGGGACGATTTAGGGATCCTATATAACCTGTCCCCCACCCACTCATACCGCTCCCTATCTACTCCTTCCTCTCCAGTATCTGCTCTATCTCTATACTTCTGGAGGGTCGGATCTGCCTGGGTTTCCCTCCCAAACTCCTCTGGGGAATCCCAGCTAACAAAGGACTGCCCTAGGATATCAGTCGGGGGAATCAAGTCTTACCTGGGTCTCAGCAGCAGGTGGGCTGGTTCTGGCAGCACGGGTCTGTGCACAGGTAGTCACTGGGTTGACATCGGCAGGTCCCATTGGAGCATAAGCGGACACCAGAGGGGCCAAATCATTCCCAAGCAAGACATCGGCAGACAAGTCTTTCATAACCCCCACATTCACATGTCCAGAGCCCACTCGCCAAATCTAAATGAATCCGGGCAACAGGCAGACGGAACACGGCGCCTCCTGCTACCCCTACTGCTACAGTATTTCCAGTATGCTGGTGTTCGGAAACAAGATTATTTTGGAGCAGGGTCATAGTGGCTCCTGTGTCCCTCAGACCAGTGACCACTTTGCCATTCAGTTTAACTGTCTGCCTGTGCTGCTGGCGGTTATCCTGCTGGGCTGCTTGCACTGGGTCTGCCTCGTGTAGTATACCCCAAAATTCCTCCTGCTCAAGACAGTGAGCGGAAGGCTGGGGTGGCTGTTGATTTCCTCCGGCTGGTCTCCTCCACGACTGTGCTTGGTTAGCGTTATTCAATGGGCACTCTGGTCTCTTGTGCCCCAATTGTTTGCACCCATAGCTCCGGATCTGCTGAGAGTAATCCCGAGCGTTGAATCGGGCTGGCTGAACATAATTGTTCGCTGGTGGCATTGTGGGGGTGCGTTGCGCTTGGGGGTGATGCACTGTAGTGGTTGGAGCTGCTGCTGGTTTATATTCCACTCGGGTAGGGACCTTGGCTGCTGTCTGGTCTAGCTTCCGTGCATCGGTGTATTCATTGGCCAGACGAGCAGCTTCTGGTAAGGTAGCGGGTTTGCGGTCCGTGACCCATTCTCTGACTCCTGCAGGTAACCGATCAAAGCAATGCTCTCCCTCCGTTTCTACAAAATTTCTAAATGCAGAAAAAGGTACCTTTCTCCTCCCATTATTATTATGGGGTACCTCTGCTGCTGCAGCTCCTCTTCCCTGGAGCGCCTGTTGTGCTGCTACCGCTGCTTGCACCTGGACCACAATATCTGCTGCAGGGTTGGGGCCAAAGTGTGCCAGCCTTATCTGGACTGCCCGGTTAAATTGTCTCTCCTCGGGTGTTAGATCCAGTATGGCAGGCACATTAGCTCTCTCCATTCCCTGTGCTGCATCCATCTCCAATAATATAGAAATAATCTCTCTTTTCTTGAGATTACTCGCTGATCGTCCTCTGCGTTCCAATATATCCTTAAGGGTAGCACGCCTTAATTCCTCATACTGCATTTCCACCCTGGGATTTGTAGCTGGCCTTCTGGGTGGTGGGATTCATCCCGTCGCTTGCCACCAATTGTTACGACACTCACCGCCAGGGAGGTAAAGCCGCCGTTTAGTAGATAATCCCTTTTCTCCAGAAATGCAGTTTCAATTCAGCCGACCGTCCAACTCCCGAACGGAGTGTACGAACGCGGCAACTCCCGATCAGCAATTCAGTCGGACTCCTTCCACAGCTAGAAATAACAAAAAGCGCTGTTCCAATAGTAATTCCCCTTCCCCGCAAACGAGACAGAAGCTCCGTATTGAGGGTCAAACAAGATCTTGCTTTACTGTGGGCTACCCGCCCGTATTTATGTGGGTCTCCCACTTGGTGGACACGCCCCTAGGGGACCAAATGGAAAACTGTAATTACAGTAGGACAAAAGTACATTTCAGACATACAGTCACAGACTCTTCCCACAATGCATTATGTTTCTCTCCCCTCTGCCCTGGAGATAATTGGGAAGTAATGCAATTATCTCCAGGACAAAGGCACATCACCATTTTAAACATAAAAACAGAAAGTACATGAAAATACATAACTTTATAATAACAGAATATTCTACATTCATATCACATATCCCCAGATAGCCTGGATCTGAGTGCATATTATTGATGAATAGCGCTCAGATCCCATGCGTATAGTTCAATCGCCATGGAGTCAAAGTTCGTACAGTCCTTCGGTATGCGATTGACTCCATGGGAAGGCTAACTGGGTTCAGTACTTTCGTATGCAGTAAAACTCCCGAACAGCCGGTGTCCGTACGTGTTCGTCGAGACAGCTAAGCGACCCATTGGTTCAGCGGTGTTCGGCAGAAAGAGTGTCCGTTTTTAGTTCCATGAAATCCGAGCCGAACACCGCTGGGCTTTCGTGCGTTTTAAAATGGCCGCTGCCTCGTGGTCGACATACGAACGACGACCACCCTGAAATCGGTTTAATTGAGAAGTGTCTGCGGTTAACCACAACGTTCTAATTGGGATCAAGAGGTTAACCAGCAGCACACTTCTATTCTGGGTGGCCATCCGTTCGGTAGCTTTGTTCGGTCAAAATAGACATTCGTACGGTTGGGCTATGGGAAACAGACATTATATGCACGTACAGCCAAATAGACGAATCCACCATAACAGACAAACGGATGGTTTTGTCACAGAAACTACACTCCAACTTATATTGGTAAAAAAAAAAATGGTTACATATTGTTATCCAATTTATATCTGAAGATTTCCACTTACAAACCAATACAATTTTAGTTGCAAATAGAATAGGCGTTTTTAAGTTTTCATGACACTTTCTACTGGAGGGAAAATTGATGTTCTATAAAATGTATGTGGCTTAAAGGGACAATATAGTCACCAAAACAACTTTAGCTTAATGAAACAGTTTTGGTGTATAGATCATGCCCCTGCTGTCTCAATGCTCAATTGTCTGCCATTTAGGAGTTAAGTCACTTTGTTTATTAAAAAAAAGTCACACCTCCCTACATGTGACTTGCACAGCCTTCCTAAACACTTCCTGTAAAGAGTAATCTAATGTTTATCCTTCCTTTATTGCAAGTTCTATTTAATTTAGATTTTCTTATCCCCTGCTATTTTAATAGCTTGCTATACCCTGCAAGAGTATGTATGTGATTAAAGTTCAATTTACAGAGCAAGAGATAAAATTGTTTAAGGTTAATTACATCTAATTGAAAGTGAAATCAGTTTTTTCTTATGCCGGCTGTTTCAATCAAAGCCAGGGGAGGTGTAGCAAGAAAAACAGTAACAAAGTGATTTAACTCCTAAATGGCAGTGAATTGAGCAGTGAAACCTGAGAGGCATAATATAAACACCCAAACTGCTTCATTAAGCTAAAGTTGTTTAGGTGACTATAGTGTTCCTTTAAGCTCAGAAAAAGAAAATAATTTAAATAAACATGAATTTATTTGAGATTTAATTGAGTCTACCAAATATGTAAGAAGTTTCCTTTCTCTAAATTGCATCTCCAACAGATTTAAGTTATTTTTATATATAAGGTGTAGTGGGGACTAGATACCATCTATGTATAAGTTTAGAGTGAAGTTCTATTATATAAATACAGTGAATGTTCTGAAGAACCTGCTTAATACATTAAGAGGGAAATAGATGTTCAGTTTGGATATCCATCTACTTATTGGAGAGGGCTTATTCCCTTCTAATTAGTTTGAGAGTTAAGTATTTCAGTTGTTGCTTTCAGACACATTTTCCAATTTAAAGAGAGTCTTTTCTTTGTTAGAGATTTGAGATTTACTAATTTGAGATTTACTAATGTTAAAATTAATTGTAACGGATCGCCTGGCACCCCGCCTGGGTAGCTCCGTTAAAGGATGCTCCTAGCGTTTCCTGAGGACTCCAAGCACTCTGGCAGACACCACAATCACCGAATCTGAGAAGCATATAAATCCTCTCAAGCCTCTGAAGCCTCAAGCCTCACACAATGGTTACATCCCATAGATTCCTTCCCCTTAGCCTGGGAGGTAATCCAATTATACATACAGTTTAAAACATTCTTTTTATCCAACTTTCATAACTCTAAAACCATACATCCAATTCACATAAAAATTACATATTCACAATCAATCCATTCAGGGGAACAACATATCAAAAAAATGGCATGAATCAGACCAGGGGTTCAGAAGTTAGTAAAATATCTTTTAAAACCCCCTGCCAGCATGGCTTTCCGGCTCAGACCAGTTTCAGAGTCTTCTATTCTGGAGATAATTGAGAAGTAATTCAATTATCTCCCAGGACAGAGACAAGACTCCATTATGCATATGGTGAGCACAAAGCATTAAAATACTATAAAATACACAAAGTCACATTTTATACATAAAACACAGACATGTCACATATCCCCAGATAGCTGGGATCTGAGTGCACAAAACTACCAAATAGCGCTCAGATCCTATTCACACAGTTCAATTGCCATCGAGCCGAAGTCTTTAACTACGCGAATGGGCTCCATGGCATAGCTATCTGGGTTAACACATTCACATAAAGTCGGGTCCATAGTCCAAAGGCAAGAGGTGGGCAAGCAGCCCCCTCCAAGGACATGTGGCGAGGTCGGTTTCGCCACATTAATGATTTGAATATTTACTGAATTTAGTGATAGTTGAGAATAAGGCCTGAATTGATCTGGAGGGATTTCCCATGGATAGAAAAACATTGTCAGCGTAGAGCGTTATTTTGCACATGCAGTACGCAATCTGAATCCCTTGTATTTCCTCATTTTGATGAATCAGAATAGCTAAGTGTTCAATTGAGAGAATGTAAAGCAAAGATTCCAAAGGGCAAGCTTGGTGAGTTCCAGGTTAGTGACAGCGAACCAGCTTGATTCAAATAGGGGGCCGACACCTTCAGCAGTCAGGTATGTATATAAGGACATTATATAGTGTTTAATAGTACCAGTCAGCCCAAAGCTATCAAGAACTGAGTCTACGTAGGCCCAACTGGCTCTCATAAAAGCCTTTTAGGCATCTAAGGCTAAAAAGCCAACATTTCAATTGATCCATTTCATGAACAATATTTATTATTTTATGAGTGTTATCTATTGGATTTCTATTCATGACAAATCCTGATTGATCTTTATGAAAAATGTTTGGAATTACTGGTTTTAATTGATTGGCTATGAATTTTGAAAATATATATATATATTTTTTTATTTGTATTTACATTTTAGGCATATACATTCACATTAGTAATTCAAGTAAACATGTTAATCATGGTTAGAATATTTCTCAATTTAAACATGAAAAAAAA
This sequence comes from Pelobates fuscus, assembly GCF_036172605.1. NCBI lineage: Eukaryota > Metazoa > Chordata > Amphibia > Anura > Pelobatidae > Pelobates > Pelobates fuscus. Next base: position 112,473,059 of record NC_086325.1, on the reverse strand, counting down.
AGCATAGCCTAAAAACACTTAATTGAGACACATGCGTACATAAACATATATTACATAAACTATGCAGATCAGGAGATTAACTTTCTTATTCCTATGTCATTAACCTTTTTACTATTGCAAGGCGTAATATCTTAATTTCTCGAGTTTACATATTACTTAGCCAGGTGTCAAACAGGTCTTTTTTATTTTGTGTTTTGGGATTTAAATTTAACTTTTCCTTTTCCATCCAAAACTGAAATTTTAACAGTTGAAAATAAATATTTGTATGAAAAGGTATACTTGATTTCCAATTTCTGGCAATCACCAGGGCCGGACTGGGAATTAAAAGCAGACCTGGAAAAAATTTTTTTACCAGCCCCATAATGCGTCGCGCCAGCATAGTGTGCAGATACAGAGTTAGAAAAGAGAACTTAGGGGGGGCGGGGCCTGACCGCCGAGCTGGCTGGACGTGGGGCACCTCGGCTCCTCAAGGAATCCCCAATATCCAGCGCAAAACACCCTAATCTCTCCTGAATACCCGAACAGCTGCTACAAGAAGGCGAGGGGGACCCGAGCACAACTTAAGGGGTGAATACTGACCCCCGTCCTGCCGGCAAGGATGATCGCTGGATGGCTGGGATTGTGGCCTGTCGTGAGGCTCTGGCGGGAGATGCGGCCGGTCTCCCGTGCTTAGTCCGGCGGGACCTCCCATGCACTTAACGAAGGCCCCGTTCACCCCCCCCTGTGGGCCGGGGGGGTTATCCCGGACCCCACCGGGGAAGCAGCGATCTCCTATGTAGCCTCAGTGACAAACGGCGCAAATAGGGTCCGCATGGCGAAAAACAAAATGGCCACCGCATCAATCACCAGCGGCAGAACAGGAGACCCACAGGCACAGACACACTCTTGCTGCACACCAAACAACTCTAAGGAGGAAACGCTCAGACTGTAAAGAAGGCTCACACCTGCATAACATGAGGCAATCTCTCACCATGGTCACCGGAGGATCAGAGGGAACTCAATCGGGACTCTAACCCTGCTGTGTCACAAGCTCCCTCTCTCAAATACCAGAAGCTGCAGCTAGCACAACAAGAGATTAACCCCTCCCTGGCAAGAGACCTGACTACATCAAGGACACTGACCGATCCAGCACAGAGGCAGGGATGATCAAGCGGAGGCTAATTATATATGCCATGTGTATATGTATGTATAAGGTTGTGGACTATGGCAAACCCTGTGTTTCAGCACCTTACCTTTACAAAAATCCCGAGTGTATACTGCAGCTGAATCTCCTTCTGTAATTCCCCATAGAGAGCAAATATGAAGCGAGACCATGTGGAAAACCTAGCGCTCTGCTGCCCCCTGGTGGTTAAATTTATTTAAGCATACAGAAATACACTCTTGATGTTTACTTTTATAGCCTGTACTAACAATCTAATGTTCACACTACTTTAAAAAACCAAAATGTGCATTGTTACACATGCCTCACTAACACTGATCTATGTTAAACGATCTCTCGGCAACAGCTGTTGGGGCATTGCCAGATTATTTGTACTGTTTATCCTATGCACCAAAAATAAAGAATTTAAAAAAAAAAGAAAAGAGAACTTAAAATTAAAAATTATTACTCCAACGTAAAAAAAGCACTCATATGGTTCAAAATAAACAAAAGTGCTGATTTATTTTAAGCAGATGTGCCTTTGCATGTAATCAATGTTTCAGTCCAACTACCATGACATATTAAGGAAAGCTTGGTAATGGGACTGAAATGGTGAATGTATGTTGGGCACAACTGTAAAAAATTGACGTTATCTTGTTTACTTTGAAGTCCTGTGGGTGCGCTCTTCACTTTTAAATATGTTATTGTGCTGGAGTGTGCACCTACCTAGCAACAAGACTGGGCCAATATCTGCTCATTACATATGGTACATATTAATGACATTTCTCTGTGTATTATGCATATATAAATGTACATTAATATATGTGTAACTATAATAGACATACTTATATATATATATATATATATATAATACACACATTAATATACATGTCATATACCAGTGGAGGATCCAGAGCCTGATCCCGGGAGGGGCACTTGTAGATTATTTAAAGAAAAAATCCATGCACAATAACCACTACTGCTCTGTGTAGTGGTTATGGTGCAAGGAGTGCCGGTGTTCTATCATTCTGCTATACCTGTCAGATTTCTATACCCTCGTCACTTCCGGGGAGGGGAATCAGCTGGATCCTGTGCTGCACATGCGTGCTAGCACTCCTGCTACTCCTCCACAGCCAGGTCCTGGAAGGTAAGTAAAACTAGTGTTACACTTTCATTATAGTTAGTGCATTCACTAAGCTTAGGCACACGGGACATTTAGGGTTAAGTGAGGGTTCAAATTAGGGTTAGGTAAGTGCTTCTAACCTCTCTCACTCTCTATTCTTACCCTAACCCTTGGGGTAAGGGTTAAAATAGAGTGTGAGAAATCCCTATTTAGTGATATTCCCCTATTGTGAAATATCACTAAATGTGAACAAGTCCCTAATCCTAACTCTAATTTGAACCCTAACATTAACCCTAAATGTCCCATGTCCTAAGCTTAGTGAATGCACTAACTATAATGAAAGTGTAAAACTAGTTTTACTTACCTTCCAGGACCTGGCTGTGGAGGAGTAGCAGGAGTGCTAGCACGCATGTGCAGCACAGGATCCAGCTGCTTCCCCTCCCCGGAAGTGACGAGGGTATAGAAATCTGACAGGTATAGCAGAATGATAGAACACCGGGACCCCCTCACAGAGTAAGTAGTCAAACCGTTTAAGAACAGTTTGACAACTTACCTGGGGTTTGCTGGGATATGGGGCTGTAGTAGGGTATAGGAGCAGTGGTACAATTTGTGAGGGGTGCAGTGTGTGTGAAAGGTTCAGTGTATGTGTGTGTGGGGGTGTAGTGTGTGAATGCGTAGCGTGTGTGGGGAAATGTGTGTATGGGGGGGCTGTGAATGTTTGTGTGTGCATGGGGGCAGTGTGTGAATGTGTATGGTGTGTGTGTGTGGGGGCAGTGTGTATATGGGGGACAGTGTGTGAATGTGTATGGTGTGTGTGTGTGGGGGCAGTGTGTCTATAGGGCTAGAGTTCACTCTCAACACTGCGACCACCAGGAACTCGTGGTGAGAGTGAACTCTAGCCCATAGCTCCAGGGCTAGAGTTCACTCTCGTGAGAGCCGGAGCAGTGCCGTGGTAACCGCAGCAACGCTTTGTGCTTGTGCGAGAAGGACGCAGAGGAGCTGCAAGCATACCTCCCGGGTCCTTTCTCCCTCCACTGCCGGCTCCACCCTTTCCCTTTGTCTCTCTCTCCCCCACATCTCTCTTCCTCTCTGTCTCTATCTCCCCCTGTCTCTTTTTCCTCCCTCCACCATCTCTCTATCCCCCCTCTGTCTCTTTCCCCCATCCTTTCACTGTGCCCCTCTGTTTTATTTGCCCCCTCCCCTTGTGTCTCTTTATTTCCCCCCTTGAGTCTCTTTATTTCCCCCTCCCCTTTTGTCTCTTTATTTCCCCCCTTGTGTCTCTTTATTTCCCCCTCCCCTTGTGTCTCTTTATTCCCCCCCTTGTCTCTTTATTCCCCTCCTCCCCTTGTGTCTCTTTATTTCCCCCCTCCCCTTGTGTCTCTTTATTCCCCCCCTCCCCTTGTGTCTCTTTATTTCCCCCCTCCCCTTGTCTCTTTATTTCCCCCCTCCCCTTGTGTCTCTTTATTTCCCCCCTCCCCTTGTGTCTCTTTATTTCCCCCTCCCCTTGTGTCTCTTTATCCCCCCCTTGTGTCTCTTTATTCCCTCCCTTGTGTCTCTTTATTCCCCCCTTGTGTCTCTTTATCCCCCCCTGTGTCTCTTTATTCCCTCCCTTGTGTCTCTTTATTCCCCCCTTGTGTCTCTTTATCCCCCCTTGTGTCTCTTTATTCCCTCCCTTGTGTCTCTTTATTCCCCACTTGTGTCTCTTTATCCCCCCCTTATGTCTCTTTATCCCCTCCCTTGTGTCTCTTTATCCCCTCCCTTGTGTCTCTTTATTTCCCCCCTCCCCTCCCCTCCCCTCCCCTCCCCTCCCCTCCCCTCCCCTCCCCTCCCCTCCCCTCCCTTCCCCTCCCCTCCCTTCCCTTCCCTTCCCTTCCCCTCCCCTTCCTTCCCTTCCCTTCCCTTCCCCTCCCATTTACCTGATTGAGTGGGGCTGGGGCTGGGGCCGGCCGCATTCCGCGCTGGAGCCGCCGGACCGGGTGGCAGCCTCGCCGGTCCGGCGGCACTCCTTTCACTAATGCAGACACGCTGGGGGCTGATGGAGGAGGGAGGAGCATGTCTCTGTACGATGCTCCCTCGCGGTCCCCACAATTCCCAGCACAGGAACCGCGAGGGAGCATGGTACAGAGACATGCTCCTCCCTCCTCCGTCAGCCCCCAGCATTAGTGAAAGGAGTGCCGCCGGACCGGCGAGGCTGCCACCCGGTCCGGCGGCTCCAGCGCGGAATGTGGCCGCCGACCGGCCCCTTCAGAGTTTGTGCCACCGGACCGGCCACCCGGTGGCACATACTTACTCAGAGCAGCCCCCAGGTGCCACGGCCCACCGGGAAAATTCCCGGTATCCCGGTGGGCCAGTCCGGCCCTGGCAATCACAATCTTTATTGCAATAAAACTCTGTATTGCCAGACATCGGTTATCTTTTGAGAGTGATTCTAGATTCATATGTAATAATGCATAATTTGGGCCCCAGTTTATATATTCATTTGATAAAAGCCTAAAGTTGTCAAATTCTCATTTCCATATTATTTTATAAAATGGGCAGGACCACCAGATATGTAAATATGTGCCAGCAGGATTTCCACATCTCCAACAATTTGGGTTATAGTTGGAATACATTTTAGATAGTCTCAATGGAACGAGATACCACTTATACATAATCTTAAATTATGTATTAATTTATAGTATTAATCCAGCCCAGCCATGATATGTCCATTGACCGCCATTCTTTCAATGTCTTGTTAGTGTATTTTAATAGTTTTAGAACATTGACTTCCATGGTTCTTTCTACATTTGCTGTTATAGTGATTCCTAGATAGTTTAGTTCTTTCTTAGTCCAAATAAACTCAAATTGTCTTTTTAAGCAGTGATTGTATCACTGTTAATATTAATAGTTTATTCTGTTAATTTTGACACATGTAATTTATCATTTGATATAGCACTATATTTTTTGATTTCCTGCATTAGACAAGTGAGAGAGGTAGCAGGTGATGCTAAAAATAACAGTATATCATCCGCATATAGGGATATTTTTATGTGCCGAACTTCCCTATGAAAACCTTCTATCCCTTTATTTTCTCTAATATTAATAGCTAGTGGTTCAAGTGATACGATGTACAGTAATAGAGACGGGGACACCCCTGTCTTGTTTTGTTTCATAAATCAAACCACCTTGCACACATATATTGGCTCCTATGGTCCTAGCAGAGGGTCTGAATATACAGCCATAATAGCACCATGGATCCATCCCTCTACACCAAAGGACTCCAGTTCATTAGCAAGATAGCCCCAGATGACTCTGTCAAAGGCCTTCTTGGCATCTAGTGACAAAGCCAGTAGGGGTCATCCACTTTTGTTGGATTTATAAAGTATATACAAGATTCTTCTAGTGCATTTACTAGCCGATCTACCGGGAATAAAACCTATTTGGTCCAAATTCATAATTTTTTATATTATCATCTTCATTCAAGTTGCTATTATAGCAGCATATATTTTCATATCTATAATTACGGACATCTGTTGGATTTTTGTTAGTTTTTAATATTGGTAATATGTTGACCTGCAGTAGCTCTTTTGGTGCTTTTGATTTGTTAGCTATTTCATTATATGAATTGGTCAAAGGCTAAATAAGTGTTTGTTTAAAAGTTTTATAAAATAGGTTGCTAAATCCATCAGGGCTTGGGGTTTTATATACATTAAACTTTTCTATCTCTCTATCTACTTCATTAGTGGTAAAGCAAGCATTTAGTATTAGTAAGTCTGATTTTGTTATCTTAGGTATATTCATATTTTTTAAGTATTTTTTTTTATTGTTTCTTTGCAGAGAGACCAAGATTATACAATTTGTTATAAAATTCATAAATTATTTGGCCTATTTTCACTGGGGTAGAGAATATTTCACTTCTATCTACTAACTTATTCATTCTATTTTTAGAATTACTTTTTTGTAATTTTTTTTGTAAGGTTTTTACTTGCTATATTCCCAGTGTAGTAGTTATTTATTTTTCATTTATTCAAAGTAAAGTTGATTTTTTCTTCTGTTTTTAGGTTTATTTTATTTTGCAGTTCCATCAACACTAGTTTGTTTTGGTTTGTAGGTTTCTGTTTTTTGAATTTTAAAAATATCTTAATATCTACATTAATCCGATATATAGGTCTGTAATTAGATAGTAGAGTAGAATATTTTCCAGTTTTTTGAATTGGAGATATAGTAGCTTGGAGCATGTACTGTGGAATGCATTTAGAACAGAAATTTTGAAACGTCTTTAATAGTAAAGGTGTAATAATGTCTTGAATATCTGTCTGGGCCTGGCCCTTTAGAGGGTTCCATGTCTGTAATGGTTTTAATAACTTCTAATTCCGAAAGAGGTTTATTCAATCTTTGAAGTTATCATTATTGATTTTAGGAAGTTCTAAATTAGTCAGAAAGTTATTAACACTATTTTGGAAAACACATTGGTTTTTAGGTTATATAGTTTTTTTATAGTAATTAGCAAAAATATTAGCAATTTTATTTGGAGAGTAAACTGATTTATTATTTGGAGTAAGTTATTCAATACATTTTTTGTTTCTTCTTATTTATCAGTATATTTAATAGTCTTTTCCCTACTTTGTTGCTATTGTGATACCACCTGTGTTTAAGATGGGAAATAGTTATTTTAACCAAGTCTAAGACCCTCTCATTTATTTCCGTTCTGATTCTTCCAATCTCTTTGATTCTCTAAGGACACGTATTTAACCTTTAAATTTTACAGAGCTTAATATATAAATTGGAGAGTGTGATTTCTTTTTTTGTTCTTTTTTTGAAAGCCAAGTTTTATAAGTAAAAGTAAACCCCGCACAAAACATTTAAGAGTGCACCAAAAGATAGAGGGTGAAACAACCCGTTATCATTGATATGCACAAATCTCCTAATTTCATTATTCAGAAATTCCAAATGAGAATTAGAAGTTAATAGACTTTCATTAAGTCTCTATCTGGTTCTATACTAATACTCCCTATTGTTTGAGATTTAAAAAAAAAACAAAACTGGAGGGTTGTCAGTCAAGGTGATTGAACCGATTTCTACTTTATTAATAAGTTTGAAGCAATTTAGGTTGGTTAAAAAAATATCTATACGTGAATAAGATTGATGTTCAGAAGAGAAATTCATGAATACCAACTTCCGAGGACTTCACATGGGGTCCACTGGAGGGATTTTAACTATGATTTCTATCCAGTTTCAGGTTCACTACAAGTTCCTCACCAATTATCAATCTAGCAGTAGAAAACTAATCAATCTTATTGTATAGTTTCTTTAAGAAATTCAATGGTGACTGATTTGGTGTGTAAATATAAACTAATGTATACAGAACATCGTTCAATTTAAAAACAAAAAGAGTGCACACTCTTACAGCAAGGTGAAATTAGGCTCTACACTTAAGTGGAGGATTCCCTTAACCTTCACAAATAGTCACATACAAAGATAAAAAATATAAGTGGAGCACTAAAATACCTGTACAAACGAATACTAGATATATGTTGATGGAATCGTAATTACAATTTCCCTTTAAATAATAAACAACCAAATCATAGTGCAGACATTTGGAATGCAATAGGAAATAGAGCAAAAATCATATAAATTTCCAACTCACAAATATAGAGCCAAAAGGTCACCTGGCTCTAGTGATAGACGCCTTGGGATCTTTTGATCCACTACCTTTTCTTTGTCTCCTCCTGGTCTCCCCCACTCCCAATAATATGGTAGAGATGTAGATAGGAAGATTTCCTAGTGGTTAAGAAGTAATTTATTAAATAAATAAAAATCACAATAAAAATAACATAAAAGATTCTATTGAATCAAAATACATCAAATAAGTCCTTCAAGTAAATCCAAAACGTGTTTCGCCATTGACTGGCTTCCTCAGTTGGTGTAAATACTCGAATGTAAACGTCTCCTCTTGTATAGGTCTGTAATGAATTCATTACCGGCATCTGTGAGGGTAAACCTCCAATTGGTGGAACGCACGCATGACACGCACGTCCTTTATATTGTTTATATTATATTTTTATATTTATATTTTTCTCTTTGTATCGTTCAAGTTAACAATTACGATTTGAAAACAGCAATTATTGTCCAAAATTTGGTGAACTAGCTCTACTTTAATTTTCTCAAATATGATAATGGCCCACACCTCTCCTTTTTGACCTTCCATATTTGCCAAACAAAAACATAAAAACATTAGAGTAATGGTTACATTTCCATATTTTTTTGTCACTTATGGCTCCCACCCGTCGCTAATAGGTTGGGGCTTTAGGGGGACCTTAGGTCCACCGTTTAGTGTAATAGCCCCCACTAATCAATTATCTCCCCATTAATTATTTTAATATGTAAACCACCATGTTGCTTTTTATTGAATTAGGGTGTTGAAAGGCCTTTTTGAAGGCTCGCCACTGTTTAGTAGAAATGCCATGGCACTAATCGGTTCGGAATTTCATTGATTTGAATGAAAATCTGAACCAAACTAAATTTCATTTTGACACGAATGGACAAACTTTCAATTTTCTATTGAATTGGTGAATTCACCAGCGCCTTGTTTAAATGACAGTATGTTCGAATGACGAATGAAGCAACTAGAGATGACATAGGAAAGGTGAGTATTGTGGGAAATTTTCTTTGACCATAGGAAATGGAGCGGACTTAAGCTGCTCATTTGTTCAAAGAAGGCCAAGCATAGGAAAAATACACAAGACAAATAATTCTCTACTTTGTCTTATGTTTTAAAGAAAACTAGATTAGACCGGGAGAAAAGAAGAACAGATCCTGAGAGAGGAAGAGAAGAGGAAACAATAGGATTAAGGTAAGTTTGGCATGACAGTGCCGCTTTAATCAGCACTAAGGAATTACTAAAACCATGAGATATCAGTGCAGAGCCAGCTCTAAGCAAATCATGTACAAAGAGGGACATATTCATTTTAGGGGTGTGAGAAGGCATATGGTGAGGCTGTTTAAGAAATGTCAGATGACTTGCTAAGAAGAATTTATGCAAGAATAGTGTATCTTATTTATACAGCCTGATTTAGAAACAAATGTATTTTAATTTAAAGACACATTCTTTCAGGAAGTGTTCCAGAGGATTGGAGGAAGGCAGATGTGCTTCCTATATTCAAAAAGGGTTCATAATCCTTGCCTGGAAATTATAGACCCGTGAGCTTAATTTCTGTGGCTGGAAAAGTATTTGAAAGGTTATGAAGGGATAATATTCAAGAATTTCTTGGGAAGAACATGGTTATCAGCGAAAATCAGCATGAAGCACAGGTCATGTCAAACTAACTTGATTGCATTCTACGAAGAAGTAAGAAGAAGTATAGCTCAGGGTGTTGCAGTGGATTTAATCTATTTGGATTTTGCCAAGGCATTTGGTACAGTTCCACACAATAGATTAGTGTTCAAACTCAAAAAAAATCGGTCTAGATGGAAATTCTTGTTCTTGGGTAGAACATTTGCTTACAAATAGAGTACAAAGAGTTGTCATTAATGGTAAATTTTGAACATGGACAGGGGTGGCAAGTGGTGTCCCTCAGGGTTCTGTTCTGAAACTCCTTCTATTTAACATGTTTATAAATTATCTTGAAAAAAGCATTGAAAGTCATGTTTCAGTGTTTGCAGATGACACAAAACTCTGTAAAGTAATACAATGTGAGTGTAACAGGGTTTTGGGGATGCCCCCTAGTGTCTTTGGGGTCCTTAAACCTAGTTAACTCACTATGCCTGACAGGCGGATCCTGAGCCTCCGCTATCTGGGAGCTGGGGTACATGTCTGCGGCAGCGCCTCCACCCAGTGGAGCATCCGGGGTAGGGATGTGGGGTCCCACTGGGAACATACTTGGTGCAATGAGACTGACACAGCCTAACTGGAACTAACTTTATATGGTAAATAGCAATTGAACCAACATACATAGGAAAATACAATGGCGTAACAGATAACAATGCAAATGTGGATTTTCCTCACTCACCCACCAGCACACCTGCGTCCCACCCCCTTATCTTCGCCCTAGCGGCCGTTGGTGCACATAGGAGAGTTGGGGCCCTAATAAGTCCTGCTCCACAGGGTCACTGACGCAGCCTCAGATGTGTAATGTCCGTACGGGACCTCAGAGTCTTTACTGTGAGTGAGGAGACAGGTGCCCTGTGGTGATACAGGGAGAGGCTTGGCTTACCCTCACAACACAATTAACCAGGTAGTCAGTAGCAGTCTCCTCTCACTGGATTCACCAAACGTCTGGACTCAATGCTTGTCTTTGCCAGCAGGTCCCTCTCTCATCTGGTGTGATCTTGGGTGAAACAAGTTCTCTCCGCCAGGTTCCATCTCTGTGCTACAGTCTCTCACATGTCCTCCTTTTCAGCTCAGCATGTCATCCTTCTAGAATCCTTTAGGCCCTCCTCCCCAGAGCTGTGCAGGAAACCCTCACAGGAACTGCGATGATGCCACACTCCTCTCACTGATTTCAGCAAGTCATGTGATCAATGCTCAATGTTTTATTAACAACATACTGGGGCCATGTGCCATCTACTGGGCACTTCAGATAATGCAGCCTGTGTAACTTCACATGGTTACATGAGCAAGATATTACCTTCCTGCAGAGGGATTTAGACAGACTTGGCGACTGGGCACTCAAATGGCAGATTAAATTTAATGTTGAAAAATGCAAAGTTATGCACTTCGGCGTAAAGAATACACAAGCAAGGTATACCCTTAATGGAAGCAAATTAGGGATAACAACACACGAAAAGGACTTTGAAATTGTTATAGACAACAAACTATGCAACAATGTGCAATGTCAATCAGCAGTGGCTAAGGCCAGTAAGGTATTGTCATGCATGAAAAAGGGCAATTATTTTCGGGATGAGAATATAATTTTGCCTCTTTATAAATCACTGGTAAGACCACATCTTGAATATGCTGTGCAATTTTGGGCACCTGTTCTGAAGAAGGATATTATGGCACTAGAAAAAGTGCAGAGGTGGGCTACAAAATTAATAAAAGGAATGGAACATATCAGCTATGAAGAAAGGTTAACAAATTTAAACCTATTTAGTTTAGAAAAATGTCGCCTGAGAGGGAACATTATACAAATATATTCAGGGCCAATACAAACCATTGTGTGGAAATCTATTCACAAACTAAATAAATCTACATTTACATAGGACACAAAGTCATGCATTTAGACTGGAAGAAAGAAGATTTTGTCTAAGGCAAAGGAAAGGTTTTTTTACTGTAAGAACAATAAGGATGTGGAATTCTCTGCCTAAATAAGTGGTTTTATCAGAGTCCATACAGATGTTCAAACAGCAACTAGATGCATACTTGCAAAAACAGAATAGTCAATAGTTATAATTTTTCAATGTAGGGTAATAGCTTCTTGGTCCAAAGATAAATCTGACTGCCATTCTGGGGTCAAGAAGGAATTTTTTTTCCTATTTTGTTGCAACATTGGAAGTGCTTCAAACTGTGTTTTTTTGCCTTCTTTTGGATCAACCGCAAAAAAAAACAAATGTGAGGAAGGCTAAATTTGATGGACACAAGTCTCTTTTTAGCTATGTAACTATGTAACTATGTACTGCTGTGAATATTATTGTTGTGGAGCTCTCTTACTTTCTCAGACACACAAACAATATTGAACTCCTAGAAAAGTGGGACTTTTGGATAGAAAACAGGGACAGAGGGATTTTGGATTATCACTTATGAGGTATAATGCAGCAGGATACTGACAGACTCCTTATTACATTTGCCACTGGCAATACTGTCAAGCTGCGATGATAGAGATGATAGCGATGGCGATTCCTCACATAGGAAAGATACATAAAACAAAGTATTCCTTACTTTGTCTTATGTTTTAAAGAAAACTAAATTAGACAGGAAGAAAGGGAGAACAGATCCTAAAAGAGGAAGAGAAGAGGAAACAGTGGGAGAAAGATAAGCTCAGCATGACAGTGCCGCTTTAATCAGCAATAGAGAATTACTGAAACCATGAGATATCAGTGCAGAGCCAGCTCTCAGCAAATAGTGTACAAAGAGGGACTTCTTCATTTTAGGGGCGTGAGTGGGGATATGGTGGGGCTGTTTAAGAAATTTTAGATGACTTGCTAATAAGAATTTATGCAAGAATAGTGTATCTAGTTTATTCCTCACACTCTAAATTTTATTTGGAAGACAGGTCCACTGGTTCTCCTCTCAGGGTCATCTGGAGGAATCTGATCAAACTCTGTGAGATGTTGTAATATAGCTCTAGTTCCTGGAAATGCCAGGTCTTGATGGCTCTCGTAGTGGGCCGGTCGCTCATCCCTGAAAAGGGTCACATAATTGCCCATCTCTCACCCAAGTTCCGCTCTCCCCTAAGAGAAGGAAACTAGCTCATTTTCTCTACTCTTAGTTCATAGTTGAGGTATTTCCTTTGATATAATGGGATGCTTCCAAGGTGAGTAAAGTAAAGTAAAAAATAAATATACAGTATCTTACAAAAGTGAGTACACCCCTCACATTTTTGTAAATATTTTCTTATATCTTTTCATGTGACAACACTAAATAAATGACACTGCTACAATGTAAAGTAGTAAGTGTACAGCCTGTATTACAGTGTAAATTTGCTGTCCCCTCAAAATAACTCAACACACAGCCATTAATGTCTAAACTATTGGCAACAAAAGTGAGAACACTCCTAAGTGGAAATGTCAAAATTATGCCCAATTAGCCATGTTCCCTCCCTGGTGTCATGTGACTCATTTGTGCAACAATTTCTCAGGTGTGAATGGGGAGCAGATGTGTTAAATTTGGTGTTATCACTCTCACACTCTCTCATACTAGTCACTGGAAGTTCAACATGGCACCTCATGGCAAAGAACTCTCTAAGGATCTGAAAAAGAAATAATTGTTGCTCTACATAAAGATTGCCTAGGCTATAAGAAGATTGCCAAGACCCTGAAACTGAGCTACAGCATGGTGGGCAAGACCATACAGTGGTTTCACAGGACAGGTTCCACTCAGAACAGGCTCTGCCATGGTTGACCAAAGAAGTTGTGTGCACGTGCTCAGCGTCATATCCAGAAGTTGTCTTTGGGAAATAGACATATGAGTGCTGCCAGCATTGCTGCAGAGGTTGAAGGGGTGTGGGGTCAGCCTGTCAGGGCTCAGACCTTATGCCGCACAGTGCATCAAATTGGTCTGCATTGCTGTCGTCCCAGAAGGAAGCCTATAATACAGATGATGCACAAGAAAGCCTGCAAACCGTTTGCTGAAGACAAGCAGACTAAGGACATGTATTACTAGATCCATGCCCTGTGGTCCAATGAGACCACACTAAACTTATTTTGCTCAGATGGTGTCAAGCATGTGTGGCGGCAACCAGGTGAGGAGTACAAAGACTTGCCTACAGTCAAACATGGTGGTGGGAGTGTCATGGTCTGAGCCTGCATGAGTGTTGCCGGCACTGGGGAGCTACAGTTTATTGAGGGATCTATAAATGCCAACATGTATGTGGCGGAACCAACCCCGCCACTTGTGCCTGGAGAGGACTGCTTGCCAGCCTCTTGCCCTGCGACTATGGCCATGGGATGTATTGCCCTTCTAGGAATTGATTTGGGCATATTGTATTTTATTATGCTGCTGCTGGCCCTTTAAGAACCATCTGGGGACATACTGTGGAGTTACTGGGTGGCCACCATTTCATGTATCAGAGGCATATGGTGAGAACAATGGATGGTGGCCATTTTAACTCACAGACACTGTTTGGACTTTTCTACACGGTGCCATCTCACCGGTATTTGGTGCACAAAGACATTGTGCAGTAGTTTTAAACTATACAACAGGGGACACATTATACAGTAATTATTTTTCATATAGCCTGTATATGTTCTGCAAAACTGCATTAAACTGTATCTTCCAAACTACTGAACGGATCTGGGTGAATTTTGGATATGTGGTTCACCCAGATCTCCCGGTTCTGAGGATATTTTATGGGGTTATTGCATGTTTTGGGGTCCCTGTGATATGTTTTATTTTTTTTTTATATATAAATCTTTATTTTCGTTTTTTTTTTTTATAATACAAATTCATTCAAGTGAAGGCACAGCTTGCAACTGTGTAGTTTTTAAACACGGTACCAGAGATTATTTTCCAGTGACAAATCAATAAATAGTAATTATAAGTACCAGTCAGACCTTGTATTGGTAAGCATCTTCATTGGACAGTATTCTGCTGTGTCTTACATCTTACGTCCTTGCATTCATACAGACATACTTGTCATACATATCTCCTAAACCTTAACCATACCTCCTACCCATTCTCTCATCTACGGATAGCTATCTCTGTGGGGGGGGGGGGGGGTTATATTGTGGTTGATAAATCTAACCCAAGGGGTCCAGACCTCATTATATTTTTCTCTAGATATCTTGGCTATCCCAGCTTCCATGTTGCGTTGGTATTCCATTTGTATACATATCTCCTGCCATTGTAACCCGCCCATTTGTCTCCAGTTTCTGGCCATAACTATTTTTATTGCCATACAAATGTGAATCCAAAGGATTTTTACTTTTGTATTGCTTTTTGGAAGGTCTAAGTGGAACAGGAACATTTGAGGGATAATCTCAGTCCGAACGTCAAACATAGAGTCTGCCAGTTCCACTACAAATGATTTCATTGGTTTCAGCTCCTCACAGTCCCACCAGATGTGGGAGAATGTACCCAGCTCCCTACCGCATCTCCAACAATCTGGTAAGAGTGTGGGTTGAAATCTGTGAAGACGGGTAGGGACCAGGTACCAACGGTATACTAATTTAAAGTACACTTCCTGTATATTCACCCCGTGTATGTATTTTTTTACTGCTTGTAGGCCCAACAGCCAATCCTCCACTGAGGATGAAAAATCAAGTTCTTGCTCCCATTTATGCATTGCTGGCGCTTTGTCTATTTGTCTTTGGCTTCTTGCAAATTGGTTGTATCTAGAAGCGATTTTTTTTTTATAGTGAGATGCTACAAATTGGTCCATTGGGGAGCTTTCCGAGAAATCCTTCCCCATAGTGAAGGATTTTATTCTTAAATAATTAAAAATTTCCTTCGCTGGGAGATTGTATTTGGCTTGTAGTGTTGGGAATGGCAGCATTTTATTGTTATTTAAAAGTTCCGCTATTCTTTCTACGCCACCGTTTTCCCATTCTTGTATATTTATGTCCTTTATATAGAATTTTAGGATTGTTAGTGGGGCGTTTAATGATATATGTTTTGTTCCATATTTCTTTTTCAAGTGCTTTACGGTGTAAATCATTGTATTATTCATTGGGTTGCTAGAACTTATGTTTTTTAAAAGTTCACTGTCGCACCACCAGAGTGATAAAGGTTCCAAACCGCCAAGATCTAATTTTTCAATGTCTAACCAGTTTGGTCTAGCCGTTGTGTGGTTGTCACACTTAATTAGGTGTGCCACCATATTATTCATATATAATTTCTGTATATCTGGGAAACGGATCCCCCCTTCTTTCCAGTCTCTCTGTAGTATTTCCAGTGAGACTCTAGGTCTCCTATCTTGCCAGATATAATTTGATAGTTGCCTTTGGAAACCGCGTATCGTCTGGTATGTCACCCTCAGCGGGAGATTACTAAATAGGTATGTCAACTTAGGAAGGAGATAAAAGTTTACTGCTTCGATCCTACCCAACCAAGAGAGTTCCAATCCCTGCCAATTTTTTAAGGTGTTCCTGAAATAGGTGGAAATATCAGTGTAGTTAAGTTCTCCAGTTTCTCTATAATCTAGAGAAAATTTTACCCCTAAGTATTTTATTTTATTTGTTTCCCAGTCGCATTTAAAATCTTTTTTAAGTTTATCTAGACCTGGTCCACTCAGGCCTTTTAACAGAATCTGTGTTTTCTTTATATTTATTTTATAACCCGAGTGTGTACCAAATTCATTGATAAGCCGAAATACGGCTGGGATAGATCTAGTAGGATCTGCCAGGGTCAGTAGGACATCATCTGCATATAATGCAATTTTATTCTCGATCTTATTCACCTTTAACCCGCTGATGTCTACGTTCTGTCTGATCGCGGCTGCCAACGGTTCTATGGACAGGATATATAGCAGGGGTGCCAGAGGGCATCCCTGTCGCGTCCCATTTCTAATAGGGAACCAATTTGATTGAAACATATGTCCTGATACTTTTGCTTGCGGATCCTTATATAGCGCCAATGTGCTCTCCTTAAAGAAACCCTCGATGCCGAAGGCCCCCAGTACTTCTTCCATGTACCTGTGATATGTTTTATAAAACTGTATTTCTCTGCCTGTGATAATTATATCACCCATTGTGTTCAGTAATCATATCACAGGCAGAGGGGTGCATTTTGTGTGGGAGTGTCTGTGTGTATTGTACGGATTGATTGGTTGTATTCCAAAACCCTGTGGGCAGTACTATGTTTGTGAATTGTGAATAAAAGAGGCTGTATGTGCCAGTACAGTCCGTTCTGCTTGACCCTCAAAACGAAGTGTCGTCTCGTTGTTGGGGGAATTGGATTGTATGCTTATTGCCAGGAGTGTAAGCTGATTGTATGCTTTTCCTGTTCAGCTGTTGCTTGAGAGCATTCATATGCTTCTTCGGTTTGGTGGTTGTGGTGTCTGCTGCAGTGCTTGGAGTCCTCAGGAAGCGCTAGGAGCATCCTTCAACGGAGGTACCCAGTTGGGGTGCCGTTAATCCGTTACAATGTACTGTGACATACTGAAGCAGAACATGATTCCCTCCCTTCGGAGACTGGGCAAACATGATAACGACCCCAAACAGACCTCCAAGACGACCACTGCCTTTCAAAAGAAGCTGAAGGAAAAGGTGATGGACTGGCCAAGCATGTTTCCAGACATAAACCCTATTGAGCATCTGTGGGGCATCCTCAAATAGAAGGTGGGGGAGCGCAAGGTCTCTAACATCCACCAGCTCTGTGATGTCATCATGGAGATGGAGGAGTGGAAGAGGACTCCAGTGACAACCTGTAAAGCTCTGGTGAACTCCCTGCCCATGAGGTTTAAGGCAGTGCTGGAAAATAATGGTGGCCACACAAAATATTGACACTTTGGGTATAATTGGGACATTTCCTTTAGGGGTGTACTCACTTTTCCTGCCAACGGTTTAGACATTAATGGCTGTGTGTTGTTATTTTGAGGGGACATCAAATTTACACTGTTATACAGCCTGGGCACTTACTACTTTACATTGTAGCACAGTGTCATTTCTTCAGTGTTGTCACATGAAAAGATATAATAAAATATTTATAAAAATGTGAGGGGTGTACTCACTTCTGTTAGATACTGTACACTAATCTCTACAGATAGTAAAGAGATTGTAGTACTTAGGAGCAGGTATGCGTGTGTAGAGTTGGTGTTTGTATATAATTTTAGCATTTTAATACAGGGATGTGTTTGTATGTAATGTTTGCATTAGTGTGCAGAGGTTTGGATGTAGTGTTGGATTTTAAATGCAGATGCACATTTATGTGTAGTATTGGCGTTTAACCCCTTAAGGACGGAGCCAGGGCCGGACTGGCCCACCGGGATACCGGGAATTTTCCCGGTGGGCCGCGGCACCTGGGGGCTGCTCTGAGTAAGTATGTGCCACCGGGTGGCCGGTCCGGTGGCACACACTCTGAAGGGGCCGGTCGGCGGCCGCATTCCGCGCTGGAGCCGCCGGACCGGGTGGCAGCCTCGCCGGTCCGGCGGCACTCCTTTCACTAATGCTGGGGGCTGATGGAGGAGGGAGGAGCATGTCTCTGTACCATGCTCCCTTGCGGTTCCTGTGCTGGGAATTGTGGGAACCGCGAGGGAGCATGGTACAGAGACATGCTCCTCCCTCCTCCATCAGCCCCCAGCGTGTCTGCATTAGTGAAAGGAGTGCTGCCGGACCGGCGAGGCTGCCACCCGGTCCGGCAGCTCCAGCGCGGAATGCGGCCGGCCCCAGCCCCACTCAATCAGGTAAATGGGAGGGGAAGGGGAAGGGGAAGGGGAATGGGAAGGGGAAGGGGAGAAATAAAGAGACACAAGGGGGGGATAAAGAGACACATGGGGGGATAAAGAGACACATGGGGGGTAAAGAGACACAAGGGGGGGATAATGAGACACAAGGGGGGGATAAAGATACACAAGGGGGGATAAAGAGACACAAGGGGGGATAAAGAGACACAAGGGGAGGGGGAAATAAAGAGACACAAGGGGAGGGGGGATAAAGAGACACGGGGGGGATAAAGAGACACAGGGGGGGATAAAGAGACACGGGGGGGATAAAGAGACACAGGGGGGATAAAAAGACACAAGGGGGGATAAAGAGACACAAGGGGGGGAATAAAGAGACACAAGGGGGGATAAAGAGACACAAGGTGAGGGGGGAAATAAAGAGACACAAGGGGAGGGGGAAATAAAGAGAGACAAGGGGAGGGGGGAAATAAAGAGACACAAGGGGAGGAGGGGAATAAAGAGACAAGGGGGGAATAAAGAGACACAAGGGGGGATAAAGAGAGACAAGGGGAGGGGGGAAATAAAGAGAGACAAGGGGAGGGGGGAAATAAAGAGAGACAAGGGGAGGGGGAAATAAAGAGAGACAAGGGGAGGGGGGAAATAGAGACACAAGGGGAGGGGGGAAATAAAGAGACACAAGGGGAGGGGGGAAATAAAGAGACACAAGGGGAGGGGGGAAATAAAAAAGAGGGGCACAGTGAAAGGATGGGGGAAAGAGACAGAGGGGGGATAGAGAGATGGTGGAGGGAGGAAAAAGAGACAGGGGGAGAGAGAGACAGAGAGGAAGAGAAATGTGGGGGAGAGAGAGACAAAGGGAAAGGGTGGAGCCGGCAGGGGAGGGAGAAAGGATCTGGGAGGTCAGCCTGCAGCTCCTCTGCGTCCTTCTCGCACAAGCACAAAGCGTTGCTGCGGTTACCACGGCACTGCTCCGGCTCTCACGAGAGTGAACTCTAGCCCTGGAGCTATGGGCTAGAGTTCACTCTCACCACGAGTTCCTGGTGGTCGCAGTGTTGAGAGTGAACTCTAGCCCCATAGACACACTGCCCCCACACACACACCATACACATTCACACACTGCCCCCCATATACACACTGCCCCCACACACACACACCATACACATTCACACACTGCCCCCATGCACACACAAACATTCACAGCCCCCCCATACACACATTTCCCCACACACGCTACGCATTCACACACTACACCCCCACACACACATACACTGAACCTTTCACACACACTGCACCCCTCACACATTGTACCACTGCTCCTATACCCAACTACAGCCCCATATCCCAGCAAACCCCAGGTAAGTTGTCAAACTGTTCTTAAACGGTTTGACTACTTACTCTGTGAGGGGGTCCCGGTGTTCTATCATTCTGCTATACCTGTCAGATTTCTATACCCTCGTCACTTCCGGGGAGGGGAAGCAGCTTGATCCTGTGCTGCACATGCGTGCTAGCACTCCTGCTACTCCTCCACAGCCAGGTCCTGGAAGGTAAGTAAAACTAGTTTTACACTTTCATTATAGTTAGTGCATTCACTAAGCTTAGGACATGGGACATTTAGGGTTAATGTTAGGGTTCAAATTAGAGTTAGGATTAGGGACTTGTTCACATTTAGGGATATTTCACAATAGGGGAATATCACTAAATAGGGATTTCTCACACTCTATTTTAACCCTTACCCCAAGGGTTAGGGTAAGAATAGAGAGTGAGAGAGGTTAGAAGCACTTACCTAACCCTAATTTGAACCCTCACTTAACCCTAAATGTCCCGTGTGCCTAAGCTTAGTGAATGCACTAACTATAATGAAAGTGTAACACTAGTTTTACTTACCTTCCAGGACCTGGCTGTGGAGGAGTAGCAGGAGTGCTAGCACGCATGTGCAGCACAGGATCCAGCTGATTCCCCTCCCCGGAAGTGATGAGGGTATAGAAATCTGACAGGTATAGCAGAATGATAGAACACCGGCACTCCTTGCACCATAACCACTACACAGAGCAGTAGTGGTTATTGTGCATGGATTTTTTCTTTAAATAATCTACAAGTGCCCCTCCCGGGATCAGGCTCTGGATCCTCCACTGGTATATGACATGTATATTAATGTGTATTATATATATATATATATATATATATATATATATATATATATATATATATATATATAATTATGTCTATTATATTTACACATATATTAATGTACATTTATATATGCATAATACACAGAGAAATGTCATTAATATGTACCATATGTAATGAGCAGATATTGGCCCAGTCTTGTTGCTAGGTAGGTGCACACTCCAGCACAATAACATATTTAAAAGTGAAGAGCGCACCCACAGGACTTCAAAGTAAACAAGATAACGTCAATTTTTTACAGTTGTGCCCAACATACATTCACCATTTCAGTTCCATTACCAAGCTTTCCTTAATATGTCATGGTAGTTGGACTGAAACATTGATTACATGCAAAGGCACATCTGCTTAAAAGAAATCAGCACTTTTGTTTATTTTGAACCATATGAGTGCTTTTTTTTACGTTGGAGTAATAATTTTTAATTTTAAGTTCTCTTTTCTAACTCTGTATCCGCACACTATGCTGGCGCGACGCATTATGGGGCTGGTAAAAAATTTTTTTCCAGGGCTGCTTTTAATGCCCAGTCCGGCCCTGGACGGAGCCAAATGATCAAAACAAAACTTAACCCCTTAAGGACACATGACATGTGTGACATGTCATGAATCCCTTTTATTCCAGAAGTTTGGTCCTTAAGGGGTTAAACAAACCACAGAATTTGGCTCTATGCCTGTTCAACTATAATTGACCTCTTTCATACTAAGTGCACCCACACTTATTATATATCGGTTTGTTCAGGGGAAACAGGGCTTTCATTCCATATCAAACATATCAAACATTCATATATAGAACTCCATTTTATATGAATAAAATCTAAAAAAGTTTGAAAAATTGAGAAATTTTGATATTTTTCAATTTCTGCATGTCAATTTAACTGTTAATGTCACAATACTGTTTGGTTTTACTGCAATAAAACATACATATTTGTATTCAGAAATGTCTCATGAGTAAAACAGTGACCCCATGTATAGATTTTATGGTGTTTTGGAAAGTTACAGGGTCAAATATACGTCTTGTCTATTTATTTATTTTTTACATAAAAATTTCACAGATTGGTTTGCTGGGCCTAGGTTGCCTTTGAGACCGTATGGCAGTCAAGAAATGTAAGTTACCCCATCATGGCATACCATTTGAAAAAGTAGACATCCCAGGGTATTCAAAATGGGGTATGCCCAGTCTTTTGTAGTAGCCACTTGGGCAAAAACGCTAGCCAAAGTTAGTGTTCGTTTTTTTTTTTTTTTTTTTTCATTTTTCACATAAAAACTGTACTTTTACTGATAATATTAACATCAGTATATAGTTTACTGCCCTGAAACACTCCCAGTTCTGTTCAGTGATGTCTCACGAGCGCCACGGTACCCCCTATGTATAGGTTTTATGCGTTTTTTGAAAGTTGCAGGGTCATATTTACGGCTTATCCATATATGCTTTTTCACAATGAAATTTGTCATATTGGTTTGCTGTGTCTAGGCTGCCTTTGAGACCGTATGGAAGCCAAGAAATGAAAATTACCCCTTAATGGCATACCATTTGAAAAAGTAGACATCCGAAGGTATTCAAAATGGGGTATGGCCAATCTTTTGTAGTAGCCACTTGGGCACAAATGCTAGCCAAAGTTAGTGTTCCGTGTTTTTTTTTGCGTTTTTCACATAAAAACTGTACTTTTACTGAGAATATTATTGTCAGTATATAGTTTACTGCCCTGAAACACTCTTAGTTCTGTTTAGTTCTGTTCAGTGATGTCTCACGAGCGGCACGGTACCCCCTATGTATAGGTTTTATGCGTTTTTTTGAACGTTACAGGGTCATGTATACGGCTTATCCATTTATGCATTTTCACAATTAAATTTGTCAGATTAGTTTGCTGTGTCTAGGCTGCCTTTGAGACTGTATGGCAGCCAAGAAATGAAAATTACCCCTTAATGGCATACCATTTGAAAAAGTAGACATCCCAAGGTATTCAAAATGGGGTATGGTCAATCTTTTGTAGTAGCCACTTGGGCACAAATGCTAGCCAAAGTTAGTGTTCCGTGTTTTTTTTTGCGTTTTTCACATAAAAACTGTACTTTTACTGAGAATATTATTGTCAGTATATAGTTTACTGCCCTGAAACACTCCTAGTTCTGTTCAGTGATGTCTCATGAGCGGCACGGTACCCCCTATGTATAGGTTTTATGCATTTTTTGAACGTTACAGGGTCATGTATACGGCTTATCCATTTATGCATTTTCACAATTAAATTTGTCAGATTAGTATGCTGTGTCTAGGCTGCCTTTGAGACCGTATGGCAGCCAAGAAATGAAAATTACCCCTTAATGGCATACCATTTGAAAAAGTAGACATCCCAAGGTATTCAAAATGGGGTATGGCCAGTCTTTTGTAGTAGCCACTTGGGCACAAATGCTAGCCAAATTTAGTTTTTTTTACTGATAATATTAACATCAGTATATAGTTTACTGCCCTGAAACACTCCCAGTTCTATTCAGTGATGTCTCACGAGCGCCATGGTACCCCCCATGTATAGGTTTTATGGGGTTTTGGAAAGTTATAGGGTCAAATATACGCTTGTCCATTTTTGGTTTTACACATTGAAAATTGGCAAAGCGATTTTCTGGGCCTATCTTGCCTTTGAGAGAGCATGTCAGCCTGGGTAATAACATTTCCACTATTATGGCATACCATTTTCAAAAGTAGGCAACCCAGAGTATTCCAAATGGTGCATTTTAAGATGTTTGATCTAACCACTTTATCAGAAATGAAGGCCCCATATAGCGGTAATAGTTTTATTTGTGCTTTTTTCCACACATGAACTCACTTTTCACAGGACATTTCTTATTCCTGGTATGAGTTATTGCAACAAAGCCTCACAATTTGTTTTTTAACATTGTCTCCTGAATTTAACAGTACCCCCATGTACCGGATTTTCTGTTTTTTGGGGGGAAGTCACAGGGACAAATATATTAGATGTCCATTTCAAAGTTGGAAATTTGACAAGGTGATTTCCTGGGCCTATTTCGCCTTTGAATGAGCATGGCAGCCTGGGTAATAACATTTCCACCATTATGGCATACCATTTACAAAAGTAGGCAACCCAGAGTACAACAAATGTCAGACCTTCAGATGTTTGGTCTAGCAATTTTAACAGAAATGATGGGCCCATGTAGCAATTTCTACTTTTATTTTTGTCTTTTTAATCACATAAATTGTGTTTTCACTAGAAATGTCATAATCCTGGTATTAGTTAGTGCACTAAAACCTCAGTATTTTGATTTAACACTGTCTTCTGAATATAACGTTACCCCCACGTATCATTATTTCAGATTCTTTCCGATAAGTACAGAGCGAAATATATTAGATGCCCTTTTAGCTTGTAAGTTTGACAAAGTGATTTGCTGGGCCTATGTGGCTATTTAGAGAGCATAGCAGCCTGGGTAATAACATTTCCACCGTTATGGCATACCATTTTCAAAAGTAGGCAACCCAGAGTAAAACAAATGGCAGACCTTGAGATGTTTGGTCTAGCAATTTTAACAGAAATGATGGGCCCATGTAACAATTTCTACTTTTATTTTTGTCTTTTTAATCACATAAATTGCATTTTTACTAGAAATGTCATAATCCTGGTATTAGTTAGTGCACTTAAACCTCAGTATTTTGATTTAACACTGTCTTCTGAATATAACGATACCTACATGTACAATGTTTCCAGGTTTTTAGTATATCACAGGAATAGTACAGTACCCCTACATACACTTTGATCTGAAGGCAGAGAGAGGCAGATAGATCTTTGACTCAGATACTGTAGCATTAACCCTGTGATTAGTTTTTTGCTTTTTTTTTTGAGAAGGCACATTTCAAGTACTACAAATGTAGTATTTTGAGTTGTTTGGTGTAGCCACTTTAGAATGGCTAGCATAAACAGGGACAGGCCAAGGTCAGGGGAATCCAGAAATCAGAGTAGTCGGTAAAACAAGCCAATGGGTCGGTACAGACAGCTAACGAAGCATAGTCAGGACAAGCCGAGGTCAGGGAATCCAGGGAAATCAAGCAAACAAACTGCCAAAGTACCATACAGAGTGATTTAGTAGTTCAGCTCTGTATGGTAGACTTTGAAACAGTCTGTTACGCAGAGGGCGGGTAGGGATGGACAGGAGGGGCAATAATAACTGGAGTCCTTTCGGACTCCTCTTTTCCAGCAAACACGGCATCTTCGTTGGGGTGACCTTTTACAGGATGTCGGGGGGATTCGGGAAGGGAAATGTTTGCTGAAAAGTCGTTGGACATCTTCTGATTCCAAAGGAGGGTTAGGATTTGGGGTTTGGGCAAATATAATTTAAGACAAAATTTGGACCATAAACTCTAGAAATGGGCATGGTCTACCTATGGCTTCCTTTTTATAAAGCACATAGGCATTGAAAATTGCAATCTGGGTTATGTAGACTGCAATTTTCTTGTACCAGGTCCTACTCTTCCGGTTCACCAGATAGGGCTGTATGCACTGATCAGCCAAGTCTACTCCCCCCATAAACTTGCTGTAATCCACAATGCACTTCGGCTTCTCCAGCTGCTCAGTTCCACCTCTCACAGACACTGGCACTGAAGTTTCGTCGTGCATTGTAGACAACATGTACACATCTTTCCTATCGGTGAAGCGAAGGGCAAGCAACTCATCCTGGCGGAGCGCTGAAAGGGAGCCTCTACTGTGTCTACCTCTTGCCAGGGTTTGGGGGAAACCTCTATGATTCTTACGCACTGTGCCACAGGCTACGGTCTCAAAGCAAAATAGAGTTTTAAATAACTCTATGCTTGTGTAATAGTCGTCGACCCATAGCCTGTATCCCTTATTTAACAAGGGAAGGATTAGGTCCCATACTATCTTGCCACATGTACTCACAGAATCAGGGCATCCTGGTGGGTCAAGATGGCTATCCTTCCCCTGATAAATACGAAACGCCCATGTATATCCAGATTTTGATTCACACAATTTATAAAATTTTACACCATATCGGGACCGTTTAGAAGGGATATGCTGTTTAAAAAGTAATCTACCCTTAAATTTCATTAAGGACTCATCTATACAAATATTTTCTTCAGGGACATAATTTTGGGAGAATTTGTCTGACAGGAGTTCAATTGGGGGCCGAATTTTGTACAGCCTGTCAAACAATGGGTCGTTTCTTGGGGGGCACAGTGTGTTGTCGTTAAAGTGGAGGAAACGCAGCAGCTGCTCATAGCGATCCCTCTTCATAACCCCAGGGAAAAGAGGGGTCGCCAGGATGGGGTGCTTGTACCAGTAGGACCTGATACTCGGCTTTTTGACAATGCCCATAACTAGAGTTTGGGCCCAAAATTTGCGCATTTCTGCGAGATCCGTGGGGTGCCACATATTACGCCGATTGTAATGTGACCCTGGATTCGCAGTCAGATATTGGTTGGCAAATAAATTGGTTTGCTCAACCAATAACTGAAATACGTCCTCTGACATAAACAAATCAAAATATTTGAGGGGCTCCCAAGCATCCACTATAACCGTGATGCCAGGGGTCGCCGTAAATGGGGGATTATCTGGGGCCGTCAGGTTTGGGGGCACCCAGTCTCCATCTGGCATTGGGGTTGCTGAGCGTCCTCTTGTTGGTGGTGGTGGGGCACCATCACTAGAGGAGTCAGTCATAGCCTCAATGTCAAAGGCAGTGATAGTGTCACTGTCTTGCAGAGTGTCACTATCACTGCCTGCCAGAATGGCGTACGCCTCCTCGGCCGAGTAGCGACGTGCCATTCTAGGGGGGGACTACTCAATAATTAATAAAAAAAAAGGGGGAAATTACTAAATTCCTACCTCCTAACACCCTACTACCCACCCTCAAAAACCCACAAAAAATAAAATAAATGTACTGATCGCAGTTTAGGCTGCTGCGACCAGTACAGAAAGGGTTAATTTTTATTTTATTTTCTGTTTTTTTAATAAAAATAACCCCCCAAAAAAGTCAGCCTGATCAGAGAGCCCTCTGATCACAGTGATCACTGGTACAATACTGTACAGTAGCGATACTGTACAGTACAGTGATCACGGCAGCGGGGAAAGGGTTAAGGGTGATTTGGGTTGCTGCGGATGACAAAGGGTAAAAAAAAAATGTAAAAATGTTTTTTGACCCTAAAAAAAAAATGAATAATAGTACAAATGTACTAAAATCCATAAACAGGCTGATCACAGTGTAAAATGTTGTGACCAGCACTGGAAGGGTTATTATTTTTTTTTTTTTACTTTTACTTTCTTTTTAAAAAATTTCTCTCCACAGGCCTCTCCAGCTATGATCTCTCTGCCTCTCTCTCTCAGATCGAAGTGAGGAGGGGGCAGAGACAATGTGTCAGCCAGTGATTTAAAATCATTGGCTGACACATTGTAACAGTGATCGCAGTGACTGGCTGTCACTGCGATCACAAACTGCAGATCACCACAGATTGGCCACAGGGGACCTGCCTGGGTTGCCAGGCAGGTCCCCCAACCGTGATCTGCAGTTTGGGAGGGATCAGAGCCATGTGGGTGGGCTAAAACGCCGCGACGTGCTATGCCGTCGTGAAGGCGTTTAAGCCCATAAACGCTGTGATGGCATAGCACTTCGTAACGGCGCGAACGGGTTAAGTGTTTTATTAGAGAATTTGTATTTCACACATTAATCACATTTATAAAAATATAATTTATTGTGCCAAATAATTAATAATAACAGTAATATGTAACATGTGTGACAATCATCAGTGAATATTTAGGTATAACACAAGTATACTGTGACAAATCCATCTGTATAGACTTATATTGCTGGTTCGTCTGTTTGCCTTGATTTTGTGGATTTCCTGTCCGTATGCCCCTGTTCGTGTGTTTCCCCTAAAACCGATTGAAACTACTGAACAAACGGCCACCCAGGAACCCAGGAGAGGAGTGTGCTGCTTGTTAACTCATTGACCACAATTAGAACGTTGCGGTTAACCGCAGACACCTCTCCATTCCATTTGTACGGGTGGTCGTCGTTCGTATGCCGACCACGAGGCAGCGGCCATTTTGGGACACGAGGAGAATCAGCGGTTACAGTTCTCACAGGAAAACCATCTTTAATATTGCAATTAACAAATACAATATTTCTCATACCAGATCAGTTTACCAATCCTTCTCTTCCAATAACCAAAGGATAATTCTAGCAGATTTTACATTGCAGATGTTAGAGTTTTTAAAAGTTCCAGAATTTGTTGGAAGAGATACAGATAGATATGTTCAGCTTTTGGTTAAGAATCAAAGACCAAAGACCTCCTTGCTTCTTGCTTATTGCTCCAGATCTCAGACCATTGTCTTTAGCTCTCCTCAGTTTTTTTTTTTTCCCCCAATATTTGATATTTTTTGAGATTTTTTTGCATAAACGTGAGATGCAGTTGGGGTACAGAAAGAAAAGAGGGGAGAGGGGAAATAAAAAAATAAATGATACATTGCTTTGCACAATACACAGTTTACACATTGTTGCATAGCATGTTACATTTCGAACATTTTGGATCAAGCACCTGCCCAATTAGCATGCAATTAGTGATGTACCGAACGGTTCAATGGCAAATAGTTCATGGCGAACATAGCGTGTTCGCGGTCGCCACGGCGAGCGAACACATGCGCGGTTCGATCCGCCCCCTATTCGTCATCATTGTGTAAACTTTGACCCTGTACCTCACAGTCAGCAGACACATTCCAGCCAATCAGCAGCACACCCTCCCTAGCAGACCCTCCCACCTCCTGGACAGCATCCATTTTAGATTCATTTGGAAGCTGCATACATTTTATTTGTATTATTATTATTATTTATTTATTTATTTATTTATTTTTAAATTCTTTATTTTTGTAGTGCATGGAGGTATAACAAATGAGCATGTGGTACCCCAACGGCATTCCTCATGCTTTTCAAGTAACAATTGTAACAATAGGGTATATGTTAATTCCCTAGTCTGCGCGGAGCCCTCCATGGGTGAAGATGGTTTACTTTTTTTTTTGCGCTCAGGTTTTTTATTTTATTTTTAAGTTCGACGGGTGAGATGGCTTTTTATTTGGCCTTTTTTGGGGCTGAAAAATGAAGATTTTAGAAAAAAGAAGACATTGAATAGTAAGTTAAATTTTACTTTACAGGGTAGTAATTTTATTCCCCCCTCACTATTTTTTAGGGTGAGGGGGGTAGGTAGGGCCTTTTTTATTTGGTTGTGTGACTAGGGGCTTGGGGATCCTAGTCACCTTTGATGGGGGAGGGGGGATTTTCATTTAGGGCCCCTACCCGCCGCTCAGGGGTGGGGGCCGGGGGGGACAGTAGGTCCCCCCCCTTATTGTTGTTTAGGGCCCCACCCGCAGCTCAGGGGTGGGGGCTGAGGGGAGGACAGTAGGTCCCCCTCTTATTGTAACTTAGGACCCCCACCCGCCGCTCAGGGGTGGGGGCGGGGGGAGGACAGTAGCCCCCCCCATTCTTCTTTTATAGGGCCCCCACCCGCAGCTCAGGAGCCATGTTACTCTGTATATAGAGGGAGCCATGTTTACACTGTATATAGAGGGGAGCCATGTTACTCTGTATATAGAGGGGAGCCATGTTACTCTGTATATAGAGGGGAGCCATGTTACTCTGTATATAGAGAGGAGCCATGTTTACACTGTATATAGAGGGAGCCATGTTACTCTGTATTTGGAGAGGAGCCATGTTTGCACTATATATAGAGGGGAGCCATGTTACTCTGTATATAGAGGGAGCCATGTTTACACTGTAGATAGAGGGAGCCATGTTACTCTGTATATAGAGGAAGCCATGTTACTCTGTATATAGAGGAAGCCATGTTACTCTGTATATAGAGGGAGCCATGTTACTCTGTATATAGAGGGAGCCATGTTTACACGTTATATAGAGGGAAGCCATGTTACTCTGTATATAGAGGGAGCCATGTTACTCTGTATATAGAGGGAGCCATGTTATTCTGTATATAGAGGGAGCCATGTTTACACAGTATATAGATGGAAGCCATGTTACTCTGTATATAGAGAAGAGCCATGTTTACACTGTATATAGAGGGAGCCATGTTACTCTGTATATAGAGAGGAGCCATGTTTACACTGTATATAGAGTGAGCCATGTTACTCTGTATATAGAGAGGAGCCATGTTTACACTGAATATAGAGGGGAGCCATGTTACACTGTATATAGAGGGAGCCATGTTACACTGTATATAGAGGGAGCCATGTTACTCTGTATATAGAGGGAGCCATGTTTACTCTGTATATAGAGGGAGCCATGTTTACTCTGTATATAGAGGGAGCCATGTTTACTCTGTATATAGAGGGAGCCATGTTACTCTGTATATAGAGGGGAGCCATGTTACTCTGTATATAGAGAGGAGCCATGTTTACACTGTATATAGAGGGAGCCATGTTACTCTGTATATGGAGAGGAGCCATGTTTGCACTATATATAGAGGGGAGCCATGTTACTCTGTATATAGAGGGAGCCATGTTTACACTGTAGATAGAGGGAGCCATGTTTACTCTGTATATAGAGGGAGCCATGTTACTATCTGAGGTGGTTAACTATGATTGGCCCTGGCATGTTTGTTAGTCTGGCCTGCATGGTTGTCTGGCATGAATAAAAGTAGCATGTTTCAACTATATTAGTAGTTAGACTAGTTTGCACTAAAACATGTGCAAATGGGGAGTTTGCGGTTGTGCAAATGGACTGTTTGCGGTTGTTTGCGGTGCGTTAAACGGGGAGTTTGGTCTGTCACTGTGTAGCGAGCGTAACCCTTACACTACCTGATCGATACAACATCATACCTGATGTTTTAAAGCACAATATTCCAAACAATTTAGGAATGTTAGGTGATTTATGCCCTTTAAGGCCCTGGGGAGATAGCGCAGCTAAGCGGACAAGGGCACATGTAGGAGTGTGGGGATAGATGCAGGGGAGGGTCTTTGATAGTGGGTGTATTGTGTGGGTGGGGGTTAGGGCTATGTGAGCTAGCAGGGGGGAGGTCTTACCTCAGTGCCACTTGGGATTCGGGCCAGTGAACAGCTTCCTCTTGCTCCTGTTTGCCTGGGCCTTTAGTCTCCACAGCTTGAGGGATGGATGTTGAGGCGATCCTGTCGTCCCTCAGGGCTGCTGCTGTGCTGGATGGTGGCCGGCAACTGAGGGAGCAATTTGCCAACATTACTGGAGGTATGGCTAGCGGTGTGGGTACCCCCTGTGGCCTACCCTCCCCTGGGGTATCTTCTGTGGTCCCCCCTGCTGCTCCTTCTACGGTCCCGGCCCCTGGGGGCCGCACCAGCACTGGCAGGCGTTCCCGGCCGCCTGCCAGGCTCTCCCCTGATCCTACTCCTCGGGCCCGGTTGAGGACTGGGAGCCCGGGCCCGAGTCGTCGCCAGGACCGCGTGTCTGGGGCTCCAGACACGCGGCCTGCTACTAGGAGGAGTAAATTGCGGCCTTCTGCGGCCGCGCGCGCGGCACGGCCTTCAGACACGGGGCCTGCCACTGCCGCGCGGCCAGCCGCCTCTACTGCCGCACGGCCTACCAACTCGAGGCCGGGGACACGGCCTACGTCCGCCGCGCGGCCTGCGGCCTCCCCTGGTGCGGGTGCCGCGCGGCCTACCAGTGGATCCCCTGCTACACCTGCCGCCCCGGCCGCCTGTGCTGGTTTGCGGTCCGGGGGCGGTGGGCGGCGGAATATGCCATCCGGGCGGCAGGTGGCCGCCCGGCAACGATCCAGGTCCCCCCGCGGCCGGCGGGGCAGTAGGGCGGTGAGTAGGCCCTCGCGGGCCGCGCGGGGTACCTCTGTACCGCCGTTGGGGGTCCGTGGGGGGTCTCCCTGCCCGTCGGGAGCCTCCTCTGCCAGTGAGGATGGCTCCCAG
This sequence comes from Pelobates fuscus, assembly GCF_036172605.1. Lineage (NCBI taxonomy): Eukaryota > Metazoa > Chordata > Amphibia > Anura > Pelobatidae > Pelobates > Pelobates fuscus. The sequence continues at coordinate 112,441,739 of NC_086325.1, read as the reverse complement.
GGCTCTGTCTCCCCTCCTCGTTCTGCTATCTCCTCCAGGGGGCCAAGCCTCCCCTTTCCTGGGCCCCCTGGTCCCCCTCCATCTGGCCTGGTTTCTGCCCCCTCCCTTTCCTCCTCTGGGGGGCCCCCTCCCCCTCTCCCTTCGTTTCTTACCCCTCCCCCCTCTTTTCTTTCTCCTCCTGTATTTTCTTCCCCTTCTTCTGGTCCCCTTTCCTCCCTGTCTACCCCCCCTCCCTTCTATCCTGCCTCCTCTGCCCTGCCTGGCCCCCCTCCCCCCCCTGCAGGTCACTTACCTCGGCCATCTCCGCTGGGGCATGGGCTCACGTCCTCTCTGCTGCTCTCTTCTCAGGATACTGCTGCACTTCATGGATCCGTCCAGCAGGTGGCGTCTGGATCCCAACTGACGTCTTCAGTGGATGCTGGAACTGCAGTTTCCTTGCCTCAGCCTTCTATGAGCGCAGTACCGGGCTTGGATCGCCAGTCTGCGACCGGTGAGTACCTTATTCCTTCCATTTCTGGCGCTGCGGGTCCCGGGTTGGGGGGGTTCCTCTTAGGTCTTAGGGGTTTTTTGGATCAGTGGGAGAAGGGGGTGGCGGTTAGCAGTAATGCTATTGATGGTCAGCTCCTTTCAGCGTGGTCCCCTGCCCTGCTCCCTCCTCAGGTTCAGTCTTCTCCTACTACTGGGCCCCTTCCCGGGTCGGGTGGCGGTGCGGTACCTCTGGGTTCCCCGGCGCCCACGGTGGCCAGTGTTGGTTCTGCCGCGGACGATGCTTGTCTCGCGGTCGCAGACGTGGGGCGAGGTGCTGCTTACATGTGCTGGTCTGGCCCCCTGGGCTTGCACTTGAAGCAGGAGACTAAAGAAAAAATTTGGAAGGGGGAGTTTGTAGAGATATTTTCCCTTCTGCCGCTGGAGGAGGCTCCTCCAGTGGCGGACAAGGACAGCAAGGAGTCAGAAAAGGATAGGGAGAAGTACCGTTATCGCAAAATTCCCCAAAACTTTGGGAACTGGATTCGGGCTTTCTCTATTTTGGCCAGTGTGGTGGGGGAGAAGTCTCCCCAGAAGTGTTCCGCTCTGTTTTGTTATCAGGACACGATTTGGAACGCTTGTCGCACCTATGGGGGATTAGGTTGGTGGAGGTACGACGAGCAGTTTCGACAGCGGCTGGCAGTGCGTCCCTCGCTGTCGTGGGACCAGATGGATATCGGTCTGTGGCTCTCCATCATGACTCGTCCTGCCCCTCAACAGGGTGCTTTTTCGTCTTTTCTCGGGGGGGCCGGTGGGGGCGCATCCTCCTCCTCATCGGCCTCCAGTCCGAGGTCCGGCTGTTGTTGGAAATGTAACGACAGTCTCTGTAAGTGGGGGTCCTCGTGCCGGTTTAAGCACGAATGCTCCGGCTGCGGTGGGGCCCATCCTGCCTCCCGCTGTTTCAAGCGGGGCAAAACGGGGGAGAAAGGGGACATGGGGGCAAAGGGCGACGACGCCGGTCCTCGTAAACGCGATGCGCCCGTGGCTCGACCTTTATGAGAATCGGGCTGCGGCGCGTATCTTAGTGGAGGGGTTTGAACAGGGGTTTTGGATCCCGTTCACGGAGCGCCCTCCTATGCTCACCGTACGGAACCTCAAGTCCGTGCGGGCTTTTCCCCAAGTGGTGCGGGAGAAATTGGATAAAGAGGTTTCCTTGGGTCGGATGGCCGGCCCTTTCTCCGCCCCACCGATGGCGAATTTGCGGGTTTCTCCCTTGGGTGTGGTGCCCAAGAAGGACCCCGGGAAATATCGTTTGATTCACCATTTGTCATACCCTCGTGGTGGTTCGGTGAATGACGACATTTCCACGGAACTCTGCAGGGTTTCCTACGCATCCTTTGATGCGGCGGTTCGCATGGTGAGAGCAGCGGGCCCGGGGGCGCTGCTAGCTAAGGCAGATGTGGAATCCGCTTTCCGGCTGCTCCCGGTGCATCCGGATTGCCATCATCTTCTGGGGTGTGCCTTTGAGGGCCAGTTTTTTGTGGACATGTGCCTCCCCATGGGTTGCTCGCTATCCTGTTTTTATTTTGAGTGCTTAAGCACTTTTCTGGAATGGGTGGTGCGGAGGGAAGCGGGGGTCGCTTCCCTCCTGCACTACCTGGATGATTTCCTGTGTGTAGGCCCGGCGGAGTCGCACGTGTGTGCTCTCCTGCTGCGGGTTCTCGGGGAGGTGTTTCAGCGCTTCGGGGTCCCGCTGGCGCACGACAAGACGGTGGGTCCGGTCACGTGCTTGAGCTTTCTGGGCATCGAAATTGATTCGATGGCTGGGGAATGTCGGCTGCCGCCCGATAAGGTCTTGGACCTGCGCCTTGCGGTGTCCCGTGCACTGGGTCGGCATAAGATCCAGCTGCGCTGCCTGCAGTCTTTGCTGGGGAAATTTAATTTTGCCTGTTGGATCTTGCCAATGGGGCGGATCTTTAATAGGCGCCTGGCGGCGGCGACATCGGGGGTCGCTCATCCGCTGCATTTTATCCGGCTTTCCCGGCCCTTGCCCTTGTCTGGGACTCCTTTTTGGCCTCCTATAATGGCAGGTCTTACTGGCAGGCACCGGAGGTCTCTAATGCGGACCTCCATTTGTTTACCGATGCGGCGGGTTCTGCCGGTTTTGGAGCCATTCTAGGGGCTAGGTGGTGCGCTGACTCGTGGCCGGAGTCCTGGTATGCGGCGGGGCTCACTCGGAATCTGGCGTTTCTGGAGCTCTTCCCAATCTTGGTAGCATTGGAGGTATGGGGTTCCCTGCTGGTGGATAGGCGGGTGGTTTTCCATTGTGACAACTTGGGTTTAGTCCAGGCTATCAACCAGCTGTCTGCATCTTCCCCCCCCGTGGTTCGCTTGCTCCGGCGCCTAGTGCTGCGCTGTCTGGAGCTGAATGTGTATTGTAGGGCTGTGCACATCCCGGGTGTGCGTAATGTGATGGCCGATGCTCTCTCTCGTTCACAGTGGGACGTGTTTCGGGCCGTGGCTCCACAGGCCGAAATGGAGGGTGTCCCGTGTCCGGCAGAGATGTGGTCCTTGGGTCTGGCAGACTGATGGAGCTGGTCCGTGGGTCGGTCACTGCGGCAACATGGGACCGCTATAATAAGGTTTGGCGGGAATGGGAAGGGTGGGAGGGAGCCCACGGGGGCTTCCAGGACTCATCCTCTCGTCTGCAGGGTTTGGTTCGGCTCTTGGGGGATTGGGAGGCCGCAGGACTGTCGCCCTCGGCCATTTCGGCTCGCTTGTCAGGACTCAGCTTCCTGTTTAAGTTACGGGGTTGGGAGGACGCTACTAAGGAGTTCATTGTGCGGCAGGCACTAAAAGGCTTGAGACGGGGGAGGGTGTCTGTGCCGGACTCAAGGCGTCCGGTCTCGGGCACGCTCCTGACTGCTTTGTGTGAGGCGTTGCACGAGGTTTGCCATTCGGATTTCGAGGTTCGGCTGTTTCGCCTTGCCTTTTCCCTGGCATTTTTCGGCACCATGCGGATTGGGGAGCTAGTATGCCCCAGCCGGCGGCAGGTAGGGGGGGGTGCTATTTGGTGACGTTTCGTGCGTCACTGATCAGATCTCGTTCCGAATACGCCGCTCTAAGACGGATGTCTTGGGGAAGGGTAAGTGGGTCCGTTTGGGGGCTGTGCCGGGTTCCGGCATTTGTCCCGTGTGGTCCTTTGGGGAATATTGTGCTGTGCGCTCTTCTCCTGCGCTGCCTCTCCTGGTGCATGGGGATGGTAGTTTCCTTTCCCATTTCCAGTTTGTTAGAGTGTTTCGTTTGGGGCTGGAAGCAATGGGGTTGGATAGCAGGGAGTTCGGGGGCCATTCCTTCCGTATTGGGGCGGCGACCGAGGCCTCTCGGCTAGGCATGCCAGCGCAGGTGGTTCAGAGGATTGGTAGGTGGGACTCAGGGCGCTATATTTCATATGTTCGTCCGGCCGGTTTATTGACGTGATTTCTTTCTACAGTTTCTGTTCCCCCCAGGATCTGGATCGTCGGACACTCTTATGTTTACTGGGCTGGGCAGCGGGCGGCGGTTCGGCCTGGAGGTTCGAGGTTGGGTTTCTCGCCTTCCGAAGCGGATGTTCGATGGCTCGGGGCGCGGGGTATGCGGTGGTCACGGCTCCTCCCCGAGTTGGTACGGCTGTCTATGCTCCTGGGTGCGCCGAGTGTCCTGGTGATCCACCTGGGGGGGAATGATCTGGGTTCGGTGCCCATTTGGGATTTGATCTCGGAAGTGAAGCGGGACTTGGTCCGCATCTTGGTTCTGTTCCCGGGCGTGCGCTTAATCTGGTCTGAAGTTGTCGCCCGCAACTATTGGCGTGGCGCCAGGAGTCAGAGTGCCATGGAGCGTTGCCGGCGCAAGTTGAATAGGCGGGTTTCCCAGTTTGTTTTGGGGGCTCATGGACTCCCGGTCCGCCATAGGGTTTTTGAAATGGAGGCGGCTCATTTTTTTTGCAGGGACGGGGTACATCTCACGGAGGTCGGGCTTGACCTTTTTAATCTCGCCCTACAGGAGGCGGTGGAACAGGCCATGGCTGGTTTTGGTGGGGTTCCCCGCTGATTTAGGGGTAAAACAGCGGGTCTGGTGGCGGGGGTATGTCCTTGCCAATTAAGTGTGGTTATGTTAAGGATGGAATAAGTTCCTCATGTTTACAGGTCTCAGCCTCCCCTGCTTCAAAAGGTTTAACTTTAGGTTGCCTGAGGTCTCGTGCCCATCGAGCGTGGATAAGGTCGGCTGATGGCAGGCATTGGAATATGTTTTTTATGACGGGGGGGGAGGTGAGAGGCAGTGGTGTTTAGGAGCCACTGCAGGTTTTTATTGGCAAGGACGGGGGGGTTCTCTGTATAGCACTGTATGTTGAGTTGTTATTTATATATATATGTTATTTATGTTTTGTTGCTAACAATTTCGTTACAGAAAGAAGAGTTTAATATATGGAGTTATGGGTGTGTTATACAGTAATTTATTTATGTTATAATAAATGCTGTGGCCTGTTCATCCATACCACGTTGTCTGTCGTTATTGGGGGGAGGTTGAATGGGGTTTAATTATGTTTATGCTGCATCGTAATTCCCCACTACGTACATACAAGGCCCTGGGGAGATAGCGCAGCTAAGCGGACAAGGGCACATGTAGGAGTGTGGGGATAGATGCAGGGGAGGGTCTTTGATAGTGGGTGTATTGTGTGGGTGGGGGTTAGGGCTATGTGAGCTAGCAGGGGGGAGGTCTTACCTCAGTGCCACTTGGGATTCGGGCCAGTGAACAGCTTCCCGCCCGCCCACCCCGAGTAGGTTTAGTTAGTCACAGCGAGTCGGGGGTATGTCCTTGCCAATTAAGTGTGGTTATGTTAAGGATGGAATAAGTTCCTCATGTTTACAGGTCTCAGCCTCCCCTGCTTCAAAAGGTTTAACTTTAGGTTGCCTGAGGTCTCGTGCCCATCGAGCGTGGATAAGGTCGGCTGATGGCAGGCATTGGAATATGTTTTTTATGACGGGGGGGGGAGGTGAGAGGCAGTGGTGTTTAGGAGCCACTGCAGGTTTTTATTGGCAAGGACGGGGGGTTCTCTGTATAGCACTGTATGTTGAGTTGTTATTTATATATATATGTTATTTATGTTTTGTTGCTAACAATTTCGTTACAGAAAGAAGAGTTTAATATATGGAGTTATGGGTGTGTTATACAGTAATTTATTTATGTTATAATAAATGCTGTGGCCTGTTCATCCATACCACGTTGTCTGTCGTTATTGGGGGGAGGTTGAATGGGGTTTAATTATGTTTATGCTGCATCGTAATTCCCCACTACGTACATACATGGATTAAAACCAGACTCTGCATCAACTATGTAATTTTCCATGGGAGTTTTGCCATGGATCCCCCTCCGGCATGCCACAGGCCAGGTGTTAGTTCACTTGAAACAACTTTTCCATCACTTTTGTGGCCAGAAAGAGTCCCTGTGGGTTTTAAAATTTGCCTGCCCATTGAAGTCAATGGCGGTTCGCCGGTTTGCAATCATTTGCGGAAGTTCCCGTTCGCCGTTCGAGAACCGAAAATTTTGTGTCCGCGACATCACTACATGCAATATACTGACGGTGTCTGTAGCCCTTTCAGGTGTTGAGGTGTGTGATCAGAGATCTTGGTGTAAATACATTTCAGGCTATTGCATGGTGCCGTTTTCATATAACATTGTAACATTATTATTGCCTTTGTTATTCCTTGCCTTTTTGTGATGGACTCTGCACCCTGGTACTTATGGTGTTGCTACCTTATAGTTTATATATTGGCTTTTGTATGTTGCTCACGCTTGGTGTATTGCTTTTGTCTACCAAGTTCAGTCTGCTCTCCGATTGTGTTGCGGCCTAGCTGTGTCTGGGTAGTTTATGTCGGTTGGGAAAAGGTCTTGTGACTGTGCTTCCCTATGAGTGGTTAGGTGAGAGCGCATTCATGCGTTGCTTTGAGATGCCCACCCAACCACTTCTCCCACTTACAGAAACTGTGCATATGCAACCGAAATAATAAATAAAAACTTAACTAGAGGGGGGGAGGAAAAAACATTAATTAAACTTTACGCCTTAGTAAAGGCTATATTGTTCTCATGTGTACACAGGTAGGCAGGTGTCATCTGAGAGAGTGTGTTGCGAGCAGGTTATGCACGGTCAATCCGTATTTGTGGGAAGGCTATATTGTTCTGAGTGCTGTGGTCTATGGACTATGGGGTTTTTAAAGTCAATCTGTTATCTGTCCAACCAGCCCACTTTAGTGTGTGCATCTCCTCTTTGCCTCTGAGCCTGTATGCCATTCGTCCAATGGCTCGCTATGCTGATTTTTGCTGCCGTTAGTATGTGTATGGCAACTACATTTTGTTGTTTAGAGAAGATAGTTGGGGAGAGGTGAAGGAGGTAGCATTCTGGCCTAAATGGAATTGGTATCGGCATAATCCGGGCGAGGGCCTCCCCTATTTGTTGCCGATATGACACCAATATGGGGCATTCCCAAAATATGTGTTTGAGGGGACCTGCATGCAGGCCACACCGCCAGCACAGGGGAGAAACACTATGGTACATGTGTGCCAGCCGAGTTGGGACCAATTACCACCTCATTAGGAGTTTGCAATATGTTTGCCAATGGCACAAACTATGCAAGGATGCTCTGGTGGTTTGGATGGCTTGAAGCCAGAGTGGAGTGGAGACAGAGGTATCAAGTTCCTTCTCCCACTATTCCATGTATGTGGGTTTGGCCATTGACTCTACGTCGTTTATGGCGTTATTGCACAGGGAGCGTGGCTTAGTTATTGTACTCTTGCCTATACAGTGTCGACCAAAGTGAGTGAGTTGGGACTCTTCGTAGTGATGTACGTTCTATGAATTTGTTATATGCTTTAGTCTAATGTAGGTAAAGATGTCTCTAGCTGGTAGAGCAAATTCTTTTTGTAGTTCTGGGAAGGGCTTAAGGCCTTGTTGTGTGAATAGGTGGCGTATAGATTGAACTCCTTTTTGTATACATTGTGTTATGGGTATGTCGTGCGACAGTGCCGAAAGGATATTTGTGGGAGCAAAAAATAGAATGTCCATCCCCATGAGTGTGCGGGCCCATCTCAGCCAGCTGCGTATCAAGAAGCGCATGCTCGGCAGAGGTCTGTGCTTTTTAGTGTCCCATTTTGAATATGACCTCCGTATGTGTTCTAGTTTGTTTGGGTGTAAGCATGTGTAACGGACACCTTCCATTGATGGACGCTTCCTAGCTTGCGCCGAGGACCACAAGCACCGCACTGGACACCACAACCACCGCAGACTCCACAACCGACATAGCTTAACTGGAGCCGCGCCGTCTTCCGTCCACCCTGGAATCAGCTTCTGTCCTCCAGGACCGTGTGGCGAAGACCTCTCCTCCAGGAACAAGAGCTAAGTGATTAGAGCTCAAGGGAGTATGCAGAGCATAGCAATCCCCAGTGTGAATATAGCTGCTCCCTCCAATCACGAGACAATACTACGTGTTGAGGGTCAAGAAGAACTGATGTTTAATGGCAGGTACTCTGCTTTTATGCAGTGCTCCCCTGCAAGGGAGACGCCCACAGGCAATTAGGCATTATCCGACCAGATAACCGTTACATCCCACAGATTCCCTCTCCTCTGCTTGGGAGATAATTGAGTTTCTTACTGTATCTACTCAATTATCTCCAAGCTAAAACTTATACTTTTTATAAATTTTTATAACTCATTTTACATCGTACATGAATAAAATAAATAACCATTTTTATGAACAACACAACTTGTGGAACAACATATTCAAAATTCGTGAAAATCCGTCCGGTGGTTCCAGAAATATTAAAAAGTCTCTTTGGACCGACCGCACGCCTGTTTGCATGCCCAAAACAGTTCCACAGATACAGGCTGTGCGGTCGGTCTAATTCTGCCCTGAAAAGTAACAAAGTCCCATCCGAAGGTTGCGTTTCTGTGGTGTTCAATTGTCTACTGGAGGTCTATTTTACACATATAGTTACATAGTTACATAGCTGAAAAGAGACTTGCGTCCATCAAGTTCAGCCTTCCTCACATATGTTTTTTGCTGTTGATCCAAAAGAAGGCAAAAAAAACCCAGTTTGAAGCACTTCCAATTTTGCAACAAGCTAGGAAAAAAATTCCTTCTTGACCCCAGAATGGCAGTCAGATTTATCCTTGGATCAAGCAGTTATTACCCTACATTGAAAGATTATATCCTTGAATATTCTGTTTTTGCAAGTATGCATCTAGAAGCTGTTTGAACATCTGTATGGACTCTAATAAAACCACTTTATCAGGCAGAGAATTCCACATCCTGATTGTTCTTACAGTAAAAAAACCTTTCCTTTGCCTTAGACAAAATCTTCTTTCTTCTAGTCTAAACGCATGACCTCATGTCCTATGTAAAGTCCGGTTTGTGAATAGATTTCCACACAATGGTTTGTATTGGCCTTGAATATATTTGTATAATGTTATCATATCCCCTCTCAGGCGACGTTTTTCTAAACTAAATAGGTTTAAATTTGTTAACCTTTCTTCATAGCTGATATGTTCCATTCCTTTTATTAATTTTGTAGCCCGCCTCTGCCCTTTTTCTAGTGCCATAATATCCTTCTTTAGAACAGGTGCCCAAAATTGCACAGCATATTCAATGTGTGGTCTTACCAGTGATTTATAAAGAGGCAAAATGATATTCGCGTCCCGAGAATGAATGCCCTTTTTCATGCATGACAATACCCTACTGGCCTTGGCCACTGCTGATTGACATTGCACATTGTTGCATAGTTTGTTGTCTATAACAATTCCCAAGTCCTTTTTGTGTGTTGTTATCCCTAATTCGCTTCCATTAAAGGTATACGTTGCTTGTGTATTCTTTACGCCGAAGTGCATAACTTTGCATTTTTCAACATTACATTTCATCTGCCATTTGAGTGCCCAGTCCTCCAGTCTATCTAAATCCCTCTGCAGCAAAGTAATATCTTGCTCACATTGTATTATTTTACAAAGTTTTGTGTCATCTGCAAACACTGAAACATGACTTTCAATGCTGTCTTCAAGATCATTTATAAACATGTTAAATAGAAGGGGTCCCAGAACAGACCCCTGAGGGACACCACTTGCCACCTCTGTCCAGCTTGAAAATTTACCATTAACAACAAATCTTTGTACTCTGTTTTTAAGCCAATGTTCTACCCAAGAACAAGCATTTTCATCTAGACCGATTTCCTTGAGTTTGAACACTAATCTTCTGTGTGGAACTGTATCAAATGCCTTGGCAAAGTCCAAATAGATCACATCCACTGCAACACCCTGATCTATACTTCTACTTACTTCTTCGTAGAATGCAATCAAGTTAGTTTGACACGACCTGTGCTTCATAAAACCGTGCGGATTTTTGCTGATAACCATGTTCTTCTCAAGGAATTCTTGATATAATCCCTTAATAATCTTTCAAATATTTTACCAGCCACAGAAGTTAAGCTCACAGGTCTATAATTTCCAGGCAAGGATTTTGAACCCTTTTTGAATATAGGAACCACATCTGCCTTCCTCCAATCCTCTGGAACACTTCCTGAAAGAAAAGAATCTTGAAAGACTAAAAACAGAGGTTCACTTATTTCTACACTTAGTTCCTTAAGTACACGTGGATGGATACCGTCAGGCCCTGGAGCTTTGTTTATATTAACTTTCTTTAGTTGCTGCAGCACCTTGTCTTGAGTTAACCAATTACAATGATTCTGCAGGTTTTTATTAGCAATCATTTGCACATCTATTGCCATGGGTTCTTCCTTAATATATATAGAGGAGAAATAGTTATTTAAAATTCCTGCCTTTTCCTGGTCTTCATTGACTAACACCCCCGTTTCAGTTTTTAGTGTACCTACACTTTCATGTTTGGGTTTCTTAGAATTTATGTAGTTAAAAAATGCTTTGGGGTTGGTTTTGCTCTCTTTAGCCATCATTTTTTTTCATTTTGAAGTTTAGCAAGTCTAATTTCCTTTTTGCACGCATTATTTGCTTCCTTATATCTTTTATAAGATGCATCTGATGTGTCCGATTTAAATGCTTTAAATGCCCTTTTCTTATTTTTAATCTCTTGTTTTACTTTTCTAGTAAGCCACATTGGTTTTAATTTGTTTCTTTTATATTTATTTCCCAATGGTACATACTGAGAAATGTACCTTTGTAATATTTGTTGGAAGATGATCCATTTATCCTCAGTGGTCTTTTCACTAAAGAGTTTATGCCAGTCAATATATTGTAAAGCTTCCCTTAACTTATTGAAATTGGCCTTTTTAAAATTATATGTTTTAGTATACCCCATGTGCTTTTGGTTTTTTGAGTTTATTTCAAAGGACACTATATTGTGATCACTATTTCCCAAGTGCTTACCTACTTGAATGTTGGTCAAAAGATCAACGTTGTTTGTTAAAACCAGGTCTAGACAAGCGTCCATTCTAGTTGGTGCTTGTACTAGTTGTGACATGAAGGTGTCATTTAACAAGTTTAAAAACCTAATTCCCTTTGCTGAGCTACTAGTCCCTCTGTCCCAATTTATGTCCGGGTAATTAAAATCTCCAATAACTAAAGTGTTACCCAGATTTGCAGCTTTCTCAATTTGCTCAAACAGCTGTTGTTCCTCGTCAATATTAACATTAGGTGGTTTATAACATATCCCAAGCAATAGTTGGTTTCCCTTATTTTCCCACAAGCAGATATTTACCCATAAAGCCTCCACATTTTCCTCATCGCATTCCATTTGCTTAAGATTTGGCTTTAACCCCTTCAGGACCGGCCTGTTTTTGCGATGTTTGTACGTTAAGGACCAGAGCAGTTTTAACACTTTTGTGGTGTTTGTGTTTAGCTGTAATTTTCCGCTCTCTCATTTACGGTTCCCATACAAGTTATATATTGTTTTTTTCACGACAAGAAGGGCTTTCTTTACATACCAGTATTTATATTATGTCATATATTGTATTTAAAAAAAATAATGAAATATGGTGAAAAATAAAAAAAAAAACATGTTTTTGGACTTTTACTTGAAAAATCTTTTACTTATCTACAAAAGCTAATGAAAAAAACTGCTAAATAGATTCAAAATTTTGTCCCGAGTTTAAAAACACCCAGTGTTTACATGCTTTATTGCTTTTTTTTGCAAGTTATAGGCCTATAAATACAAGTAGGAAATTGCTGTTTCAATATATATATATTTTAAATGTATCAATAGTGACATTGTTACACCGTTATCTGTCATAAATCCCCGAAACACACCTAACATGTACATATTTTTTAAAGTAGACAACCCAGGGTATTTAAAATGGGGTATGTCCAGTCTTTTTTAGTAGCCACCTAGTCACAAACACTGGCCAAAGTTAGCATTTATATTTGTTTGTGTGTTAAAAATGCAAAAACCGCTAACTTTGGCCAGTGTTTGTGACTAAGTGGCGACTAAAAAAGGCTGAACATACCCCATTTGCAATACCTTGGGTTGTCTTCTTTTGTAAATGGTATGCCATCATGGGGCTAATTCTCATTCCTTGGCTACCATACGCTGTCAAAGGCAACCTAACCAATCTGACAAATTTCAATAAAAAAAAAAAAAGTAAAATCAAGCCTTATATTTGACCCTGTAACTTTCACAAACACTATAAAACCTCTACATGTGGGGTACTGTTATACTCAGGAGACTTCGCTGAACACAAATATTAGTGTATCAGAACAGTAAAATATATCACAGCAATAATATCCTCAGTGAAAGAGCTGTTTGTGTGTGAAAAATGCAAAAAACTTCACTTTCACTGACAATATCATCGCTGTGATATGTTTTACTGTTTTGAAACACTAATATTTGTGTTCTGCGAAGTCTCCCGAGTAAAACAGTACCCCCATGTACAGGATTTAGGGTGTCATAGAAAGTTACAGGGTTAAGCACAGTGCTAGCAAATTAAATTATCTGGACTTTTGGCCTGGGTTGGCAGGCAGGTCCCTCAAATTGCAATCATTAAAATTACTTAATTAGGTACAAATATTACATAAATATGCACGTAGAATTTTAATATATATACATATTTATATATTTGACGTCTACGTGTATATTTATGAAATTATTAATGTAATTTTGTATGTGGACATATGTATATTTTGTATTATTTTTATTTATTTATTTATACATAGATATATATATCATTACATTCTAAGTGTATTTTGATATAAATATATATATATATCAATATCAAAATACTGTTAGAATAAAATTGAATATATATATATAATTTTTTTTTAATTATTAAAAATTATTTTTATTTTTTGTTATTTATTTTTATTAACATATTATTTGTATTTTATAATAATATATATATACCATATATATAGTTATTTATATATTGTATATATTCGTGTGTAATTTAAATATAAGTGTATTTTTATATTAATATACGTATATATAAATATAAAAATACACTTAGTGTGACATTATATATATGATATATATACATATATTATATATATAGATATAATACATGTATATATATCATATATATATACACATATTATTATTTTTTTTACACTGATTGTTTTTTTTTTCACTTTATTTTTTTATTTTACACTTGCAGGGAGACTGCCTGTCAGCACAGACAGTCCCCCTGCAGGCAGATACAAAGACCCCTATTGCGGTCATGTGATCGAGTGATCACATGGCCGCGGGGTCCTGATCTGCCGAGGGGGGACTGCCCGGGCAGACAGGCAGTCCCCCTGGACCGGGAGGAGAGCTGATCGCCGCCGTGGGACCGACGGCGATCAGGTAAGTAGCCCAAAACCGTTATGACGGTTCAGGACCGTCAGCGGTCCAAACGCACGTTTTGCCGCTGACGGTCCTGAACCGTCAGCGGTCCTGAAGGGGTTAAATCATGGTTGACATACAAACATACCCCACCACCCTTCTTGTTTTTCCTATACTTCCTAAATAACATGTACCCATTTAAGTTAACTGCCCAGCCATGTGTCTCATCCCACCATGTTTCAGTTCTGCCTATTATATCATATTGTTTAGTGTATGCTAATGCCTCTAGTTCCCCCATTTTGGTTTTTTGGCTCCTTGCATTAGTAAGCATACATTTAATATCATGCATCACTTGTATATTTTGTGAATTATCAACATTACATAGCTTCTCTGTTCTGAGCTTACCCCTCCCCCCGTCTCCACCCTCCTTATACTGTGCTAAAGCCCATTTCCTTTCTGTCCTATCTCCATTTTGTAAATTGCTATGACCCTCCCCCCCTACTACTAGTTTAAAATCTCCTCCAACCTTCTAGCCATCCTATCCCCCAGCACTGCAGACCCTCTCCCGTTTAGGTGAAATCCATCACTACTATAAAGGTTGTACCCAATCGCAAAGTCGGCCCAGTGCTCTAAAAACCCAAAACCCTCCTTCCTGCATCAAGACTTCAGCCACGCATTGACCTCTCTAATCTCCCGCTGCCTTTCCACTGTAGCGCGTGGCACAGGTAATATCTCAGAGAATACCACCTTGGAGGTCCTTTTCTTAAGTTTGCTACCTAATTCCCTGAAATCATTCTTTAGGACCTTCCATTTTCCTCTTACTTTGTCATTGGTACCAACATGGACCATGATCGCTGGGTCATCCCCAGCCCCTCACAATAATCCATCCACTCTATCAGCAACATGCCGGACCCGAGCACCCGGGAGACAGCAAAATGTCCGGTTGAGCCGATCAGAGCGGCAGATTGCCCTATCTGCTCTCCTAATGATAGAGTCCCCTACCACCACAACCTGTCTTGCCTTCCTTACATTTTGATTCCCACCCGTACTACTAGGGGGGCTGTTAGCTCGGCTGTTAGAAGTAACAGCTTCCTCTAATACAGCTACTCCTGAGCTGATGCTCCCAACATCTTCCCTCAAACGGGCAAATCTGCTAGGTTGCACCAAATCAGGACTAGCCCTTTCCTCTTCCCTCCCCCCCCTGCTTCCTCGCCCCACTGTCACCCAGCTACATGCCTGTTCCCCATCTGTCATATCTCCTCCCTCTCCACTACCTGTCCCCACTAAACTCTGCTCAGTCAGCAGCAGACTCCTCTCAAGATTGTCGATCTCCCTCAAAGTTGCGATTTGCTTCTCGAGATCTCCAATCTGAGCTTCCAGAGAAGCCACTCGCACACAACCATCACAGGGGTATGGACCCTGGACAGGTACATCCAGGCATCTATACAAGATGTGCATTGAGTTAAACCAGCTATCTTGCTAACACTCATTTCCCCAGATACAGAACAATAAAAATAAAAATAAAAATAAAATAAAAATATCTAAAGAAAAAAGAAAAGAAAAACTAAACAAAACAAAACAAAGAAAAATGACCTTGATAGTTTAAACCCCTAGTTAGTTTTAACTCCTGGTTTTCTAATTCCTACTTGAAAGAGTCTACATAATAGAGTCTGCTTCCAAATAATGTGAGCAAGCTCAATGAGTTAGGGGTGTGCCTTTATGGGGGTACAAATCCCACAAAGGTGCAATTAATCAACACTCCCCCCAATCAATCAAGCAGCAGCACAAAAGAGGGGGAAAAACCAGAACACAAAAAAAAATGTCAAAAACAAAAACATTTTTTCTCTTTTTTTTTTAAACTTTACCAACTCAACCAATTAAACAAAAATAAAATACAAACCACTCTCCACAGTATACAAACCACTCCAAGCAACTCCTGGTTTTCTAATTCCTACTTGAAAAAGTCTACTTAATAGAGTCTGCTTCCAAATAATGTGAGCACCCAAAATGACAAAGTCCCGTTCGAACGTGTGTTCGAATCTTCGAACGGGACTTAGTCTCCAGCCGCAGTGTCGAAGGGCAGGGGAAGGTACCGGTTGTGGCGAAACCAACCTCGCCACTGGGCCCTGGAGAAGCCTGTTTGCTAGCCTCCTACCTGCTGACTATGGCCCCTGGGTTATTTGGGGCATATTGTACTGTATATTGCTGCTACTGGCCCTTTTAACAGCATCTATGGACATATTGGGACTTTTGGGACTACTGTCCCTTTAAGACTGTGATACATATTCTAGTGTACTGCCTGTAATATTATATGTGTATTAAGTTTAACCTGGGATATGTATGCAGCATTCATCTGATTGTTCGGTAGAATCACTCCATTTATTATATTGAGTGAAACTACCGAACAACCAGACCACCCAGGAATAAGTGTGCCTCCAATTACAGTTTGCAACAATGTTGCAAACGGGTAATTGGCAATCAGTGTAATGTATTCTTTGTCCTCTGGGTGGCCGCCATTCGGGAAACAAACACGTGGCAGCGGCCATCTTAAACTACCGAACAGCGGTGTTTTGCCGTCGAGTGTCTGGAACTAAAATCGGACACTTGACTAGGCAAACACCGCTGAGACCTCCATACTTCCAGAAATTCGTATGGAAACTACCGAATGACCCGCCGTTCGGTAGAAAGAACCCCATAAACAAGGGAATTCATTCAAACCCTCTCCAGGCTCTATAACACAGGCAATTCGCCTGTTTTCATTCCTTTGTTTGTGACCGACCGCAGGGCCAAAATGCATGGAACTGTTTTCGGATACTTTACCCATGCGGTCGGTCAAATCTTTGGAAACCCATATCTGCCGAACTGTTCATCCGAATGACTTGAATTTTGGATATGTTGTCCCCCTGAATAAGGGCTATCCAGCGATGCTGGATTTAAAGGTGTACCCCCGGGTTTTGGGGTACATCCAGAACTTGGCTGAAAAAGTGTACCGGATAATTGAGTTTAATGTTATCTGAGGGGAGGGGATGTGTGGGCTGAACCATGTATGTGATTGGTTATTTTATGCCTCCCCCTGGGTGTGGCCTGTATGTGGATTAGTGTAATAAAAGCCAGGCTGGATGAGCCAGTCCAGAGTTCCTGTTTTAACCTCAAAGTGATGTGTCGTCTCATTATTGGGGGAAGGATTTATTGTATGCTGTTCCAGTTGACTGCTAGGGGTACAAGCCTATTCGTATGGTTCCTATTCAATGGTCTACAGCATTCATACGCTTGGGAGAATTTAAAGGTTTCTTGGATTCGGTGATTATGGTGTCTGCCAGAGTGCTTGGAGTCCTCAGGAAGCACTAGGAGCATCCATTAACGGAGGTACCAAGTCGGGGTGCCAGGCGATCCGTTACACCGGTCAGCGGTGTTCGTTCAAATGTGTGGCCGATTTCCGTTCCAGGGATTTGATGGCACACCGCTGACCGCGTTCGACTGCATTAAAATGGCCGCCGCCACTTGATCGACTGTCTAATGGCGGCCACTTCGACTACTTCGGCACTTTGACGACTTCGGCACTTCGACTGCATCCGAAGTGTCAGTTTAAAAGTGCAAACCCTTTCTTTGTACAGCCGGTCTATTCAGTTAAAGGGCCAGAAAGAGTAGAATATAAGTTCATAAGCCCCAACTCAGTTCCTTAAAGGGCAATACATCCCAGGGCCATAGTCACAGGGCAGGAGGCTTGCAATCAGTCCTCTCCAATGCCCAGTGGCAAATGGAAGTTTGTCACAGCATGCATCCTCTAGGTGCAATCAAATCGGAGGCTTGACATTTGACAGGACCCCCATTCCTGTGCTAATATCGCTGCTTTATAAAAAGACTTCACGTTAGGAATACCCAAACCTCCCTTTAATGGTGTTTGCCAGTGTGGCGAAACCGACCTCGCCACGTGTCCTTGGAGGGGGCTGCTTGCCCGCCTCTTGCCTTTGGACTATGGCCCTGGGAGATTGGGCCCTTTTAAAAAACGTATTCAGCCCTAATAGAGTGCATGTCACTCATTCTGGCCCTTTAAACACAGTGGGGCCATTCGGTACTTGCCCTGTGTGAGCGGTGATACCCCCATATAGCTATGCCATGGAGCCTATTCATATAATGAAAGAATATGGGAAAGACTTTGGCTCCATGGCAATTAAACTGTATTTGTGTGGTCTGCGTGCCATTCACCTAATAATGTGCACTCAGACCTGAGCTATCTGGGGATATGTTACATGTCTGTGTTTAATGTATAAAAAGTAACTTTGTATTTTAAAGTGTTTTACTGTCTTTGTGTAACCATGTGCTCAATGGAGTCTGCCTCTATCCCTGGATAATTGGATTACTTCCCCCCATTGTCTCCAGGATAGAGGCCCCTGTAAAACCGGTCTGAGCCAGATTTTGCCATGCTGCCAGCCAGGGCCCAAAAGATACTTTTACTAACTTTTGAACCCCTGGTCTGATTCATGCCAATTTTTAATATATTGTTCCCCTGAATGGATTGATTGTGGATATGTATTTTTATGTGAATGTGATGTATGGTTTTAGAGTTATGAAAGTTGGGTAAAAAGTATGTTTTAACTGTATGTATAATGGGATTATGTGTCACACTAAGGGGAGGGCATGTGTGGGTTGCACCTGTGATACTATTGGTTATTTTATGCCTCCCCCTGGGTGTGGCCTGTATGTGTACACTTGTAATAAAAACCAGGCTGGGTGTGCCAGCATCTCAGATTCTGCTTGACCCTCAAACCGATGTGTCGTCTCGTTTTGGGGGGAATTGGATTGTATGCTGACTGCCAGGAGTGTAAGCGGATTGTATGCTTTTCCTGTTCGGCTGATTCCAGAGTTTGTGTGTTTCCAGTTCGGGAGTTTCCAGAATTCGTAAAGTTTGCAGTTCGGGAGATGGGTGCTTGCAGTAGCTGCTGGTCTAGGGAAAAGGGGATTATCGCCTAAACTGGGTTTTATCCTCTTGTAAGTGAAACGGTCCATTACAATTGGTGGCAAGCGGCGGGATCGTTCCTACAACCAGAGGGACAGCTACAGACAACACCATTCCTGGATTACAAATTGAGGGCAACGCTAGTACCCGTACAGCGACCCTATCTACAAAGGAACTCAGAAAATGGAGGAGAAGTTTCAAGATAGATTGAACGATTACGTCCTGGGGTCTGGAGCAGTCTCAGAGGAGGACATGTTGATATACAGAGAGGCTGTCAGAGCCAGGTTGTGGGACGAAGCCCTAGAGGAAGTACAGTATTCGCGAGGGGATCGGCGCCGCAGCAGAAGGCAGCGAATCCTGGCTCGAATGGCAGAGCGGATGCCCCTCCTGAGAAAACAAACCGAAGAAGTGTGGGTGACTAGACTCGAGATTCTAGTAGATGCAGAACTGGCGCTAGACGACGCATACCAGGCGATACAATGGTACTCAGCGCAGTGTGTCCCCGTGATGGCAGAGTATGAGTTCCCAGAAGGCGGAGATTACACTGACCTTGGCCGATTTTGGGATAATATTGACGATGAGGACTTTGGGAAAGCGACCGACTCTCGTTTTTGGGACCTGTGTTACGACCGAGAAGACATACTGGGGCTCCCTAGCGCTATTGATCTCGAGGCAGACCTACAGTATTTGGTCGCCAAAGAATGGAACCTGGAGGGGGATTACCTGCGACTCATCAATGAGGCCCGGGAAGAGACAACCGGTCCTCCTTCCCAACAGCAACCAGCGGTACCCGAGGTAGCAGATCTCCTAGACTGGTCCTGTGAGGATCCCCAGCGGCAGTGTGTATCCCAGGGAGCTGAAGGTACAGTCCTTCCTCCTCAGCAGCAGAGTAAGTCCCAGGGAGCTGAAGGTGCTGTCCTTCCTCCCCAGCGGCAGATTGTATCCCAGGGAGCCGAAGGTGCAATCCTTCCTCCCCAGCGGCAGTGTGTAGCCCAGGGAGCTGATGGTGCCGTCCTTCCTCCCCAGCGGCAGTGTGTAGCCCAGGGAGCTGAAGGTGCCGTCCTTCCTCCGCAGCGGCAGATTGGATCCCAGGGAGCTGAAGGTGCCGGCCTTCCTCCCCAGCGGCAGTGTGAGTCCCAGGGAGCCAAAGGTACCGTCCTTCCTCCCCAGCGGCAGTGTGTACCCCAGGGAGCAGAAGGTGCAGTCCTTCTTCCCCAGCGGCAGTGTGTACCCCAGGGAGCTGAAGGTGCCGTCCTTCCTCCCCAGCAGCGGATTGTATCCCAGGGAGCTGAAGGTGTCATCCTTCCTCCCCAGCGGCAGTGTGTATCCAAGGGAGCAGAAGGTGCCATCCTTCCTCCCCAGTGGCAGAGTAAGTCCCAGGGAGCTGAAGGTGCCGTCCTTCCTCCCCAGCGGCAGTGTGTGTCCCAGGGAGCTGAAGGTGTCGTCCTTCCTCCCCAGCGGCAGTGTGTACCCAAGGGAGCTGAAGGTGTCGTCCTTCCTCCCCAGCGGCAGTGTGTGTCCCAGGGAGCTGAAGGTGCAGTCCTTCCTCCCCAGCAGCCGAGTAAGTCCCAGGGAGCTGAAGGTTCAGTCCTTCCTCCCCAGCGGCAGATTGTATCCCAGGGAGCTGAAGGTGTCGTCCTTCCTCCCCAGCGGCAGTGTGTGTCCCAAGGAGCTGAGGGTGCAATCCTTCCTCCCCAGCGGCAGTGTGTACCCCAGGGAGTTGAGACCATCAGTCTCGCACCCCAGCAGCAGGACAAAATAATGAAAGGGGAGACAGCTGGTCCCCCTCTCCACCAGCAGAGAGAGTGTCAGGGAGAGAAGCTTGTTACACCCTCTCTCCAGCGGCAGCCTAACCCACCAAGGGGAGATGTTACACCCCCCCAACAGTGCAGATGGGACTGTAGTCTCTGCACTTGCAGCACAAGGGGTAGGGACGGTCGGTCCTGTCCCCCAGCCCCAGAGCTGTGTACCCAGAGGGGAGATGGTCGGTCTCCCCCTCCCACAACCAGGCTCCAATCAGGCTACTTCAGTGGTAGCGCTGGCACCAGGGCAGAGTACCGCTGGTCTCTGCCCGATCAGCAACCCACCAAGGCAGTCTACCAGCTCCCCGCACAGCCGTGGTGAGGAACCTGAACCTGGGCAAGCTGCTACTTTATCCAGGTGGAGTAAACATTTATTGTGGGTGGGAGGTACTGCTGTTTGTGCTTCGTGGGTGGGTTGCTGGACTAACCAGGGCACTGACCGGCAGGAGGTCAGATACCCTGTTAGTCTGGGGGGTAAAGGGGAGAAGTGTGGCGAAACCGACCTCGCCATGTGTCCTTGGAGGGGGCTGCTTGCCCGCCTCTTGCCTTTGCACTATGGCCCTGGGAGATTGGGCCCTTTTAAAAAACGTATTCGGCCCTAACAGAGTGCATGTCACTCATTCTGGCCCTTTAAACACAGTGGGGCCATTCGGTACTTGCCCTGTGTGAGCAGTGATACCCCCAGATAGCTATGCCATGGAGCCTATTCATATATTGAAAGACTATGGGAAAGGCTCCATGGCAATTAAACTGTATTTGTGTGGTCTGCGTGCCATTCAACCTAATAATGTGCACTCAGACCTGAGCTATCTGGAGATATGTTACATGTCTGTGTTTAATGTATAAAAAGTAACTTTATGTATTTTAAAGTGTTTTACTGTCTTTGTGTAACCATGTGCTCAATGGAGTGCCTCTATCCCTGGATTATTGAATTACTTCCCCCCATTGTCTCCAGGATAGAGGCCCCTGTAAAACCGGTCTGAGCCAGATTTTGTCATGCTGCCAGCCAGGGCCCAAAAGATACTTTTACTAACTTTTGAACCCCTGGTCTGATTCATGCCAATTTTTAATATGTTGTTCCCCTGAATGGATTGATTGTGGATATGTATTTTTATGTGAATGTGATGTATGGTTTTAGAGTTATGAAAGTTGGGTAAAAAGTATGTTTTAACTGTATGTATAATGGGATTATGTGTCACACTAAGGGGAGGGGATGTGTGGGTTGCACCTGTGATACTATTGGTTATTTTATGCCTCCCCCTGGGTGTGGCCTGTATGTGTACACTTGTAATAAAAACCAGGCTGGGTGTGCCAGCACCTCAGATTCTGCTTGACCCTCAAACCGATGTGTCGTCTCATTTTTGGGGGAATTGGATTGTATGCTTTCCTGTTCGGCTGATTCCAGGGTTCGTGTGTTTCCAGTTCGGGAGTTTCCAGAATTCGTACAGTTTGCAGTTCGGGAGATTGGTGCTTGCAGTAGCTGCTGGTCTAGGAAAAAGGGGATTATCGCCTAAACTGGGTTTTATCCTCTTGTAAGTGAAACGGTCCGTTACAGCCAGGTTAGGCGTCTAGCTATCTTTGGAGTTTTTTTTCTTCAAATATATGCGTTGAAGATAGTTTGAAACCTCTTCAGGATTTTGTCTGGCAGCTCTATAGGTATAGTTCAAAAAAGGTATAATATGTGGGGTTGCGCCATCATCTTTGTGGTGTGCGTCCTTCCTAGCCATGACACCTCCAAACCCTGCCATGGATCTAATTGGGTCTGTAATTTGTGGATTAAGGGCCTGTGGTTCTCCTGCATCAGTTGTGCGTCTGATTTTGCCAGATTAATGCCAAGATATTTAAGGGAGGTTGACCACCAATTAAAGGGATGGGAGTCTTTTAAGGATTGTACTACATGGGGGGGAGGCCGATGGGTAATGCCTGGGTTTTTGTGAGGTTATATTTGTAGTTTGAGACCCCCCCATATTGTGACAGGAGTTCCATTAGATTCGGAATGGAGGTGTGCGGGTGGGTCAGGTAGAGCAGGACATCGTCCGCAAATAGCGCAATTTTTTGGACCCCGGCTGGAGTGTCGAGACCCCTAATGCCCGAGTGGGTCTTTATGCGGTGGATGACTGGTTCGAGACTTAGAATAAACAAGAGAGGCGAAAGTGGGCATCCCTGGCGAGTGCCATTACTTATATTGAACAGCTTGGATAAAAATCCAGAGTTGAAGACTCTTGCCGATGGGGCTTGGTAGAGGGCCATAACTCCCCCCAAGGTGGAGGCTGAGAAACCCATTTTTGTGAGCGTCAGCTTCATATAGTCCCAGTTCAGGTGGTTGAACGCCTTTTCAGCGTCGAGCGCCAGAACCGCCCCACACTGTTTGCTAATCCTGGCCCAGTTGATTAAATGTATAAATTGTCTGGTGTTGTCACCTGCCTGCCTGCTCGGTACAAAACCTGCTTGTTCCTATGACACCAAACTTGTTCGCATGGTTTTCATCCTTGATGCCCACAATTTTGCGTAGAGTTTTGTGTCTGCATTTAATAGGGATATGGGTCTAAGGTTTTCACTGACAGTGGGTGGTTTGCCAGGCGTGGGAAGTGTTACCACGTGCGCCTCTAACATCTCTTTAGGCATAGTGCCCGAGGTTTTGATGTCATTGAAAAGCATAGTGAGGAAAGGGGTCAGGGTTGGTTCTAATTTGTGGTAATAGTAATTTGAGAGCCCATCCGGGCCCAGGGCCTTGTGTTTTGGCAAAGAGTGTATTGCACATTTAACTTCGTCTTCTGTTAATGGGGAGTCAAGCGACATGCTCTAGTGTTGGTCAAGGTGGGGTAGCGTCGTGCTCCCTAGAAAATAGTGTATGTCGTTTAAGGACGGGTGGGGTGATTTCTGGTCATCTTTTAGGTTGTATAGGTTGAGGTAATACTGCGCTAATTCATTGAC
Source organism: Pelobates fuscus (assembly GCF_036172605.1). NCBI lineage: Eukaryota > Metazoa > Chordata > Amphibia > Anura > Pelobatidae > Pelobates > Pelobates fuscus. The sequence goes on along the minus strand of NC_086325.1, from coordinate 112,418,775 downwards.
AATGTCCACTGGGTTTTACCTTTAGAGGGTGAATTGATGAAGGGAATTTTAGATTGGAGTTGATTAGTCTTAAGCTTATTTGCTAAAAGTCTGCCTGCCTTGTTTCCCTGAGTGTAATATGTAAATTTCAGGGTCCTCATCCACCGTTCGGTTGTGGTTAGGGAGAGGGAAAGTAGCTCGCTCTGCAGTTCCCCTATACGTTTGAATGTTTTGGACGGTTTCGATTTATTCTGTGCCTCAAACTCCGTGTACTCCTTCATAAGTGCGTTGAGTGTGTCCGCTTGGATTTTCTTATGTTTTGATCCCTCCCTGATTAGCACCACTCTTATCACCGCCTTGTGTGCTACCCACACAGTGCTGATAGAGATCTCATCTGAGGTTTTTTCTTCAAAGTTATCAGTGGCCTCCAGCACCGGGGTGGTGTCCAACAGCCCTTCGTTAAGCCTTTACTTTCCCCTTCCCCCAGCTGGGTATAGTGCTGCGAGCGTGACTACGACTGGTGCATGCGCGACCAAATTCTCATCCCTATGGACACCTCTGTTACATTAGGTAAGATCATGGCATCTACTATGCAGAGGTCTAAATGTGAGTAAGTCATATGGTCGGGGGAGAAGTACGTATAATATTTTTCTTTCAGATATGTGGAGTGCCATGTGTCAAACAAGTTACGTTCAAAGAGTACTTGATTGCGCTGTGGGGTGTTCATTCTGTTCTCTTTTTATATCTAATTCGGGATTCGCAGTTAAAGTCGCCACAGACATGTCCCTGTTTCAGGGAGTCAATTTTTTTTCAGAGCTTTGCGAATAAAGGTGATTTGTTCTTCATTAGGGGTGTAGAGGGACACCACGGTAACTAGAAAGCTGCTCAGCCATCCCACCAAGACCAGCAGTCTGCCCAAAGTGTCTGTATATTAATTAATTTCCTGTAAGAGCCAATCTGTGTGGAAGAAGATGGAGACTCCTTTAGATTTACTCGGGGAGTACGCGTGGAATGGTGGGGATATTGTTTCGTGTAGAGTTGGGGTGGCTTACGTGAGCATAGGTGGGTTTCTTGCAGACACACTATGGCTGCTTTGGATTTTGACATTTCTTGGACTGCCAGGCGTTGTTTGTGGGGACTATTGAATCCTTTTACATTAAGGGAGAAAACTTTAAATAAGGACATCATTGTGTGTATTATAAATCAGCTTATGTGATAGTTGTATATTTATGCTGCTTACTTTTCCCTCCTTAGGCCTCTGCCCGTAAACATAAGTGGGCTGGGTCTGTGCGTGACTGAACGACACCTGTCGGCTGTTGGGCTTGTCATGGAAGGGTATCATTGAGCTGGAGCGCCCGTGTTGTCTGCTATATGTCATCATGTAATTAAGGTTGTGACACCTGCCTATTGTTCGGTTCTCAAAAAGATTTAACACAATTAAAAACAAACCATAATATACTACACAAATAATAAGATATATACAAGACTCCTTTGCATTTGTCGCAAAGAAAGAGACCGGTTTGTGAGTGTCGTGATACACTACACATGATACGGTCAAGAAGGGGTGGTGGATGTCCCACCGGTATGCAGCCTTTAGTGGCCATTTGGGTTGTCTAGACGTTAAACGTGAATGATGTTTAACAATAAAAACAGAGATCCAAACATGAATCTTAAAAATATTAAGAATTGCATTAGAGTGGTTGATGTCAGGTAGCCCTGGTGACCATGGGCCAAGTCAGACTATTCTTCTTGGTACCCGGTTCCGTATTCCCCATGGCATATGAGGGGACCTATCGATGTTTGCTAAAGATAACCAGCTCAAGGGGTCTAGTTGTGAGCCCTCATGTCAGCTATATTATACCAATGATATATTTAATCGTCTCGGTCTGTATGCTATACATCGTGGTATTCTTAAATACCTACGGTCGCTGGGTAATACCCATCTTACGGGGGCAGTGGGGTGTGTCGCCCAGGTTTGCGGCCTGCACGACCGTTTTAGTTGTAGTGGCATTCTCTGTGCTGGCGCCCGATATTAGGTGCCCGTGCCCCTGACTTTGATTGCCAGGCCCTGGATCGATGTCTTTGATTGCCAGGCCCTGGATCGATGCCTTGATGTCCACCCCCTGTTGGTCTCAAATGTCCCCCGGTTGCCTCATGCCCACTTCTCCCTTAAGCTTAAGACATCACCACTATCAGTTAGTAAGTCATTGAAGACATATAGCTCAGACATACATTAGTCTGGGTATTAACAGTAAACAAGAAAACATCAATAAACTATTTGTGATACTCAAGTGTTCTATGAAGACTTGGAGTGACCCAGGTCGCGGATCATTCAGCGGCTATGGCGTTCGGCTTCGTTGGGGAGCCTGCTAGTGTCCATGCCGGTCTCAGCTTTTTCGGCGGAGGCTGTTGCGGAGAGGATTGTCCCATTGCGTGGTGTAGGCAAGTTTAGCCAGTCCCAGTGTAGGTACACTGAAAACAGAGATGGGTCTGTTAGTTAACGAAGACCAGGAAAAGGCAGAAATTTTAAATAACAATTTTTATTCAGTATATATTAATGAGGATCCTATGGCAAGAGATAAGCAAATGATTGCTGTAACAAACTTGCAGATAACTTGTGATTGGATAACTCAAGACAAGGTGCTACAGCTATTAAAGAAAATTAATGTAAATAAAGCTCCGGGGCCTGACGGTATCCACCCACGAGTACTTAAGGAGCTAAGTGGGGAAATAAGTGAACCTCTGTAATTAATTTTTCAAGACTCTTTTGTTTCAGGTATTGTACCGGAGGATTGGAGGTAGGCAGATGTTGTTCCTATATTTAAAAAGGGTTCAAAATCCTTGCCTGGAAATTATAGACCTGTGAGCTTAACTTCTGTGACTGGGAAATTATTTGAATGGCTATTAAGGGATAATATTCAGGAATTCATAGGGAAGAACTGTGTTATTGGCAATAATCAGCATGGTTTTATGAAACATAGGTCATGTCAAACTAACCTAATTGCATTCTACGAAGAAGTAAGTAGAAGTATAGATCAGGGTGTTGCAGTGGATGTGATCTACTTGGATTTTGCCAAGGCATTTAAAACGGTTCCTCACAATAGGTTAGTCTTCAAACTAAAAGAAATTGGTCTAGATGAATATTCTTGTTCTTGGGTGGAACATTGGCTTAAGGATAGAGTACAACGAGTTGTCATTACTGGTAAATTTTCAAGCTGGACAAAAATGGTAAGTGGTGTCCCTCGGGGTTCTGTTTTGGGACCGCTTCTATTTAACATATTTATAAATGATCTTGAAATGGGCATTGAAAGCCATGTATCAGTGTTTGCAGATGACACAAAACTTTGTAAAGTAATAAAATGTGAGCAGGATATTGCCTTGTTGCAGAGGGATTTGGATAGATTGGGGGACTGGGCACTTAAATGGCAGATGAAATTTAACATAGAGAAATGCAAAGTTATGCACTTCAGGGTTAAGAATGCACAAGCAATTTACACCCTAAATGGTAGTGAACTAGGGATAACCACACACGAGAAGGATTTGGGAATTGTTATAGACAACAAATTAGGCAGCAATATGCAATGTCAGTCTGCCGTTGCTAAGGCCAGTAAGGTTTGTCATGTATAAATAGGGGCATAAATTCTCGGGATGAAAATATAATTTTGCCTCTTTATAAATTGCTGGTAAGACCACACCTTGAATATGCTGTGCAATTTTGGGCACCTGTTCTAAAGAAAGATATCATGGCACTAGAAAAAGTGCAGAGAAGAGCTACAAAATTGATAAAAGGAATGGAGCATTTTAGTTATGAAGAAAGGTTAAAACATTTAAATCTCTTTAGCTTGGAAAAACGGCGTCTGAGAAGGGATATGATAACATTATATAAATATATTCGGGGCCAGTACAAACCTTTATCTGGAAATCTATTCATAAACAGGGCTATACATAGGACACAAGGTCACACATTTAGGCTGGAAGAAAGGAGATTTCATCTAAGGAAAATAAAAGTTTTTTTTACAGTAAGAGCAATAAGGATATGAAATGCTTTGCCTGAAGAGGTGGTTTTGTCAGAGTCTATACAAATGTTTAAACTGCAATTGGATAAATACTTGCAAAACATAACATACAGGGATATAATTTCTAATTAGTGGGGTAATCGTTGCTTGATCTAAGGAGACATCTGACTGCTATTTTGGGGTCAAGAAGTATTTTTTTCCTAGTTTGTTGCAAAATTGGAAGCGCTTCAGACTGGTTTTTTTGCCTTCTTTTGGATCAACAGCAAAAACATATGTGAGGAAGGCTGAACTTGATAGATGCAAGTCTCTTTTCAGCTATGTAACTGTATGTAACTATGTAACCTCAGGCTCCAGGACTGCCACCGATTTTCCTCTGTACCAGATAAGCAGTTTCGTCGGGTAGCCCCATATGTAGGGTATGTTGTGGTTACGTAGCGTTTTGGTGACATCGACAATTTCTCTTCTGTGTGCCGTGGTGGCTGCGGAGAGGTCAGCATAGATACTTATCCCCTGATAGGGCTCTGGTAGCGTTGCGGTTTTCCTTTTTCGCTTTAAGAAGCTCCTCTTTGGACCTGTGGTAGTGGAAGCGGGCAATAGTATCCTTGGGTGTGTCTGCGGTGAACCTGGCGGGCTGAGGAAGGTAGTGTACCCTGTCAAGCATGCAGGCCTCATCCTCCAGATGTGGAACTAGAGCTTTGCACATGGCCCTCAGGTACTGTGGCAGGGCCTCTTGGGTAGCGGTGTCTGCTCTGCCTCTGAAGCGTAGATTGTTCTGCCTTGCTCTGTCCTCCATGTCGGCGAGTTTTAAGCGTATAGTGGACTGTTCTTCTTCTACCTTTTGTAGTTTATCCACAATATCATTGTGCACTATGCAGAGTTCATATGTCTTAGTGTCCTCCCAGCTCCTGGATGTCATTGCGCAGATCTGCGGCGATTTGTGGAGGTCTGCTCTGAGGGACCCTTTAAGATCCTGCATTATGGTGTGTAGGCTCTTATTTGTCACTGGGGCATCTGCTTGTGAGAGAGAGCAGTCTTCCAGGTCAGTGAAGCCCTCAGACCCGGGTGAGTGTGGCACGGACCCGCCGCCATCTTGGATTTGCCGCACGCGTTTTTTCCCGGTTTATCGCACCCGGTCCATGATTTTTGTTTGAGTTTGGAGGTCGGCTAGCAGGGAAGAGGTTAACACTGGTTAGTGAGGTTGGCTGAGAGGGGCTGGCAGAGAAGAGGTTAACACTGGGTAGGGAGGTTGACAGGGCAGTGGTTAATACTGAGTAGGGAGGTTGGCTGGCAGGGAAGGGGTTAACACTGGGTAGGGAGGTTGGCTGGTAGGGAAGGGGAGCTTTGCTGACTGGAGAAGAATGCATAACCTGCATTACAAGGAGAGAGGTTGTTGCAGTGCAGTCTGTGCTGGAAACATTCAGTACACTAAATAAGACATGCCTCTATTCTCTTTTGCTGCAAAATGTATGTTTCTTTCAGAGACTGGGAATGAGCAAAATTTTAAAATGCGAGAAGGGGCTGGCTAAGGAGGCTGGGTTACACTGCTGAAAACAGCAAAACGTTTTACAGCACTGCAGGAAAACTACACAGAATTGAAAGAAGATAAACTAACCAGAGGTATTTCAGCTTATTAGCTTTACTGTAAGCTTGACTTGCTTAGCTGCCTGGATTGTCCCTTTAAATAGGTCCATGGAATGAGGCACCTGTGACAGGTAGGGGTGCAAAACCAGTGAGTATCCCCTGTATGGGGGAGGGGGGGCACGAACGTAGGAGTATCTATACAGTACTGTTCATAAACATATATACAGTAGCCATGGTCCCTAACAGATCAATGGACTTTAAGTCCAAGGCTAACACATGTAAGGTTTCCGTCATATGCCATTTAGACAGGAATATATATTTAATGGGGGGGGGGGGGGGGGGGGAGTATTTTTTACTTGGTCTGTGAGTTTTGTTTCGTTTTTAGCTTTTAACCACCATGGTGGCTAAGTACATTGTAAATAATTGACCAGACAATAGGATTTGAGTGAACGTAACATTCTCTGTATAGAGCTGTTGTTGTAGTGTGATGTAATTCCAGTAAAATACAAGTTTAGCAGGCTAAGATTGCCACAAGGCATATGTATGTATATGTGTTTGTAGTATCAGTTAGTTAATTACACGTAGCTAAGATACTGTTATCACTGTACTGACCAGGTGCAGGAATGTAAGAACTGGAATTACGCGTCCCTCTCCTTTGTATCAGATGAGCCACGTGGTTAGACCGGATGGATGAGTTTAGACTCTATTTATTAAATAGGTTAAGGGTATGTGTGGGTGTAGTTAATTGTGGGAGGAGCTACAGTGCTATATAAGGAATGTACTCTATGTATTCAGTACTCAGACTTTGCTGTATTTTGGTGACGCTAGTCCCTCTGAGTCCCGATCGGTGATCCAATAAAGAATCTCTTCCTTCCTGAAGAAACCTGTGTCCATCTCTCTGTGCTTGGCTTCCGTCAGTTTCTCCGGTATCATTTGGTGCATTGGCCGGGAAGCTCATCGTTCAACGGTAGCTGAGAGGCAGAGGCGTGAGACGGTCTATCTTTGCCCACGTTCTCTACGGCTGCACCCCTGAACTTCTGCGTGGACCTCCCTTCGTCTCGGCGCCACTGGTCTGTTGTCCAGGAGATCATCGGCCTCTACGTGAGAAGTGCTGGGGTGTCCCCGTCGATGAGTGTGAACTCAGGTTCAGGAACGAGGAGGTAAGACAACTGCTGTTTTAGACGGCAGGACCCACTAGGGGTATACCGATTGTGCGGTAGGCCCAAAGGGGTTTTGAATCTGTGTATCTGCCCCCTCTGTCGGAGGGAAGGAGCGAAGGTGCACCGCTCGATCGAACGCTCTTTAGTCAGACCGTTTGATTTGGTTAGTCAGGCGGGGTCCTGGTGTAAATAGCCCTAGCCGGACACCGGTGTCTTGTCTAGACTAGCGTTCTAGGGTGTATATTACGTTCGCTAGGTCGGAGGGACCGGGAGACTAAGCGGCGCCTGTGTAAATTCGGTTCGCTAGTTCTCATCCTATCTGGGCTAAGTGGGAAGGCGTGTAAATTTGGAACCCACTAGACTTTTGATAGTGCGACTAAGAGGCGCCTGTGTAAATTCGGTTCTCTAGCTCGCTATATATGTGGTGATTGGGCAGTGTGGCTAACCAAAACGGGTGTATATAGTTTTAGGTAGTCCATTCAAGGTACTGGCCAATAGTTTAGTTGGGAATTGTAAATGTGTTAACGATTGTTTTAGTAAAGTGTATATCTTGTTAGATAGCGCGAGCTCAGCCGTCTAGCGAGAGTGTTAATAGTGTGTTGCTGTATTATAGTGCACGGTACCATAACCCTGTATATTTACTGACATTATATAATAAGTACTAATCATTGTCGTCCATTGCATGTTTAACACCATAACCACTAATAATTGTATTGTGACCTTAACTTGTGCTTTGACCTATGCTAACCGTACTGTAACCGCTATTTGTAAAAGACGATGTTACTGGGGTGTGTTATAGACGGGTAATTCGTATATAGAGAATTATAGCGTGGGTGACTGTATAGTTACGCCAAAGGGCATAATATTGATTATATAGTGACTGGTGTAACAGCTGTGTGTGTACGGGAATTCCCTGAGTGTTTATTGTTATTGTGTACGTTTCACTTGGTAACCGTACCACGTGGTGCTGTTGCCAGAGGAAACGGGTGTGACTGTTGAATAGTACGCGTGTATAGTATTCGTTGTCGACGACGTTCCATTGTTAAGTATGGGTGCGTCGCAGTCAACGATTCCGGATCCCTTAGGATGTATGGTTAAGAATTTTAAAAAGGGATTCAAAGTTTGTGATTTTGGGGTAAAGATGTCTCCTGTACGTTTGGTCACTTTGTGTACTAGGGAGTGGCCTACTTTGGTTGCGGCATGGCCGCCACGTGGCAGTTTGGATCCAACTCTGGTACAGCGCTTACACGTGGCTGTATCGGGTAGGCCTGAACTTTACGGCCAGTTTCCTTATATTGACTGTTGGAGACAGGCCGTAAATGACTCGCCAAAATGGCTCCAGACATGCCACGAGGAGCAGTGTCGCCTCATGGTAGCTAGGACTTGCTCGTCCACTAGGACTGGTGTTAGGCCCATTTTGGACACGCCCCCTGAGTCCGAGATCCCTTTGCCGCCCCCTTACTTTCCGTTAAGAAGAAGTGACGCAAACGCAGGAAGTCCTGCACCCCTCCCCTCATTACCCTCATCCACTTCCGCTTCCTCCTCCAGTACAGGATCCACCCCCCCTCGTACTAAATCTCCCCTTCCGGAACCAGAATCCACCCCCATTAGAAACGAATATCCTGATTTGGCGCCACTTCAGACTTCCGGTCAAGCTTCATCTAGCTCGGCTCGAAGTGTTTTATTTACGACCTTTTCCCAAAACCGACCTCCCACATCCCCATACCCTATCTCTCCCCGACCGGAACCCATGACTGACGCCTCTCTACGTAGCCCCATCCAAACCCGACAGTTGACTGGTGCCCAACAATTAAAGCACTATCAGATGCCTCTTCGTCTGAATCCCGGGTCAGCTTATATCGATGCCGCAGGTCAAATGGCACACGCTGACCCAGTCTTCGTATATGTCCCATTTACCACAACCGATCTTTTAAACTGGAAGACCCATAATTCCTCGTATACTGAGAAACCACAAGCTATGACTGATCTGTTCACCTCAATAGTACAGACGCATAATCCGACATGGGCTGATTGCCAGCAGTTACTAATGACTTTATTTAACAATGAGGAAAGGACAAGAATAAATCAAGCAGCCATTAAAGCATTAGAGGATAGAGCCCGTGCTTTGAATCAAGCCAATCCAGCAGCATGGGCCGCGACACACTATCCCAACACCGATCCCGATTGGAACGTAAATGGTGCTGATATGGTTCAACTCAGAGCCTATAGAGACGCTATAATTGCTGGCATGAAAGCCGGAGGAAAGAAAGCCATTAACATGTCGAAGACAGTTGAGGTGATCCAGAAAAGCGATGAAGCGCCCAGTGTCTTTTATGACCGATTATTGGAGGCATACCGCTTGTATACCCCCTTTAATCCGGAAGACGCAGACAATTCCCGAATGGTTAACTCCGCCTTTGTCAGCCAAGCATACGGAGATATTAAGCGCAAGCTACAAAAGTTAGAAGGGTTTGCAGGTATGTCCATCACCCAACTAATGGAGGTAGCAAATAAGGTCTATATGAACAGGGATACAGAAAGTAAGAAAGAGGAAGAGCGCAAGATGCGTAAAAAGGCTGATATGCTAGCGGTAGCGATCGCAGGCGTAGATAAACGGGGCCCAGATAGAGGCAATAATAGATGGAGTAGGGAGCCTTTGAGTAGGGATCAATGCGCGTATTGCAAGGAAGAAGGGCATTGGAGGAACGAATGTCCGCAAAGAGA